>NW_022900931.1:44439471-44584773 GCF_012274545.1 Fukomys damarensis
TTTTTTTAACTCCATGATACTTGAGTCTCAGTCATAGATATTGTAGGAAAGCTTGTGAACCATGGATAGACATTGCCTGAATGTCTGAAATATGTACCTGAAAGTCCTTTATCTTTCCAAATATAGCTGAAAGACAGCTTAGAAATTACTGTGCTAAGTTATCTGTTTTGCAGTATGGGAGTAAAGGCTTACCCTTGGGTGGGTGTCCCAGCTCCTGAGAGGCAAGCTGGGATGGACTAGCTCTCCTCTGACGGGGTCAGCAGTACTGCAACACACTGTGTGATGTCACCTATCACAGCTTCTCTTGCTGTGGCTGCTGACCTTTTTGGCACAGTCCTGCCAGGTGTGGAGGCGCTTAAGGGAAGACTCCTTTTTGTTGAAAGAGTTTCATCATCAAGAAGTGTTTATTGAGTATCTGTTTAGACAATGGCCCAGTGGGTGAGGAAGAGACTTTTTGTCAAGTTGCATATAAATAATAGGTTATGCAAGCCAGGTTAAGTACACAAATATGCAAAGTATAGGATTTAAGATTACATGAGCAGGCACGGACAACAAGTATCCACAGAGCCCCAGGGCAGAAGATACAGTTATATGTTTCTAAGGAATAGTTACTGAAAGCAAGGTTCCCACCTGTAATTTGGCTTTGGAGCTTAGAACTTGTGCCTGACTGAGAAATAAAAAGATTCCTGATAGACCTCTCAAAGATCTTTGACAACACCTTCCATGCTTTTAGTGCTCACAAGACAAAAATCTGAGGAGAGGAGAGTTTCGAAGAAAGCAGGAGGATGCGCAATGGAACACACAACACCCCTTTTCAGTCTCATGAATGCTTCAACCTTCACTATTAAATATGCTCTTGACCTTGTGGGACAAAGTCTAGAAGCAAATTTCTCATTTGCTGGCCTCTCCCTGGGCCTTCTGCGACATACCGTCGCTCAGACAAGCACTGTTCGTAATGGGTTTATGGGAAAGGCTCGGCCTGCCTTTCCATCTGCACCTTCTGCTGGCTCCCTCCAAAAGCGCTAGTGTGCCATACGACATTCCCTTGAATTATTTAGATTGGTAAATCTTTCTGCAGCTCACATCTTTAGTCCATCTGTTAGCCGGAGCTTTGCCTTTATAGGAAGTGTCCTTTATGCATGCTGGCGTCTGTCAGCGGTACACTTTCCTCTTTTATTCATGATCTTCTATGGGAGAGGGTACGAGCTGCAGAAAAGCCACATGCCTGGTATGCATTTCATTTTAATGGAAGATTACATGGCTGGGGTGCTGGTTTATTACCTCGTTCTACACGCATCCATTCATCACCTGGCAGCCCCTCACCCAGCCTGTTTGGAGGTGCTGGCCCTCCTGCAGCCTCCTGGAGCCCCTTTACACGGGGCGTGGATTTGATGAGTGAGAGTGCATTGCTCCTTTAACAAAACATAAAGGGTCATGAGAAGAGAAAACATATATATAATAAGGAGTCGAAGCCAGGGGGAACAGAAAGGCTCTGACCTTAGCCCCATACCCAGGTTCAGACATGGAATTATTTAGACGAAGCACCAGGCGTATTAAGGACAAAATGTTGCCGAGTGCACCAAATCCTCACGGACGTTTTCCTGAAAATCATGCTCCTGTCATTAAACTTTTTTAACTTTTCGTTCCTGGGATAACTAAAATCATACAGAGGTCTTCTTATCAATTTTTTAAATGCTGGAAAAATCTTTTTATAATAATCCAAGTTATAATTTAAGAGCAGTCTGGTGAAAGTTATTCTAATTTTATTATTGATCTAAAATAATCCATATAAGAAAACTCTAAATAAGGTGATTCATACCTCCTGATTGCCTGCAATATTCATGGTTTGTGTCTATTTACATCAATCAATACCTGACTATTATTTTTATCACCCTCTTTCCCTCACAAAAGTGTGCTGTGATGTGCATGATAACGACGGTGCCCTACTGCTAAATCACATGGACAGCCTCTCTCTTTCTGACCTTCGCTGATATGATTTCAGTGCCCATGTTAATGTTACTGCCCACTTTCCCACTGCTGCCATGTCATCCTCTTTTGCCATATAAATGATGGGAAGGTGCCATTAGAGGTGGGGCTAAGCATCTCTATTTGGAAAATATGATCACCTTCTAACTATGGTTTGATGTCATATAGCATTCATTCATTTACTTAATAAATGTGTAATGAATGTCTGTTATGTATTATACACTAGGTACTGGATAAATGCAAGATAAATGCCTTTCTCTTTTGACACTTAATATTCCTGGACAATTACTAAGATTCCATTCTGATTGAGAGCTAGTTGTGGTTTATTATAAACATTTATATGGATAAAGGATGTACCGTGTTCTCTGGTCACACAGCGCGCAGATGTTTTTTCAAGTGAAACAGATAAGCAAACAAAAGATGGTAATAAGAACAGTGAGAACAAGCTCCAGTGTGGAAAGACTGTGAAAAGGCTCCTTATATGTGGCCCTTAAAAGAAGGTGCACGGTGTCTAAAGAGACATGAAAGATGAAGACCGTGGTTCTGACATTTGCTATCAGGACCTATGGAAAAATTGGGAAGTGATAAAAATCAATATGTTCTTCTTACCCTGAGAGTTCAGGCAAAGATTATCAGGTATTTTATTGGAAGAAAACATAGGAAGAAGAAAAACAAATCTAAGCTTCTGTGATGTAATCAGATGAGAAGCTCAAGAGTAGAGATTTGCAACCGTAGTATATGCAAATTTCTGTTTTATATTACAACTCTTCTTATTTTCTACTGTTAATACTATATTTTTACTTTTCTAAAGCTCTTTCTTGCTTGCTGACTCTTTAATTTTAATATCATCCTGTTTAAGGTTAATCAATGCAATATAGCTTCTCACTTCTCTGAGGGCTGTTAAAAGCTTGCTTGTGATTGTGTTAGTTTCCTACTTGTTGGTTTTGTGTACTTGTTGATTTTTATTTTGTCTATAAAGTTAGATAAAATTTAAGGTGACCTTCAACAGTCCATGTGACAGTTAAGCTACGCTGTCAATATGATTGGCTTGGGAGCCACCTAGGGAATTAGCAAAGCACTCATCTCGGTCTAGGTGGACCATAGTCCCGTGACCTTGGGTATTACATCAAGCAGCCCCTTCCTCTTTGGCAAAGGTCCTCTACTGTGTTTCCTAGACACCGTGGAGTGAAGAGCTTTGTTCCTCCATGCGCTTTCCCCCATAATGTTCTCACCTGGGAGCCAGCTGATCACGTATTTAAACCTCTGAAATGGCAAGTGAAAATAAATCTTTCATACAGTAAGTTGTGCAGTTGGAAATTTTGTCCATTTATAAGTGAGGGTTATTAGAAGCTCTGTGTACCTGGGAGGTGTGGATGATTATTGTGATTCACAGTATGAAGACTGGATTCTGCTCCCGTTTAACCATTGCTTTCCTAAAGAGGGAGCTCCCAATCTCCTTCCTGGAGGATCCAAGCTGCCTGCATTCTGGAAAGTGAAGGGATTGGAAAGCCTGAGGAAACTCATAGGTCAGAGTGAATACTTTCACTTAATCACCTTTCTTAGTGAGCCACATTCTCCTTTCTCCTTAGTGAGCCTCACATTTCCTTACCTAGAAACTCCGTTTCATTTTCTTTAAAGAGTAAAGCATCTTATCTTCCGGAAAGGAGAAGAAAGTAATCATCTGTAAGCAAAGGGTGGAAGAGACGTGAGCAATGCACTGGATTTCAATTTTACTCTGAAGCAATCTTTCTGTTTCACTTCCTTCCGATCTCCACCTTCAGGAGTAAGGAATGTCTCCAATTTCCAAAACCGTCTAAGGTTTTAAAGTTTCAGTAGAGTGGCTTCTTCTTTACTCCTGCAGGGAAGACTAGAGTTTGGATATTTTTACTCTGCTGAGCAAATTACAAAGTAGTTCATCTCCTTTCTCTTTTCAATATACCGTCTATATCTTTCATCTAGTACCATGTTTTTTCTCTCTTTTGAGTTAATAGATCTGCATTTTATTTTTAAAATGTACATAATTGTAGTGGGAGGAGAAGAGATAAAAATTTGTGATCCGTTTTCTAGCTTAACTGAAAGCTCTCTTTTCCAGGAAAGATTTCTGGTTACTTTTGCAATTCTTAATACAAAAAGATATCAAGCTCTCTTGCTATGCCATTTTATAGCATAATCCATTGCTTTTTGGCTTGTTTAAGCTCCCATTTTTATAATAAATGGGAAGTATAAGATCAATAGGTGTAAAGGTTCTTTTATGTTTGCACACAGTAAAGTGACAATAAAGAAATGATGTATTATATGACCCTAGTGATTAAAATGGTGATGATATTGTTGAGGTTTTGCTTTCAGTAAGCCAGGAGATTTGCCAGAAATTATTGAGAAGAAAAGACTACTGTTCCTTATTTGTCCTGTTAAGTGAAACCTTAACTCAGTAAGTTGGCTTATTCTTCTTGGTAGGTAATTTTAGAAAGACGATCCCCACCTTTCTCCCATTCGAGCAGGATGATTATGGGATGGGGAAACCTTGGTGCACTGGAAAATCTAGAGAAAGGAAGGACAGCCTCTCAGCCCTTAGCATCAAGGCCTCCTCCTGGGTTTCCAGCCTGGAAAGGTGCCTAGCGTATCACCTCAGCAGGACCTACAGCTTTGTTCGACCTTCTGCTACCTTTTTTTTTAAAAAAAAATTTGGAATCATTTTTTAAAAAGAAGGCTGGTGTTTTCATTTTGTACTGAGCCTCCCAGGTCATGTAGTCAGCCCTGCTAGATGTACTTCACACATACCTTGCAGATGAGAAAGCCCACCTTACCTGGTCTCCCCCTTGTGAGGAAACAGGATTGATCATAGAAGCTATCAAAGCTTGGAAATCCTTATAACAAGGCAACCGAAGATAATGAGCCCATTGCTGACACTTGTGTTCAGATTTCAGGCAGGCAACTTAAATGCGGGAAGAAGTTAGGATAGCAGGCAAGTAGAAAGTGCAAGTTCTATCTAAAGATATTCAAATTCAACTTACAAACACTACTTCTCTGAATAGAAAATACTGGTGAATCCATTACTTTCCAACCCATGCTTTCTTGCAAGCAGTATGTTACCGCAAATGCATGGCCTCCCCCGAGGGCACCAGGTTATCTTGAACAGTTTGTTCAGAACCACAATTTTTCTCAGTCAAGCCAGTATGTCAGAACTCTCGGCATCATTTTTAAAAGTTATCCTTCCATTGCTTCCCAAAGCTATAAATGTATATTTTACACATAGGACACATATTTGGCACTAGACTTTGTGTTGAGTCCTCCTGTTTTCTTTTCCTTTGAGTAGTCTCACCCTTGTCATTCATGCTATATTTGATATTTGCTGTAATATGATTAAATAATTGTGGCAAAGGCATCATTCCCTGAGCAGATGGGCTGAACATTTAGGGTGAGCCCTGTAGCCCAGTGAATGAGAGCACTGCAGAAATTATAGAGGAAACGTAACAGAAATGTGTGTGTGTGTGTGTGTGTGTCTGTATCTGTGTGTGTGCGTGCACACTTCTCAAATACAAGATGCACCAAAGTGGGTAGAAAAAGTGACTCAGTCCTGACACTATTACAAGAGATTCCTAAAGGTAGAGAGAAGTTATAACTTTAGCAACTGAACATTTTACCTATAATTTCTGAGTTATATATAAAAGACTGATGTATGAAGACTGATGGAGGCACATTAGTTAGTATGTGACTCCTGCCCCAATTTTAAACTGATTCATTAGACTTCTCCCAGCATATTTAAGTCCATGTGTATGTATATATCACAATTAAGACAACTTACCATGATCTTTGATCTCTCTGAAACAAGCAAGGCCTTATGGCCTGCCTGGAAAAGTAGCTTTTTCTGTGACTTTTTCTGTAATACAAGATGTTAAAGGAATAAGCAAAAAAAATCGAAGAGTTAGAATCAAATTCTTCTTCTATGTGTACTATGGAGATTTGCATGCATCACTTCACTTTTCTAAGACACTTTACCTTTTCTGTGAATGGGATCTTAAATAGCTATTTTATAGGGTTTTTTTATTTGGTTTTTTTGGTTTTTTGTTTTGCAGCAATCAGTTGAGATAAAGGTCCCTTCCTCTCCCCAGAATTTGGAGGGCATTTATAGTTCACACAACACAGATTGGTAAACTCCAGTTTAGAAATAAGGCTAACATTGACTTTTCTCTGATAAAATAGAGTGTTGATGAGGGGAGGGGGGAAACACCAATGTCCATTTCTACCCAAATAAATCTCCCTAGTCTGAGAATATGTAATTTCCCTAAGATGGGAGAGTTCTCAAAGAAAAAGAGTATCAATTGCTTTGTATGAGGACAGAAGATAAAGAAAACTAGATGTCATAATCCTTAATCCTCTAGGGTCTTTAGAGCTCAAACAGGTAAGATTTGGAGCTCAAATATAGACAGATAGGTAGACCCTGAACTTCTGGAGTAAGAGCAGGAGTGCTATGAAATTACTTGGGTTAATTGCTAAGATATACTGATGATGTCATTTGTATTACATAAAACCCGAACTTCCCTGTGTCAAGCCACTCCCTCTCCCTGCTTTTATGCTAGATGACACATAGTGCCACTGCACTTTCACTAGCTTCTGTAACATCTCTGAAATGCAAGTGAATGTATCTTAAGAAATTAAGCACTCTGAAAAGATCATGGTGTCTAGGAGTCTCTATAAAAAATATTATGAGATACGTGGGTTCCATATGTGAAAGGGAGATGAAAGCATTAGGCACACTATTTCTTTTTGTTTGTTTGTTCTCATTGAGTTTATTGGTCCATTTTAGGTACACAGTACAGTCACATTCATCATTGGGACCTTGCACCTTTACATGACAGGTCTTGGTTCTCATTTTTTTTGCCTATACCCAGCCCTCCCTTCAACCCCTCCTCCCTTCCCTATTTACAAGTACTTTATTTCCGTTTCTTCTTTTTCTCATATATTTTTTTCTTTTCCCTTATTTCCTTTCCCCTACCCTTCCCACTTCCCCTACACCTTTAGCCCTTTTCTTCCTATTGACAATGTGAAATTGGCACACTATTTCCAGATTGAATTTTCTCTAAAAACGTTTGAAAAGTTGAATAAAGCTGCCAGAGATACTCAGAGCCTGGCCCCTGAAACCTGTGACTGTTACCTTATGAAGTAAAAGGACTTCTAGGTATGACTGAGGGCCTTAAGATAGTCAGATGATTCTGTATCATCCAGTAGATGTCTCCCAATAAAGACAAACTCTCCTTGACTCCTAACCCCTTCTTCACATCATTCCACATCTTTTGTGGCAGTAAGAAGCTAGAATACAAGCGTACATTTGTTACATCAATTTTTACTCTCCTAAAAATTAGCAATACATAGATTATTATAACTAAAATATTTTTCATATTTATTATGTGCTAGGCACTGAATTAAGTATAATAGTTTGCATACATATTTTATGTAGCCGACAACACTTTGATGTTAGTATTACTATTATCATATTAGTGGAAGGAATAATGAGATTAACAAATGCTAAACAATTTTCCCAGGATCAGTAGTTAACAGCTTGCCTGCTTTTATTGTTTTGTACCTATCTTACCTCAAGTGCTAAACTGTGGCCTTTTTGAAGACCAAGGTTGTATCTTAACCTTGTGTGTTCATATTAGTCCCTGAAGTGAAAGTTAAAAAAAAAAATGAAAATAAAAATGAGACCCAGCTGAATTCATAATGTCAGTCAATGAAAAGTAATCTTGTATACATAAATTTAATTTATACCCATCGGTTTAAATTCTACTAACCGTATAAGGGAAGATACATCTGATTTCCTTTAACAGTCACTTTCACTGTATTATCTTCTATCTTGCAACTATGGTCACAGGAACATCTCAACTATAAAAATGAGTGCAATATCTTCTAATATTTTCTTTATTCTCTCTCTCTCTCTCTCTCTCTCTGTGACTCAGTCAGAGAAAGTAGATTTCTTTTCAGGAGATCTGTCACACAGAAGCCAAGAGATTCTGGTATTTTATTAGATGCTGATAGTGTTAGATTTAAAGTTGACACCGAAGCCTAATTAAACATTATGCCAGTGCATATATTCTGCAAATTAAGACATGACACATACCAGAGCCCAGTCTGGGATGAGTTAAAAAGGAAGCTGTCAATGTGCAAAAGACCTTGTTAAGTGCCTTAAATACAAATTTTAAATTTTAAATGTAAATGGGTTAAAGCTTTCTCCTTCTCTTCATATTAGAAAGAAAAATTAAGTGGAGTAGAGTTTTGCTGTTTCCCCCCACTAATCATTGAGTTTTGAGTCTATTGGCAACCGTAGTGTATCGTCCAGGGCTAAGAGTGGGAAGAAGAGCTAGTCCACAGCTAACGGTTCACTTTTAGCTCCTCACGAACTGAATGGAAAGAAGAAAGTAAACCAACCCCATCAGTGTAAACAAGTCAACGTATATATTGAAAAAGGAAACCTTTTCAGATTGAGATGGGCAGGACTACTGCACTCTTCTGAACTACGCAGCTGTGAAGTTCTATACCTGACATCATCAAATGGAGGTGTGTGCAGTGCTGAGCAAAGCCAGAAACGTTGTGAAATGGAGGTGATGGGCACAGAGCTGGGAGCCAGGAACAGAGCTTATTCCTTGTGAGAAACTGAGTTATAAGAGAGCAGGCCATAGGAAAAAATGATGCCAGAGGTGGTTGGATTTGGTCATCTGCTCTGCATTTCTGAATCCCATCTCAATCCCAGTTTCCATCACCATCGTTAATTATGCTTGACTGGGGTAATAGCTAACCAGAGAGAGAGATGAGGTTCCATCCCACTGCTCTTGGGTGTTATTTCCTCTCTGTACTTAGCATTTCTCAGTCCCTTCCTGTTTTTATTTCAAATGCTGCCTCCACCCAGCAAACACCAAGTTTTTCCTATGTGTCGTCTAGGTAAATGAACCCAAATAAGATCGCTCTTCTGAAAAGATTTGCATTTGAGAAGAGAAAGAAGATCCAGCCACACACTTAGCCAGCAGCCCTTCCAAATGATGATGCATCGGTAGAGAGTGGAGTCTCCACTCATAACATGTGTATGGAGCAGGTTAGGGAGGAAATATGTGTGAAAACCTCACTAAACCCCGTGTCTGTGTTGGAATTTAAAATAAAACTGGATTTTATGAGTGTGGGACCAGGATGAGATAAGACGTAAAGTTGAGTAATACTGTGAACAAGAAAAATTTAAAAAGTATTGAGATTAAAAGCGTTAATGTAAAATATATCTCCGAAGTGTGAGGTACACGATGAATGTTTAAATTTTAAAAAAAGACACATTGCCATTGATGACCCTCAAAATATTCACAATATCCCTCCTCATTTCGAACTCACTTATTCTACTTTTCTTGACAATATGACTTTTTCTGTAATAAGGCCTTTTTAAAAAATTCAGCCATTCACTGCGTCTCTCAATCATCTCTTCTATTCCATTCAGCAAAACGAAAGATAACTTGATCCCATTCTCTCCTGAATTTCTTTGACTGTAGATATTTTAAGGTTTCTCAAGCGGATAATGTGGCAGCATTGATTACTTTCAATTTTTAATCACTTTGATTTTAGTACAGAAAGCAAACTTGGGAGGCAAAGATATGACTGAACAACTAATTCAGAAAATAGTGTACAGCTGGTTTTAGAAATCCTTGTCATTGAATCTTTAAAATTGTCCAAAGCTTGCAACCTCTTCAGAAAGACTTCCATTGACCTTTTGCAAAGCCCCATGCTAAGAATCAATCCAATTTTTTGTTATTATTAAATTCAGTACCGACATATGTGTAATAATCAGTCAGGTAGATAAAGTATATACGAGAACACACATAGTCATACACGCATGCAGGTGCACACACACACATGTAGTTCCCTACACCTAAGGACACTAATAGTTTGGAGAGAGGAAGGATGAAGGATATGTACACATGAAAAAAGTATAGAGCAATAACATTTTATAGTAAAACATTACACTGAATATATAGTTCAATGCTGAAAACTACAGTAAAACACAAGTTGTGTGGATGATAAAAATGAAAAAAAAATCAAAGCTGGAAAAGCATAATTGAAATTGAGTGAAATTTTAAAACTTTAAATGTATAAATAGTATCATATTATAGATAATCTAATATTTTTTCATGATATAGAGTCTAAAATCCAAAATTTAAAAATAGCAAAGATTTATAAAAAATAGGAGTTTGTAAAATTTGTCAAGGATCATCCTTTTTTGACATTGTCATCTTTTAAAAATTAAGTTATTTAAATTTCTTAAAATTATTATGTGGGAAAATATAATTTTAAAATTTATTTTGATCTTACATGTGGATTAAATATACTACACTAAATTACATAATTGTTGGAAAGTTGTAGTAATGGATTTTGCTAACTGAAATAATCAAGTAGTAATTGCTTACTAATGTCAAATTATTTTCTATTGTGTACAATTATTAATTACATACAGAGAAGAATTGAATAGTTTATTATTTTTTGGCAACTACAATGATTAAGTAAGTTATTTAATAGCATGCAATTAATTGTGTTCTGTTCAATGGTAAGATGATAACTGATTGAAAAGTAACAGATGAATTCAGTTTTCACACTCAATAAGCAATACTAAATGGAATACAAATCCATTTTAAATCAAGAATGGAAGTAAATTATACATTTATCATACATCAGTGTATTTTGTTAAACTCACTTCTTTTTTTTTATTTTCAATTATACTAGACTACAACTTTGTGTCTTTAACAATGTCTTCTAGGGGAAAACATATTGAAAGATGCTGTGTAATCCCAGCCTGACCATTTTCTGTAAAGATCCTTCCCCATCAAATAGGCATTCACAAAAGAACATGCAGTGTAACATGAAACCCTATGTGAACTTTGTGAATTTAGGAATGCCTTCTAAGTAATAGCATGCATGAAGACTATCACTGACTAAGTAAGACAAGCTGAGACACAATTTCATTAGACATTCCCAGTTTCAAGAGGTATTTCCCAGGTGAGATTCTCTTCTTTTCCATGTTGGGAAAGAGGACCGTCTTTCTTTCTTTGACAATTCTACCTTCATTTACAGCCTACCTAGAGAACCATAAGCATTAGAGTTGGAATAGATCTTAAAAACCATCAAGTTGCATTATCTGTCAAGTGCAGACAGGCATCTCCCCTTAGTGTTGGCAGAGCACTGCACTGGGGTTCAGGACTCTATGCATCCCCATCAATGAAGACGAATCAGAGCTTCTCACTGCAGCAAGAGCTGCACAGAATTTTTAATATCAGAAACATCAAGTCCTGCTTCCATAAAGGAATTTGAATATGGCATTCTAGAGGAGAGGGTAGCAAAAGCAATAGGGAAAGATGTGAAGTATATTCAAACTGGAATAAAAGAAAACAAATAACAATTCTGTGTGGATGGAGAACATTTTAACCACATGACAAAGCTAATTCTCTCTACATATAGTTAGATATACATAGATAGATAGATAGATAGATAGATAGATAGATAGATAGATAGATAGATATAGATAGATAGATAGATGATAGAGTTAGGTAGATAGATGGAGAGACTCAGAGAGAGATGATAGAGCTATAGACTGAATGTTGTAGACTTTGCAAATTAATATGTCATCAGAAAGACTCCATGGTAGGACCAGGGATTTAGCTCAGTGGTTCCACTGCCTGCCTTGCAAGCAAGCACAAGGACCTGAGTTTGATCCCCGGTACCAAAAAAAACAACAACAACAACAACAACAAAAAAAAACCCAGAAAGACTCCGTGGTGATGATGGACTCTGGAAAGTTATTAGGCTTAGATGAACCCTGAGAATAGAACCCCCAAAATATAATTAGGGACCAGAGCTCACCTTCTCTCTCTACCATGTAAGGATACAATGAGAAAATGACCATTTGAAGGCTTGGAAGAGTGCCAATTAGAAATTGATCCTGGATTTCTCAGGTTTCAGAACTATGATAATAAGTGGGTTTTTTTTAGTCAGTTTATGATGTTTTTATAGCAGCTTAAGCTAAGATAAACAACAGACAGACAAATGACATAGTAGACTAATAAGTGGATAGATGGATGGATGGATCACTCTTCTTCAGAGTCTTTGAATAGTCTTAGGAAAAAACACTCTCTCTGTCCATGTGTATTGTCATGGTAGCTGCTACTTGCAGGCCAAAGCTTTCATGTTATAAGACTAAACTAAATTTAGTTTTTGCACTTGATATTTTAATTACTGTCTTACTATAAGATTAAATCTTTTCCAGGGATGGGGATCTAGCTCAACAGTTCTGCCACCTGCCTTGCCAGTGCAAGGATCTGAGTTGGATCCCCGGCACAAAAAAAAAAAAAATTCTTGTTAAGAAACCCAAATGAAAATGATCTTCCCTAATTATCTAATGCATTTCTACCCAGTCCCATTTACCACAAGGACAGAGCATGTAGTGGGTAGAGTGGACTGTCAATCTGACAGGGATGGGATCCAATCAGGAGCTTGGTGGAGCACACTTCCGGGTGTGTCTGGGTCGGATACAAAGCACCACCGTCTTGGGGCCATAGCTGCTCCTTGGCCTCTTCCTCTTTGGCAGTGTTTACCTGCTTTATTTTCTAGACTCAACGAACTGAGTGATTTTTACTCCTTGTACCTTTCCACATGATGTTCCTGATTTGGATCTTGCTGATATGGACTAACTTCCCTGATATTGTGAACTAAATTAAATATCTCCTTTAAATTGAGGGTGTCACAGTCATTGTTTCCCAGAAATGGCAAAGCTCACTAATATAGATCATTAATAACATTTTACTACCTTTTTAGAACTTTGGGAAGGTAAAAGAGACTATAAAACAGAAAGTATTGTCAATAAGTAATATGCTGCAAATTGATTTTTAATCTAAAAGGAAACAGTTTGGCTTGGCTTGGCTTTACTTTTCCATGAGGACATATGGATCTAATGGATCCATATTCTACCTTATGGAAGAATATATGGTAGAATGGATCTAATTCTACCTTACAACAGTAATGTTATTTAACTTATCTGTACATGATGGATGCTTAAGTATTCTCAATCTTTTGTAATACAGACCTTTTGAATTTTACAAAGAATTCTGAACATGAAGACTACATTAAAGACCAGTTGTACATAGATTATTTACCAAATATATACCAAACTTTTGTCTTAATAAACACAAGCCTAAAAACACCAGCATCAATATTTTCTGTCAGCTTAGCAGCAAGACAGCAACATGGATGACTGAACTGACAGCAAGATGTAAGATTAACTTTTGAATTTTTGTTCAAAACTGGTGACTATCTCCTGTCTATAAATATCGTTGGAGTTAGTCTGCGACTTTGGCAAGCCCCTGACTCCTAACCCCCCTCTGGAAAGTGCTAATCAATCACACCCAATAGCAGACATATCTGCTTGCCCAGTTCTCAGCCATGTTGCACCATGGCTATTGATAATTAGGAAGAACTTCCGTGTGTTAAATAGACAATGGCATTGGCATTTTCTCTAAAGTCATCATGCCTCATTGCATGAGGGATGAAATTGTAAAAATCACTCTTACTTCTTGGTTCTACACTAAATGAAGGTTTCACGCCTAAGTCCTTTGTTTTTCAGTTTAACCTTGAAATTCCGTGGTGCTCATTCATTCACTTCACCTTTCTCTAAAGAATTTGAACTTTATTTTGTAAATGCAAAGAGATTAATCACAACATTATTTCACAATGATAAAACTAGTGGCTTAGAAGAGAACTGGCAAGAAAGTAAAACCAAGAAAGAATTTTATTAAAATTTAAGAAATGATGGAGAACCTGAAATAAGCAAAGACATTGGGCATGGAAAGGCATAGTAATTGCTGAGATCTCTTTAGAATAAAAAAAAAAAAAAGAAAAACAGGGGAGAATTGAATAGAAGAGGGCAAAGGGGATTTTTCACTTTTTTAAAGCCCGTTGTTTTTTTGCAAGGGTGGGAAAAGATGTTCTTTATCTGTGAATGTGTCACTCTCATAAGAGAGCTTGACGCCATGCGTCCCCATAAAACCCCCCAGCTTCCATTAAACAAAGTGCTCTTCTTAAATGCCTTCCCTTTAAGACCTGGCTGCCCTACCCCAAGCCATTAGTGGGAACAGAATGTTAATAAGGAGGGACTGTGGTATCTCTAAGAGAGGCTGACCTCCTTCAGCGGAACCAGGGCACCCATTACAGTGTAATGATAAATCACAAGCTTTTCCCTTCCATTATTTTCCCAGAAGACTCTTCTCTGAATGCATAAACATAATGGACGGAGGAAGGAAAAAATATGCAACAGATGAAGAGAAAGGTGAAAAAAGAAGGAAGGGGCAGGCAAACACTCAGTGGACTCCCAGTGGGATTTAAAATAATAAATGCACCACATGTGTCCACACATTTGCATACAGTAAAACTTTAAACTAACATCACAAGGGAAAGTCTTCACAAGAAAAATACATAATTGACCAATAACATGTAAGGGGCTTGCTCTGAGAATTATAAATGAGATGGCATCTCTAAGGAGGGTTGCATTCTAGTAATTATTATAGTCCTAACTATTATAGGCTCTTTACTGCTGCAACTTAAAGACAAACTAATCAGACATGCTGGGGAGAGTATAAGAAGTCACTGAGTTGCTCACAACTCTTATTATTCACCATGCTTAGACTTGCAGCTGAATCCGTGATAACATCATATTCAACAGAAATAGGCTTTCTAGCAGCAAGTTTTAGCTATATTTTCCTCTCTTGATACATAGATCAAGAAATAATACTGAGAAGGTGTTGAGCATTTTGGTGGCCATCCAGTGACGTCAACTGGACATACCAGTAAACACTGCCAAAAACCTGCTTCTATTTTAACACCAGCACTGTATCCCTCAGGTTAATTTTATCTCTAGCTCGTAGGATATACCAGCCAACCACTGAAATGACTTTCAGAGTTCTTGGAAGTTGCCTTTTCATTCAGTTAAAGTGGGATTAATGTGAAAGCATGTTGGAAATGACAAAGGCCTGCTCTAGAGCAGTTGGTCTGAACGTTACAAGGTTTTGTAGTTTATCTACATGGCTCAATGAGCTCACAGTGGGTGTACAGCTTAGTTGGACTGTCTCCAACCTGATCAGGATTTCAGACTCTATCTTTCACTTCTATTCTGCCTCAGATACCAAAAGTTGTATTTAAACTAAGTGCATCCATCTTTGAAATATTATTACCAATATTTGAACTTTGACCTTCACGATCTTCACATTATTGATATTCTATCTAATTCTAGCGGCTAAAAATCTTATAATGTGGATCTGTTCTCATGGAAATAATGACTAATCTGGACAATTAAACTGGACCCCTCAAATCTGTAAGAAGAGTATCAGACAATGAATGTTAAGGGTACTGGGTCAAAGAAAGTCTAGTGGTTCTAAGTTTCCTGTATCTAGTGGATATTAAGATATATTACAGTTGCCTTGAAGTTTATCACAGTTGCCCCATCTAAAAAGCTTCTATAGTCATATCTTGGTCCTTGTCATTAATTCCTTCCAGAACTAGTTATGAGTGTCAAAATCATTGAGTACCAAACCCTATTTTCCCATATGAATTAATGTAATTGAAGATAATTCTTGAAAGTTCCCCAGAAGTTTCACATTTTACTGGGATAATGCCTTTTACTGGGCTCACATAAGCCTTTTATGCCTAGCGATATCATTTCTAATCATTCTGGGAACCATAGTTAGCATTGAAAATGCACAAAATTATGAGATGGCAACAAAGAATATGTGTAGATTCAGCACTGGTCTTGAGTTACTTAGAGACTGAATATCTTGTCAAAATATGACAAGTATTGGGTTTGGCTATATTTGGTTTTGATCTAGATCCACATGGTTCTAGGAAGGGTGATTTGATCTCTAGCTGCAGAATGAGGAAGCACATGACTGAGGCTACGCCAGCAGGTTCATCCTACCGTTCTTCCCCCACATCCTGGCCAGAGTGATCTTTCAGGACTAGATATGTGAACTAACCTTGTCCAATCAAAATGAATTTCAGGACTGTTCTGAAACTGCTCAAAGTTATCTTCTTCCTTCTGCAGTTGTGAATGAGGAAGCATCCAGATGTGGGAGCTGTTGAAAGCTGTCTTGATGGACAGGCTGTGCACTGCCCAGCAAGTAAGGAATAGAAAAGAAATGGGAGATAATTGTCCTTGAGCCAATATTGGGACTCAGAGCCAAGCACTCGTAGCTAACTCTATTTCTGGCACTTTTATTTGCAATAAGGCATTGTATTAAATATAAACTCAATCTGAGTCAGGATTTCTGTTACGTACAACAAATTAAGTAATTTGCTCATGAAGGGTTATATGTATCTCTGGTCTGGATATGGGTTTTGGTGAAAATTTTTATAAACCTGCTATGTGATTTGCCAGTACCAAGTGCATTTCCAATGCCCATAACATCAAGCAAAAAGGAAAATGACACGGAGGAGTGCAGAGTCAAAATTATCTGTCATTTTTTTCCTCTATTGCATGTCTAGTTAACTTTGAAATTCTCCAACATATTAAATGAACCTATTTCCATTATATCAGTCTTTTACAATTTCATCCAAAAACTGTTTTCCGTGCTCCACCTCCTACTTTTTTTTCTCCGTAATTACTGCTTGTTTGGGGTTCCATAGCTCTTTTTACCACAGGTATTTATGACAAGTACAGACATTCTCTCTCTGTTCCAGTGATAATTGCAGTTAGTACTGTTATGGAAGGAGACGGCAAGTGACACACAGAGAGGCAGTAGAATAGAAGTAAAATAAAAAAGTTTACTCCATCGATGGGGATGGATCACACCTAATGGCGGTGCCCTGATTGACTCCTCCGTTGGGCTGCAACTCTTACTTTTATAGGGTTTTACAGCTTTGATCTTACTCAGTTGGTTACATTGCATTTTCACAGATACCCAAAACATGATAGCAAAGCAGTTGAATTTAAACCCGGATGCAGTTCTTTGCTAGATTCACTCAATTGCCTACTCTAGCCAGGGGGAAGGGAGCTTGTTTGATTAACAAAGCTAACAATGGTTCTTTTCACTTACAAACTTTTGTGAGGAGACTAGGTGTCTCCCCATACAGGTTAATTCTGAACTAAGCAGGGTGAAGGACAGAAGTTATCTTATATTGTGACATTTCCTAAATTTTCGCTTATTAAGGTTTTCCCTATCAGTACCACTTGTATGGTAAAGGACCAGATCAACCTTGGCTTGAGCTGAGAAACATTTCCTCCAAGACTTCAGATTTATGCCTCAGATACTTCAAATATTCTCTAACAGTGCTTTCCACCAATAGCTATTTTATATGTGCAAAGTATCCAGAGCTTCCTAATCACCCAGACTGCTTTCCCTTAGCTATGTGCTCACAACCATTTTTCTGACTATACCTCAGTTCAGTAATTCAGTCGTTTTTGAGTCATCATTATTTTCATCCCTTTTCTGATTTATTAGCAGCCTGTTCTCTCTCCAGTATGCCTTTCTTCCTTAATATATTTGTGAAAGACTCTTTAACCCCAGCTGTCCTGAATGTTTTACTGTGCTTGCAGGCCACGGCTTTTGCAATGGGTGCAGTTTTATGAATCTCAAGATGGGCTTTGCTTTTAAAAGCTGCCCTTTCCGTTCATTTAAATAAAATGTCTCCAGCTGTGTTTATACTACAAAACCATTTGTAACCATCTCCTCCACTTTGGCCCTGAACATTTTTTATTCACAGACCTCTAGATTGCAGTCACAATGGCTCATGTTGTTTTACTTTGTTATGAGCCTAAAATAGCACTGACTTTAAATATCATCAGTCATTCCCATTTCTGAGTCTTCTGTTCTAGCCTGAGCCTCGATATCCAAACATTGCCCTCACAAGCAGCATCTCCTTTGTAACCTCTCTGCTTAAGACACAGATGGTTCCTCCCACCACCAATGTTTAGAAGTTCAGTCTCTGTGAGGGGTCTGGCATCATCAGAGATGGTCCCAACTTCCTGGAAGGCCCTCTGGCTAATTATGGAGTAAGAAATTTGGCTCAGGAGAACCAAAAGGAAAAGACAACGATGCTTACTTTGAAAAATTATACTTTTAATACAGCAATGGCACAAATTAACAGTCTACTCATAGGTAAATTGTTTGCTTGTTTTGTTCTCTCTGCTGTTTTGCTTTATCTTCTATTTTATTTTTCCAGTCAACCTCGATGCCATTTCTAGATTAATTTCGTAAACAGATATAGCATAGTCATTTGAATACCTTCCTCCCACAAAGTACAGTGGTGTTATACAATTCTGATTTTGACAGACACTGCTGTGTTTTTATTGTATTTTCCTTTGTGGTAAGAATGTTTGCCAGTTCTAGAAATTTTTCTCCAACTATGCTACAGTATTTGTACATTATTCCATCCAGTACTCTATTATACATTATCAAGTATCCGTATGCAGCATTAGACAAGCTTAGTTATGGAAACAGGAAAAACTGGGACTCTGTGACTTAAAGATCAGGAAAGAAAGCTAAAGAAATAGGGTGTCATTAGGATAATAAATGTAATATATGTGAGACTAAATGATGCTGAATAAATCTTATGAAATTAAGGGGTTAAGATTTTCACTTAATGGAAACAGTGATTTACAAATACCCTGTACAAAGAGACTAGAATATCTCAGTGGAAGTTCTCAATGTAACTCCCTTGCATTATGGCACTGGTTTATCTGGTGGTTGATACCATTTAAATTACTGTTCTACCTTCAACAATTCACTGAAATATGTATTGGTGTGTACAGTGTTCTAATTTCTTTCTTTTTCTTTTTTTTTTTTTTTTTTGTTCATTAAGTTTGTTGGTATAAAGTGGCACAGCATGTGCTACTGGTATAGTCGATTTAAGGGACAGATTTTCCTCTATAGCACTTACTGGTTATATCAGATAATGTTTAATGTTTTCATGTCAGAACCAGCAGAATAACAGAATTGTGTGTATCCTTTTTTCATAATTAGATGTTGCCTTTGCAAGGTGCCTAAAACCATATGCAAGAGTTCTTGCCCATTTGTGCCTTAGAACAGTGGTCTTCATTGCTTATAGTTCTTAAATAACTCAGTGTTCTTTTTAATTTGTTCTCTCTCTCTCTGCCTCTGTCTCTCTCTGTCATTGTCCACCCTCCCACTCTCTCCCATCAACAGATCCTAGTGTCATTAAACTGGCCTTCAGCCAGTAAGTCTGTCTATTGTTAACATACAAAATTTAATTAAAGTAATATCTTGTTGATTCTGCCAAAGTTAGAAAGAATGAAAATTGAAGTTAACAGTGAGTTGATTATTGACTTTTGTTTTTGTTTTGGTGCCCAGGGGGATGTCAGATATCTGAATTTAATATTCCATAGTATTAATAGTAATTTGAAAGCAAATGGTTCACTAAATTTGCTCATGTCCATGGTTGAGTTTTGCAAAATGGACCTGGATTATATAAGATATTAACATTAGGTGGAATTGGGTAAAGGTTATATGAAAACACTTTATACAATTTTTGGAGCTTCTTTGCCAATCTAAAATTATGCAAAAATAAAAATATTGCTCTTAAAAATATCAGGTAGTTGTGCAAAGGTGGGCAATAGGACATCCTTACAACTGTGGCCTTGTCATTTCTCCTAGCAGTGTGAATACCCTTTCTTTAAACAATTTAATTTGTTTCTCTCTTTTTTCACAGGTAGAAATTAATGATCAAAAAAATTAGCTAATCAGTTTTATAGCTATCAATAGTTTATATATAGAAAATATTTATATTTTAAATTTTCAAACAAAATTAGGCAAAGAAACAAAAGTGACAACAAACCAGAAAACTAAAGTTTAGCTTTCTTTCCTTCTTTTCATCTAAAACAAGTTCTCTGAAAACATCTTGGTTCTTGAGTGGGATAAGCATTCATAAAAAGCGCTCATCAGAATCCTCGGATACCTGACCCAGCGTCCCTGACACATTTTGTCCTTGTAGCAGCTGCAAATGCTTTCCAGACGTTGGCTTTCACTTCTGATTCTGCTACCCTCTGCAGGCCACTTGGAAAGAACAAGCCTCTGTGGAATTCTGATGTGACCCTACCCTGGCAAATGGAGGTTCTCGAAAAAACAGTAATGAATGAATAAATTAGCTTGAGCAGTGAGCTGAGCATGGAAGTTGAGACCAAGTTGATCTGCAGCCTGATCTTCCGGACACTCCATCCTGATCAGGCTGAACCCCTGACCAGTGTCTAATTACTACTGCAAGTCACCCTTCCAGGTCCTTACCTGGGATCTGGATTTGCTTTGGCCATGAAATTCCCAAGAAGCAAAACTTCCAGAGGAGGATAATCATATTCTGGCATCAGAATGGTGAATTTCCACTGAGCTTGGTTCTCATCTTGAATTGGAGAATGTCAACTGACAGCTGAAAGTTTGATTTAGTGCGAGCCGCAGACTTGATGGCTATACACATCAATGCAGGGCAGTGACAAGGCACAGGAATGGAGGAGGACATTCTGGAACTCACGACATCCAAAAGCTGTATGGGCTTACTTCCAAGTATCTTTGCAGTTAAAAAAGCTACTGGAGAAAATGATCCTGCAACAATTTATTTTTGCTTCTGACATTTCTCTCTAAAGAGCTCACTTTGAAGATCTTCTGTATGACCAACAGCAGGCATTTCTAACTCCATGAAATGCAAGCTAAGAAACAAAAAACAAGTGAGCAACAGAGAGTAAAGAATGGAGACCATATTCAGCTGAAGGAATTGCAGTTGGGAATTTACTAAATATTGATATGATTTCCCACATTGCTGACCATAGCTATTACTTTGTAGGCCATAGTTGTTGTTATATTATGTTCAACAACAACATCAACAAAGTTGGATGGTTTTCTGATTCATCACAACTCTGTGATCTACCACAAATGAAGAAGGACATATATGGCTTGGAAAGATTTTAAAGGTATAAAACCTGCTTCCAAAAATCTAATTCCATAACTACAAATTCATCCTTTTTGCCCTAAATCATTCTAGTCCTTTCAAATTCCAATTGGCCTTGAAAGAAGTGGCATATTAAGTTTGGAAGTCACTATGTGAATCAGTTTAACAAACTTTTCTTGGAAGATATGAGAAAAGGAGAAAATGAGCTGGAAAAGAAGAGGCAAAGAAGAAATCCCCTCCCCCCTTCTCTCATTGGGGATTGAACCTAGGGCCTCACCACTGAACTATATCCCCAGCCTTTTTTATTTTGAGACAGGGTAACTCCAAGCCACTGAATTTCCCAGACTTTAACCTGTTATCCTACTGCTTCAACCACCCAAGGTGCTGGAATTATAAGGCATGTACCACCCCACCCTGCTAAGAAAACTTTCTGCAATGCATTTTACTCATCTTCTTATTTAATCTTTCCATGATCCCACCTTCATTTTTCCAATGTGGAAGTAAAAACTCACAAGCATTCAACAAATTCCTCAAGAAAACTTGACTGGTAACTGAAGGACTTGGTGTCTAAATCTGCCACACATCTGGCTCCCAAGTGTGCTCTGTTTCCAGCAGTGCAAGCTGAAAGCACAAAACTCCGAGCCAGGAAGTGCAGGGGCTACTGGAAGTACAGTGCCACAGGGCACAGCAGAAGAAACAGTGGCCATTTGTAACTGTGGTGGCTGGCTTCCAGAGTGCTTATGAGTTTAGTCCAACAAAATCTTTTATATTGTTGAGGATTATTTTTTTCAACCCAATAAAGAAGTAGATTAGTATAGTGGCTTAGCTCCAGGGATCTGGATTCAGAGCAAGATCTGGATTTGGACACACATCTTGCTTAATAAGTGTGTGACTTTGAAAACATTTTCTCTCTCTCTCTATCTCTCTCTCTCTCTCTCTCTCTCTCTCTCTGTCTCTCTCTTTCCCCTCTTGTTCCCACATGGCCAAAGTAAGAGCATTAATTGAGCCTTCTTTATAGAATTATTGTGATGACCAAATGAAATACTGAATATAAAGTGCTTAACATTGAGATTGAGACAGAATAAATGCACCATTAGTGTTTGCAGTCATTTTTATAGAGACAGACAAGGGACTAGTATGGACAAAGCTTTCTCAGGAAGGAAACACCATCGATTCTTGATTTTAAAGCCATGAAGCTTATTCTCACAGTGATATTTTAAACGTGTGTGTGTGTGTGTGTGTGTGTGTGTGTGTGTGTATGTGTGATTTTTCCCTTCCCATATGGGGCTTCTCATCAACTCATTACAGTTCTGGCACCTTCTTCACTCTGAATATGAAGCGGAAAAACACTCTTTACTGCAATTTTCTCAGAGAAGAGAGACAGAGACAGGAAGAAAAGGAGTGTCTGAAAGGGCTGCAGGATCCAGAAGCAAGCTTATGTCCATTTGTGCCTCTTCTTTAAGGGTAGTCAAATGTTTCAGAGGCTTTCCTCCATTCTGCACTGATGTGTTTGAGAGTATGGATGGAAGGTGTCAGCAAAGGCCAATGAGGAAACAAGAAGCTTCCTAAAAGACACTAAATCTATTTCTGTTGAAAAAGTAAAGGTAAATGGCACAGAGGAAGTTCACCTTTCCCTATCATTCACAAAATTCACCTGTTCACAGAGGGACATAATACTAGGAAGAAACATTGTTTTCCCAGGAGCTCCAGTTTTATATTGAGGCAAATAAGGAGAAGAAAGGATCATCCTAGGGTCTTTAATGTGGCCAGGGAAAATGGACTGGGCTGAGAGTGTCCAGGAAGAGGAGGGGAAAAGAAAGGGGGCTGAAACAAACAATACAAAGCTGAAACACCCAGGAGAGTCCCAACCCCTTAGCTTGTAATAAGTCAGCTTTTGTTAGGTTGGCTTTTGAGTATTAAGCACTCAGTTCATCTCTATTGATTTGTAATGAGGCTGGGAGGCTCACAAAGCCTTAATCAAGCCAGGATCCCTTTAAAATGAACTCTTCTGCAAAGAGAGCTGGCAGATAGCATCTGTGGGCGAACTGGGCTGGAGAAAGCTCACTGTCTCCACTGTGAGCCTTACACTGCAAAAGAGAATAGGGTGGGGGCTTCATTAGTCTGATAACAACAGACAGGCCACCTTT
The DNA here is from genome assembly GCF_012274545.1 of Fukomys damarensis. Lineage (NCBI taxonomy): Eukaryota > Metazoa > Chordata > Mammalia > Rodentia > Bathyergidae > Fukomys > Fukomys damarensis. Next base: position 44,462,562 of record NW_022900931.1, read on the forward strand.
TCATTAGAGGGACGCACAAATCCACTTTACTTGGCTCTCCTCCTTTACATTATAAAAGCATTACCAAGTCCCAGCTTATAGGCCTCATTGTTTCATACAAACTCCAGGCTTGGAAGTGGCAAGGTGCAGTGTGAACTTGACCTTCCATCTTGAAGTAGAACTGAGGACCCCTGCAAGCCGTTCTAAGCAAATACACAGAATTAACCAGAGGCCCAGCTTCCCATGTGCATGAAATTAAGATCCACAGATAATCTACTGTTTTATTTTCTACTGGTAAATGAAAAATGGAGTAGAGCTTTTAATGTTTTGCAACACAAAGCTATTTTCTCAAAAGTTTATGCTCCTGAATTCTGGAGAGGTTCTAATGCTACTATCTTATAATCTCTGCTATAATAAAATGCTTTAAGCAAATTAACTCGTGACACTGTTGCTATTCTTTCTATATGTTTTACTGTGAAATTGTAGATAATGCTGATAAAATACTACAGTCAATTTAAATCAAGATTCAATGTGGACTCATTCATTGATGTGGTTGCTTTCATTAATATATATTCCTACTTTCAACTTTGGCAGCACTTTTTCAACTTTGCCTTCTCCTTCCTGCTATGCATCTCTTTCTGTTATTTTCTATATTCTCAATCTTGCACCATCTACCAAGCTAAGAAAGTGAAATACTACCTAATAAGCCCCTAGTGTTATACTAGGAACTCTTGAACTCTTTCTCCCATAGTCCTCTGTTTCTAATGATGGATATTTAGCACTACATTAAGTCAGGGGCCTCTTTTTGACATCCTCTGCTGTGTTGCCCTCTCATGTTGTCTCCAGACTATTAATAATAATGTATACTGTATCTCTGTTTTATGCCACAAGCTTGCCCCGACAAGTTTACTTAAAATAAAGAACATTTCACAGTAACTGGATTATGGATTATGGAAAGATTTCAATGCCATTGTGTCTGATGATGTTTGCTTTGGTGAAATGATTTTAAGGAAATTAACTCACATTCATGAAAAGTAACTTTCATTTTCTTTTAAAAATTATATTGAAACTCTCATAGACTAGATCTAGAATGTGCCCTAAAAGTCACATGTGTTCAAAGGTAAGGCTTTTGGAATGTGATTGGATCACAGAGGTAGAGTATTCATCAGTGGATCCATTGCTAAATGTGCTGCTAGGAGGTGGGGATGAGTTGAAAGGGGTGAATCCTTTGGAGAGATGCTTTTGAAGGACATATGTCTGTTCATGGGTCCTTCTTTTTCTCTCTGTTTCCTGGCTGCCATGAAGTGGACAGCTTTCTTCCAAAATGCCCTTCCCATATGTGTTTCTACCCTGGAGCAAGCTGAAAATGGACAGAATCTACACAAATGTGAGCCAAATTAAATCTCTTCTCACTTAAGTTCTGAGAATGGAATATTTTATTTCAGTGAAGGGAAAGGGATTTTTTGAAAAACCTTCACATGAGATTTTTGTTGTAGTCATGAAAAACTCAAATATGAGTTATACTTCCTCCAAACCAAACAACTTGTTTCTTAAGCCAAGAGCAATCTGCTGCTTCATGGGAAAAAAGTTTAGTTTGGAATTGGAAAACTGGCATCTATGCACATAATCAGGGATAAACTGTATTCCTTGCACAACTGAGGCAAGACTGCGCCTTGATCTGGGAATTCCTGAGGTCATAGTCTATTCTTCTGAGTACTTTGGTCATGGTTCAATATTGATGAAATCTACCAGAAATGGTAAAGCCCTTAGTCTACTATAGTGAATTTTTGCATCACCAGGGAGCTAGACATTAGATTTTTTGTCTGAAATGTTGGCCACAGTACTCTTGATCTGGTGCCTTAGGATGTGACCTGCATGGACCACTGTTTAAAAATGTTATATGCTGAAGTAGTTATGTAATGGACTACTGTTTTCAACAGTCAGCATGGTCACATTGGTGGTGTGGCCATGATTGTGTTGATGAAACAATCTGATCCAGTCTCCTTTTTTCCTCCATAATTTAAATTTCTAACTCATATATACAGAGGCTGAGGTGCTAAGATCTGCATAATTTTTACGGGCAGAGATCAGGTGACCCAGCATATTCAGCTAAAGTTATGAAAAGTACACCTCATTAACTTCACGTATCTCTCAGAACATCTCCCTGAAGTAGGCACTGGGATCTTTCAAGCCCAGAATTAGCACGTGTGAAATACACCATTCTCCAAACTGTGACACGACAAGATAGGAAGTGGCATTATGCTTTTCTTCAGGAGCATCTGAGTTTACTAGACAAAAACCTAATTTTATTTCTAAGAGTGCAGAATTTTGGGCACTGCCAGGTACATGCATATAGTGGCACATTTGATAAAAGGGAGAAATCAATTGTCTTTTTCAGCTTGTGTAAATATCTGTAAAGTCTATCAGTTTATTCTCTCTTCATTTTCCCCTGAGACAGGGTAGCAATGTTTATATCCAAAGAAGAGAACAGAATCCCGGTCCTTTCCTCAACTTCTCTTAGGTGGTATTGCCATGAATTCTTCCTGCAAAAGCAAAGTTGTTCTTCAGGCCAAAGTATGAGCTTGAATTAGGAAGAGGTTGCAAAGGTTTTGCATCCTCTGTCTCAGACCACTCCATGGCTCAAGTCTACATGACGCAGCTTTTTGGTCTAAATGTTAATTTTCTTGTTTCAACCAATAATTAAACTTTTTCTTTTTTATGTAACTGGCACTAAATGGTCTGAGTTATTTTTAGTAATAAATCTAATCAAAGTGTTGAAAACAACCTTTAGTTTGACACTTATCCCAAGAGAGATGGAGTACAATGTAGGGATCTAACAAAGGGTGTAAAATTGGGGAGTTATGCATTACTCTGCTTAGTTTTTAGTATCACTGTGAAAGAGGACAAATCCAGCAATAGTCAAGCACTTGAAAAATAAAGCAACAATGCAGGACATGACAAATAGGAATAGGCAAGCTTTGGTGTGGGTTTTTGCGAGGTCACATGTAACTTCAACTTTTTAAGACAGCAACTATGGAATAAGTAAAAATACTACAGTCATGCAGGTTGAAAGCCTCACAAATAACTCTGGTTGTAATACTGGTATGAATGGGTTGATTTTGGTATCTCGGGAAAGTGGTTTGGGTGAATGTTAAATCTCACAGAGTACTTTGGACTCTAGCATGGGTTTGGCAGAACTGGAAAAATGTCAAAAGCAGGAGAAAGTTGGCTAAGAACAGTTTTATGGTTTTATAAAAAGCCTTCAAGTTTGGACACAGAGATCCAGGGAACATGGACCTTGGTTATGAGGTGGAGGCATTCCATCAAATGTTTTAATAAGATAAGGGCTGACACCCCAAGACTCTTCCAGCTAGTTGTCCACTGATGCCTTGATTATTTGACTGGAAGGATAATAAAAGGAAGAAGAGGAGAGCACAAGAAGCTACTTAACCATAGTTCAGAGTTTTGAACTTGAAAAGATCATTTACATTAATTGAAAAATTGTAGTTTTCTAATATGAGCAGAAAAATGTGTTTCCACATGTCCAATTCTTACATGTAGAAGAGCTCCTATACTTGTTGAGAAGGAGTAACAATGGGAAAGGGATAAAAATACTCCAGCAAGGTACAGATTGCAAAAGATCCTCATAAAAAAGAATGGCTTCTTAAGACTTTATTGAGAGATTTTCACAGGTGGGAACAGAGGGCAGGTTGGGGAGTAAATAGAGATTAGAGCTTAGAGACAGTGTTTGTCGTTTACTTAAAAGCAGGGTTGTGACAACAAAAAAAATGAGATTGGAGAATCGATGTAACAGGAGTTGGGACCAAGTGATGGGTGTGGTGGTAAGAATGTGTAGGGCCCAAGGTCCTTATAATTAAAAAATAAAACAAAACAAAATTTTCATTCTGTGTCTGGCTAGCTTGCCCCCTGTGTTCTGTCACTTGGTGATACTTCATTCTTCCCTTTCATGGAACAGAAGTGAGACTCCATCTTGGAAGCAGGGATCAGCCCTCACCTGGCAAGCAACTGGCCAGCGCCTTCCCCATGAACTTACTGAGAGAACCGTGAGAAAACACATTTCTGCTCTTTATATTCAGCCTAAATATTTTATTATAGCAGCACCATAGACCAAAACTCAATTCCTAAAGATTAAACATAAAGTAAAAAAAGGAGTGAAAGAAGCCACAGGAAATATAGAAGATACCCTGGGAAAAATGAGGAAATTGAAAGTGGATAGGAAGATTTGGTGATGTTAAATAGAAATTAATCTAATTTATCTTATACAAGAAAGAAGTTGATAAGAATAGTTCTACTGTACTTTATATAAAAGGGAATGAGATCAGTGAAGGAGATAATAGGTACTCACATTTTCAGCATGAAAACCCACATCTCCACTAGACATTACAGCATGGTGGACTCACCTTTTGGTGAATACTTTTAGCTGCTCTGGTCCTTCTAACATCTAAATCATAGCATCTGTCTTAGTCACTTTGCGTTCATTGGACAAAATACCAGGTACCTACTATTTAAAGGACTAGAGGATTATTTTGGCTCACAGTTTTTAGAGGACTCAGTCTACAGTTGAGTGGCTCCAAGGCAAGAAGGGGATGTCTGAAGGATCTGGCTTAGAAAAATTACCAGAAAGCAGAGAGTAAAGGGAGGAGTCCGGGAGGAAGATACACCCTTCCGGTTCACCATGCCAGTGGCTCACCTCTTCTAAAAGGAACCCACCTCCCAACAACATATTCAGCTCTGAATTCCTCAGTGGATTAGTCCCCAGACAAATAGAGCAACCACATGATCCATTCACTTTCTAAAAGCTCAGCTTCTGAACACATGGGCCTTTTGAAAAACATTCTAGATCTAAACTACCGAGGAACCCTAAAAACTTTCCAGAAACCTCTGCAGTAGGCTCCAGTCTCCTGCCAAATGTAAATGCAGGCCTGAGAAAAAAACTAAGGGACAGAACTAAGAGAGACAGTGGGGCACCAGGATGACCAATGCTGGTACGACTACTGGCAAAGGAGCTGACCAGTTCAAGCCACTGAGTTTTATTGGTAATAAATTGTGGTAAATGGTAAATATGTGCCAGGGTGGTATTACATGCAAGGATGTGGAATTGTGTGGTTACTATGGAAATTAATGTGAGCAACATGCCAATCTCCCTAATGAACACAGATGCAAAAATCATCAATAAGATACTGGCAAGCAGAATACAGAAGATCATCAAGAAGATCATACACCCTAACTAAGTAAGATTTATCCCAGGGATGCAAGGGTGGTTCAACATATGTAAATCAATAAAGGCAATACACTACCTTAATAGTCAAGGACAAAACCATGTGATCATCTCAATAGATGCAGAAAAAGCATTCAACAAATTTCTACATCCATTAATGATAAAAATCCTACAGAAAATTGGAATAGATGGTCTTTATCACAACCTGATAAAGGCTATCCATGAAAAACCAACAGCCAATATCATACTAAATGGTCAAAAACTGAAAACCTTCAGATAAAATCAGGAATAAGACAAGGATGTCCAGACCACTCCTGTTCAATATAGTTCCAGAAACATTAGCCACAGCAATTAGAAAAGAGAAAGAAATAAAAGTAATAAAGATAGGAAAGGAAGAAGTTAAACTGTCACTATTTGCTGATGATATGGTACTCTACATAGAGCACCCAAAAACTCTAGACTTCTAGATTTAATTGACAGATTCCATAGAGTAGCTGGATAAAAAATCAACTAAAAAATCAATAGCTTTCTTGTACATAAATAACAGACTCATTGAGAGAGAAATTAGGGAAACAATCCCTTTCACAGTAGCATTAAAAAATGAAATATCTAAGAATCAATCTAACAAATGAAGCAAAAGTCCTCTACATTGAGAAGTATAACACTCTGAAAAAAGATCAAAGAGGATATAAGAAAATTGAAAGACATGCCCTGTTCTTGGGTAGGAAGAACAAACATAGTGAAAATGGCCATACTTCCAAAATTGCTATACAGATTCAATTCAATCCCAATTGAAATCCCAACAGCATATTTCAAAGAATTAAGAAAACCCCCCAAAATTCATTTGAAACCAGAAGAGATCTAGAATAGCAAAAGCCATTCTAGGCAAGAGAGACATAATGGGGGTATCACAATCCCCAACTTGAAACTATACTACAAAGTCACTATGATGAAAAACAGCATGGTACTGGCAAAGAAACAGACACAAGGATCAATGCAATAGATTAGAAGATGCAGAAACAACACCAGAAATACTCAGCTACCTCATCTTTGAAAAAGGAGCCAACTATCCTCACGTAAGGAAAGGTAGCCTCTTTAATAAATGGTGTTGGAAAAACTAGATTTCAACCTGCCAAAGATTAAAACTAGACCCCTGTCTTTCACCATGCATTAAACTAAAATCCAAGTGGATTAAAGATCTAACTATCAAAACAGAAACACTAAACTTACTGGAAAATAAATTAGGTAGAACTCTCAATGACATTGGCATAGGAAAAGACTTTATGAATAAATCCTCAGCAGCACGAGAACTTGCACAAAGAACCAACAACTGGGACCTCATTATATTAAAAAGATTTTGCAGTTTGAGAGAAACCACCAACAGAGCTGAGACAACTCATAATGTGGGGAAAAATAATTACCAGCTACTACTCAGACAAAGGACTACTATCTAGAATATATAAAACAAACTCAAAAAAATCAGACCACTGAAATATAAAGAGTGAATTCAAAAATGGACATCTGAAATGAACAGAAATTTCTCAAAGAAGTAAAAGCAGCAAATGAATATATGAAAAAATGTTCAACATCACTGGTCATTGGAGAGATGCAGATGAAAACAACACTGAGATTCCACCTCACCCCAGAAAGAATGGCTGCTATCAAGAAATCAACCAACAACAAATCCTGGTGGGGATGTGGGGAGAAAGGAACACTTCTTAATTATTGGTGGGAGTGCAGACTGGTGCAACCACTGTGGAAATCATTATGGAAATACATCATACTGATTTCTCTATGGAGAACTAGGATTAGAGGTTCCATTTGATCCAGCTATCCCTCTGCTGGGTATCTTTCCAAAAGAATTAAAAGACTCAGGACACAGTGATATATGCACACCCACGTTTATAGTGGCACATAATGTAATAGCTAAAACTTGGAGACAACCCAAATGCCCATCAACTGGAGACTGTATAAAGAAGATATGGTTTTTCTATAAAATGGAGTACTACTTAGCCATAGAGAATGAGAAACTAGAGACATTTATAGCTAAATGGATGCACATTGAGGCTGTACTCTTAAGTGAAATAAATAGAACATGCTTGAGTAAATACCAAATAGTTTCTCTGGTGTGAAAAGCTAAAAGTGTAAATAAGGTTCAAATGGCATAATTGGTTGTGTGAAATAGGAAGAAAATGGCTAAAGGGGAAGCAGGAAAGGGAGAGGAAAGGAAGTAAGGGAAAAGAAAAAAATGTGAAAAAAGGAAAAAATGGAAACAAAGTCTTTATAAATAGGAAGGGTGAAGGGACTGAATGGAGGGCAGAGATATTGGGAAAATAAGAACAAAAACATATAAAGGTACAAGATCCCAATGATAAATGTAACTGTATTGTTTGCTTTAAATGCACCAATAAACTTAATGGGGGAAAAAAGAAATTAATGAAAGCAAGGCTCATAAAAGACAAAACAAATCCTTCTGGAATTAGGAACAGAATAGACAAAATTTATGATTGTAAATAGAACATTGTCCTTATAGTTAAGAAGATTTTAGTTTTGGGAGCGGAATTTGAGTGGAATTTACTCTGACCTTGGTCTGCACTCTTTGGCTGGACTCGTTTCACAAAACAAGCCAATTGTGTTGTTAACTCTTTACTGCTTATAGCCTGCTTTGAGCACAATCAGTATTTCAGTCCCCTCCATAAACCATAGCAACATTTTACAAAAGTTACCGAATTCTCTCTCATTGGCCTCTTACCTTTTGTTTTAACCTCCCCTCTTTTATCAGTTCTTCTCTGCCATCATCACCTGGACCATCCCATGGTCTTCCCTACTGTTCCTGGAATCTTCAGATTAATTGCCACCTTGCTTCTAAGTAGACAACTTCCTGCTATAGCCTCCAACATTATTCCACTAAGTTCACAATAAAACTAGTGGAAAGTTGTATTGCCCCGTGTTTCCTACCTTGCTAGCCCATTCACCAGGTCACTCCACTTATGTGAGAGAGGTTGAGGGATGAGAAAAATCTTTTGTTGCTAATCTAAAAAAACACATATATACCTTCTTCATTATCTTCCTAAATTTTTAACATAATGAGTGTTCCTAATGCTAACTGCTAGCCATCTTGACGCCTCATTGAGCATGGTTTTGTGTGCATTTAGAAAATGTAAAAAATCTGAGAGTGAATATCTAACACTATTTTCTTCCCTGGAACTGAGGAGATACTGGCAATGACCTCATATTTTTCCAGAAAGTTGAGGATACCATTGGCTTGACAAGTCATCCAAACTGGTGGCTGAAGGATACCCTCTCCTTTACTAAGACTGTGACTGTGGATGTTAGCAATGCTTATTTCATGGTAAGAAGCAGCTTGACTATATTATAGCTTAATTATGAGAGTTTCATAGGAAATTTGTTGGGTGTGTATAAATGAATAAGGTGACTATATGAGGTCACAGTTTTCTCACCTGAACAATTCAGGTTTTAGCAATGAAAATTGAAAACTAAGTAGTTGCTTCATTTGTTTATGTAACACCAAGGAACATCAGTTGAAACCTAGAAACCTTTATGAAAGGTTATGACCTTTCATTAAAATAGGATACATTAATAGAGTGTTCTTTTCATTAATGAGAAAAAAAACATATTTACACAGGCATTACATAGATGGAAATTTGGAGTCATACTGAACTGACCTCCAACACAGCCACTCATAAGTTCAGTGGCCACAGATAAGATATTCGATCTCCCTGAGCCTCAGTTTCTACAGTCATAGAATAGGAATGATTATATTTGTCACCTCTATTTTAAATCAGTTATGATTAAGATCTTGAACTCTTAAATTTTGTTACATCAGCGGAATAGAATTTATTCCAATCTAATAGCACTTTTTAGGGAGTTAATCCCTATATTACCACAAGTCCATGTATCAATAGGTTAGAATTCTTTCCCCCTGCTCCCTTAATGGCTGATGTGGAGGTAGGCCTAACAAATTTGCTTCAAACCTTTTTTCTTTGTGTTCCATCCTGGTCTGCAGAGCCTTTCAGGAGTAAAGGAATTTCCAGTTAGGCGGCTTTGCCATACTCACCTAATCAGTTATACTAGAACAAAGAGAAAAGAAAGGGAGAAATCAATAGAAAGTATTTTTACCAGCTTAGCTCCATTTATAATTCCTTATTCCTTCTGCTTTGAATTCCTTATCTTATACTGCAACTCCTCTTGTTGTTATGTGAGAAATACGTACCACAGAAACCAGAATTTAATAGGTACTTGATCAGCAGTGGAAATTTTTATGTCATCATTATAAGTATCCATTAGCTTGGTCACACAGCAGTTAGTGCCAGACTCAGGGGCTCAACTGCCAATCAATGAGCAGATAACTACTCAGTCTGTGATGTGTGTCCTTTCTTGCACTTCACACCTAGTTAAAAAGGAGCATTCACTTTCCTAGTAACTTAGAATGCAACTCCTGGGAAGAAGGTCTTAGGTTATCAGTGGCTGGAAACTTTCTCACTGACTTTCCACTTATATCTTTTATGGTCTACAGGGGTAACTTCAGTAACGCTAGGATAGAGTTTTGAACTTCATGGCAGTGCCTCCAGTGAGCAACAAGTACCAGCTGCTGCCAGGGCAACTCTGGGGGATTCATTGTATCAACTGAAGGCACTGTTCCCAAGCCATCTGGCTTCTACCCAGCCCTAGCACAGATCAGCTTGAGGACCCCAAGATCACTGTCTGTGAGGAAAAGATTGAGAGGTCTAGGCTGGTGCAGGCAGCATCTGTGCCTGGGGGAGCTGTGCTGAAGCCCCTCCATGGGAGACGGGCCACAAGGGAAGTGCTTTGCATCCAAGGTTGCCAATCAGGCATCCTCTAGGAAACCACAGAGTGTGAGCTGTACCAGAGAGCGCCTGAGTCCTTTTGCTGAATGAGGCAATAAATACATCGCTGCACCATGAAATGGCCTCTGGGTGGCTATAGAAGGCTTAATTATTGATTAATCTTCATTAATTAATGAATTTGAACAGGAGCACTGCTAAATAGGAGTATGAAAAGCCAGTGTTCCATGAGACTAGGGAAGGGAGCCACTGCTGTGCTCCCAAGGCATGAAAGACTGCTCCAGGAATGGGCCATTTCCCCAGGACAAACTAGCCACTCTTTTGTCCCACTGGTGACAGAGTACTTGTGGATGTTACAGCAGCTCCATCACTGGTTATAAAATAAGGCAGGCAACAATGCTTTCTTTCACAAGAAACCCCAAAAATAAACATTTAAAAAGCAAAATAAAAGACGTATGATAGGAAACAGGGAGACAGATGCTGTTGAGATGGGAAGGGAATCTAAGGAAGAAGGGAGAAGGGTAGAGAAGGGCAGGGAAAATGAAAATATGTACATATGTGATGAACAGACACACGAGAGACAAGCTGGAGACATGACTTCTCTCACAAAATCATCCAAAAATGAAATGCCTAAGGACCAATCTAACAAAAGAAATCAAATACCTCTACTCTGAAAACTATAGCATTCTGGAAAAAGAGATTGAAGAGGACATCGGAAAATGGAAAGACATCCCTTGCTCCTCGGTAGGAAGAACCAATATAGTGAAAATAGCCATGTTTCCCAAACAGCTATATGGATTCAATGCCATTGCAATTGGAATTCCAATAGCATACTTCACAGAACTTGAGAAAACAATCCAAAAATTCACTTGGAACCAGAAAAGACCTACAATAGAAAAGCAATTCTAGGCAACAAAAACAAGTTAGGGGGTACCACAATCATAAACTTGAAACCATACTACAAAGCTACGATAATACAAACAGCTTGGTACTACAAAGAAACACACCCAAAGATCAATGAAACAGGTTAGAAGATGCACAAACAACTCCAGATATATACTCATCCACCTCATCTTTCATGAAGGAGCCAAGCACCCTTACTGGAGAAAAGATAGCCTCTTTAATAAATGGTGGTGCTGGGAAAGTCAGGTTTCAATTTGCCAAACCTTAAAACTAGACCTATATCTCTCACCATGAGCTAAATTAAATTTAAATGGATAAAAAGATAAACATTGAAATAGAAACACTAAACTTGCTGGAAGACAGGGTAGGTAGAACTCTTGAAGACACTGCATTAGGAAAAGATTTTTATGAACAAAATCCTAGTCAGAGGTCAACTAACTCAAAGGGTAAACCACGGGGATCTCATTTTACTAAAAAGTTTCTGTGCAACGAGAAACAACCACAGAGTGAAAAGACAACCCACAATCTGGGGAAAAAATTTTACCAGCTGTTCTCAGATAAAGCTCTAATATTTATTATATATAAAGAACTTAAAAGAAAAACCAGACCTCCCAAATGTAAAGACCCAATGCAAAAATCTGAAATGAATGGACAGTTCTCAGACAGAGACTTCGAAACAGCAAATAAACATCCAAAAAAAGGTTCATCCTCACTGGTCATTGGAGAGATGCAAATGAAAACAATGCTGAGATTTCACCTCACCCCAGAAAGGATGGCTGGTATCAAGAATTCAACCAGTAGCAAGTTGGTGGGGCTGTGAGAGAAAGGAACCCTTCTGCACTTCTGGTGGAAGTATAAACTGATGCGACCACTGTGGAAATCAGAAGGGAAACACCACAAAAAACTAGGATTAGAGGTTCCATTTGACCCAACTATTCCCCTGATGGGTATCTTCCCAAAACAATTAACAGAAATGTATCACAGCTATATATATATATATACATACATACATACATACACATACACCCATGTTTACAGTGGCACAGTTTATAATAGTTAAACCTTGGAAACATCTCATTTGCCCATCAACTGGAGACTGGATACAGATATGGTGGGTTTTTTTTTCCATAAATTGGAGTACTACACAACAATAAAAAATGAGAAACTAGAGACATTTATAGCTAAATGGATGCACATTAAGGCCATACTCGTAAGCGAAATAAATAGAACACACAAGTTAATACCAGATAGTTTCTCTGATGTAAGGAGCTGAAAGTGTAAATAAGGATCTAAATGTATAATAGATAATTTGCAATAGGAAGAAAAGGTCCAAAGAGAAAGGGGAAGTGGGAGGCATCGTGGAAAAGAAAGAAGGGAAAGGAAAAAATATGAGAAAATGGAAACAAAGTCTTTGTAAACAGGGAGAGGTGGGGGGGTTGAAGGGAGGACAGGGGAATGGAGGAAAATAAGGACAAAAAATATCATGTAAAGCTACAAATTTCCAATGATGAATATCATATTGTATTCCTAAAAAATTAATAAGCTTAATGAATAAAAAGTGTACCTACACACTAATTTCCCAAGGTGAATACAATCATTGTATATTACAAATAAATATTAATCTAACAATTAAAACTAAAACAAGGCAGGCAGTAAAAGAAAGGACAGGAAGCAAATAAAGGAAAATGATGAATGAAAACAGGTAAAATGACAAGAAAGAGCTATTCAGTTGAATTTTTATTTACTAACTATTTACCAGGGACTGGGTGTTAGTTGGTAAAAAAGAACTCATCCTGCCTTTCAGTGATTCACAGCTTTATAGGGAAAACAAATTTCAATGTAATGTTCAACATACTTACACCCAACACTGCCTAGAAAATTCTGGAAATACAGGCTTAGGATCAGAGCCCACTAATGCAATAATCTAAACTTAGCATGTGTACCATTAAGTCCAAAAAGGCCCTTAGGCATAGCAATAATAATAAACACCTTCCTAAACGGGAAGAGGAAAGTAAGTGCTAATGTAATCTCCTTCTATTTTTCCAGAGCTCTGCAGGTAGCACAGGATTTCATCAGCGGCATTACAGCAGGTAAATGCTAACTTTATTACTTACTGACTGCTGGGCTCCATGAAAGCTCCTTCACCCCGTGACCTTTAGTTTCCTTGTCTGTTTAATGAAGATAATGATACCTTCCTTATAGGGTTGTTGTGAAATGTAGGCATGATTGTTTGGAAAGTGCAGAGGTCCCTGACATGTGGGAGTCATTTATAAATAGTCTAAGTGTCATTTATAAATAGTTGTAATTACAGTTACTATTCTCTTTGGCAGTGTAAATTGTAATCCTTTTATCATATGACAGCCATGCTCAAAAACCTTCAATATGCACTAATGATCATAGGAAAGAAGCTGTAACATGAGGAGAATGAAGGGGTTTCTACCTGCTGAGACAGACAAAGTAGACTGCAGCTTAAGAAAACGGATCCCGTAGGTGGACTTGAGTTCAACCGCGGCCGTTTTACTAGCTGTGTGACCTCGGATGAATTGCTTAACCTTTCTGGCTAGATTCTCAGTCCTTACCCATTACATGATTATGATAAGGATAACACCTATCTCAGGGTTGTCACGAGAATTACACAGAAAGCACTTAGCACAGAACCTGGCACTTAAATATTCTCGATGTTAAATGTTAAAGTACTTATTTACAATATTGTTAGTAGCAGAGGTCACAACTAAGTTCCTTTGAGGAAAAATAGTCTACTACCAGCTTTAAAAGCAATCCCTCATTGTTCCCCCATTGCTCCTGCTTTTCCTTACCCCTTCCTCAACACACACACACACACACACACACACACACACACACAGGCCAAATACTGGTCACACTGAGGTCACCTCAAGAACACTTACATTTAGAAGGGCTTTTCGTAATTTCCAAGCTGTAAAAGTCAGGGAGAGCCCAGCTCTCTGAGAATCTCAGCAGCATTGTGTACACTTCTTCACTATGAAAGAAAAATTACAATGCACCATTAATGCTTTTCTTGGTAGAAACCACGAGACTAAATAAGATGGCTTTCCTGCTTCCCAAGGTGTCTGAGATGCAGAAGGAGTGATCACACCTCCATTCTATGGAACTTGACTCTAAGGCTGGCTGTGCCGAAAGCTGCAAAGCTCGGAGACAATGCGAAGCAGGACGATCTCAGAGGAGAGAGGAAGAGCTCACATCTGGGTGAGTAGTAACCTCTGAAGGGGGAAGTGCCATCAGAATGATTCATGGGAAGATACCTAGGGTCCTTATAAAGCAATCAGATAATAAAGGCTATTCTGACCTGAAGTAATATGACTTGTATAATAAGCATAGAAAGCATAAGGCTACAGGAATACTCTAGAAATTACATTTGTAATTTTTAATCAGTGGTTTTCATAAGTGTGTATATTATGACTTTTATGGATTCTTTTTTGACTCTGAGTAACTGTTTCAGCTCCTGAGACACATAGACAAACCCATGGTATAAAAGTTTTTCTCAGCCATCTTGTGGAGGACCCTTGTGAGCGAGACTCAGAAGTTGGCCCCTAAGGAAGGTGGCTCCAAAGAATTGCTGAGAAAGAATTTTCTTAGGATATCACCCCGGTTCTTCTGCATGCAAACCATGATGGTATCACTCAATTTAAAAATAAAGAAAAACATCAAGAAAGAAAATGCAATTAAAGCACAGCAAAACAAAAAGATAGTAGAAATAAACAAAAAATACCAATGCAGTAAAATCACCTGACCCTGTGTGAAAGATGGGCCAGCATCCGATAAAGACAGGTTCTTGGGGGCAGGGACGGAATGAGTGGGGCAAGACTGTTTTCTAGGGCCGAGGTGTGTTTCCCAGAGAAGAGAAATCCCAAAGAACTACCTTTCCCATTTCCTAACCTCTACCCCATTGTGTACCCTGGAGTCCTAGGGTGGGGGGATAAATAGCCAGAGAGAGTCCAAACAAGAAAAAAAAATGGAAACCAGATTCTCTGAGGGAAAAACACAATCAACAACACAGCATGCAGCAGCGGGAGAAACCTGGAAAGCAGAAATGTTAAAAGCAAGTGAGTGAGGCTCTTGCAAAAGGAAATTAGATATGAGCTGCCAGGTGATACAGCAGCTGAAAGGTCAGTGCTATTTTGGGCTGAATATGAAGAGGCTTCAGGCATCTAAGGACAAAAAAAATGTACAAACTAGACAGGGTTCAGAGAAAGGGAAGGGCATTGATTGAAGAATGGTTGTTGGCTTTGTGGTAAAGGATAAAGGGTGAGAGATAGGCAGGGGCAGCCAAGGAGCTTGGTGCCAATTGTATGTTAATAGCACTTTGTGGTGACAAAGCACTCAACGGCTGCACTTATTTCTTGTCTCTCACATGATTGTTCTCTCCTTGTAAAATTCATTCGTTCATCCAGCAGTCATTTATTGACCACCTGCTTTGTGATTTTTTACTGTGCTGCTGAATCAAAGTCAAATAAGTTCCAACCCTGGAAACTTCAAGGCTAAGCGAAACCATGTCAAGCAGTAAGTGGAATAGCATGGGGTAAGCCCTGAACCGGTAACAGGAGCTCAAGGAAGGGAGTTATTTCTGTGTGTTAAGAAGGCAGTGAAGGCTTCAAGAGAAGATAATTTCTTAGCGGGACGTTATGGGATGAATAGCTTTGCTCAAGGGAGAATAGGTGAGGTGAGGGACGGGGAAGACGTTCTAAACAGAGATTGAGGTGCATGGTTCCTTGCAGAGAGAAAGGAGGGAAGTTGTGGAAAACAGATGGCAAAAGGAGTCACAGTGGATTATACTCTTGGGATTACTCTTCAACCGTCACAGTCAAGATACTCCTTGGTGAATGTTGGTGCATGCTGATCAGCGTGTGTCTTACCAGCAAATATCCTGGCAGGTCTATGGTAAAGCTCTCTGTGAAATACTGAAGGAAATATACAAATATGGGTGAATGACTTCAAGGAGCTTCGCAATCAATCAGTAAACATTTGTTAATGTACTGCTCTGTCCCAGGAGTGGAGGTAGAAAGCAAGGTGATTCATATTGAGTGGGAGAATCCCTCACAAGACTTGAATTGAGATGATGTCAATGGTTCAATTATGAAATTTGTTAACTTACAAAAACTGAAATGAATAGAAGCAGCTGACAGAGAGAGAGAGAGAGAGAGAGAGAGAGTGAGAGAGAGAGAAAGTGATGGAAGGTTTCACCCTTTTGGGGTGCTGGTTGTACGGGTGATTGAACCCAGGGCCCTTGCACTAAGCAACAATCCAACCCTTTTCATTTTGCACATTTAGTTCTGAGACAGGATCTCACTAAATTGCCAAGTTACCCAGACCAGGTATGATCTTCCTTTATCAGCCTTCCAGAGTGATGGAATTTCAAGTGTGCACCCCTACATCCAACTCCAAGCATCTTTTGAAGTAAACTAAACTTCTCCAAATCTAATTGCGTTTAAAAAAACGCAATTATTTTTAAAAAACGCTATTATTACAGTGACTTATGGAATATTACAAAGGAAGACAGTCAAGTTGTAAAAGTGAAGGGCACAAAGCATCCTGAGGCTATGATGAGAAACCTGCAACATTAGCTAGCCATATTCAGAATGGATGGGAAAGGGGAACTTAAAGTCTGAACACCACAATTCTGCATTTGTCACAAATTGTGCTCCTAAAACGTGTATGTATGTGTGTGTGTGTGTGCACACACACACATGTGAATAATTATCTGTCCAGATACAATCATGGTATGATTAGAAGGCAAAGAAAGACTGCCTTATCCCAAAATGTCATCTTCTGTAATATGCCCAAGGGTCTTCTACTCCATCATTAGTAGTTTATTCCTCTCTGTTAAGATATCTTGTCTCCTGGGATCACCTATCACAATGGAAATACTCTGGAAGAGGTAATACATTAAGATATCATCAATTACTAACAATGTATTATACTCTTGGGATTACTCTTCAACAGTCATAGTCAAGATATTCCAGGTTATGCAGTGGTGAAAGCATTCCCACAAATAGTTTCTTTTTAACACAACACAATTTGCTCACTCATACCCCAAATCCCCTGCTTGTCTGGGCACTTCTCCAGGGCAGCTGTCCTCCATGCGCGGGCTCAGTACTTCAGGCTGCTTTGATCCTGAGGCACCTCCTTTCAACACTTGTTCCCATGATCAGCACAGCAGGGGTAGAGCAGCCCGAAGAGTCATACACTGGCAAGTAAGTGTCCTACAAGGAAGTGGCATGAACCACTACCATCACGTTTTATTGGACAAAGCAAGTCACCTGGTCCAAATAGCTTTAAGGAAGGCAGGAAACAATATGCCCCTGGTATGCTCAGAAGAAGAACTGGATATTCATTGGGCATAAGGTGCCCAGTGCATTGGCTAATGAAGAAACTCAGGGACAAAAGAAATTAGGCTGCAATTTTTGATAGTATGATGGGTTGTTACCATCATCAGAAAACCAGCATTCTAACATTGATAATTTGTTAACCATGAGTTAACAAGCAGAAACGGTGCTGGAGTAGATATTTTTATACATGCCAGAAAAAGAGTTGGGCTGAAATGAAGAGGGAGAAACTGGGCCAGAGCTGAAAATTCAAGCAAAGAAACAGGACAGTAAAACAGAAACTTATGGGCTGGGGATTTAGCTCAGTGGTTCTGGCACCTGCCTCACAAGCACAAGGGCCAGAGTTCGATCCCTGGTACTAAAAAAACAAAACAAAAGAAACAGAAAGTTATGTGTGGGGTATGGGAAGATAGCACTTTGAGAAGTCATGAAGACAAGGATGTCTAGAAAAGCTCTGCACTGCTGGTTTCATTTCAGGGTTCTGTGGTTAAGGAGAGCAGGCTGATGCTTCTCAAGAGGAAAGATATCTCCAGGAAGGGTGGCAATAAGCAGGAGCCTAGTGACCCTAATGGGCTGTAACACCCTGCCAGGCCTGTAATAGAATGTTGCCCAAGTTAGAGGATGCTTGTCTCTGTCCTCCGAGACTGCGGCGTCAATCTCTGCTCTCGTGGCCAGGTCTAGATGTCTCTGCCAGCCTGGCACAGCTCCTTCTATCTCCCGTCCTTCATCCCTAACAGACGGTGTGGTTGTACTCAATGAAGAGCCACCTACTCCTTTATCTTAACTTTTTATTTTGTAAAAATTTTAAATTTACAGTAACAATCAAGGGAATATTACAATCATCATATATCCCATCCCAGGTTCCCCTTATTATTTCCATCATTTCAAAGTATAATAAACCTCATATATCATATTATAATATAATGATATGCTTGTCACAATAAGCCAATACAAATCTTGTTGCATTATCATTATTATTAACTAATGTATGGAAATTAAGATAAAAACTTTGTGCATGGTCTAGAGATTAGTAATGACCACAGTGTGCATTTAGTAGTGAAACAGAAAGGACTATGAACAGCGAAGTGCTACAGTAGAAAGACAGAACCGCCAGGTATGGTAGCACACAGTTGTAATCCCAATGCTCTGGGAGGCTGAGGCAGGAGGATTACAAATTGTAAACAAAGCTAGAGCAACTTGGTGATTGGCAATACTCTGTCTCAGAATAAAAAAGACCTGGGTTTATAGCTCAGAACAAAGGCCCTGGTTTCAATCCCCAATACCACTACCACCAAACAAACAAACAAACAATAAAAACTAAAAAGCCTTTCAGCAACCTTATCTTTAGTAGATAAACAATAACAATAAAATCATATATGAAAAGGGCCACTGGGGCCAAAATACAAATTTCACCTTGTGCACTGAAGTTCAAACTCAATGAGGCAGAATAAAAGCTATCAGGACTATCCAAAGGTCGAGTCCAAGACACTTAAAAATAAAAAACAGGAAAACATCTGGACTCCTAGACTCCTGGAAGTGTTGTGTAAGACTGTACCTCTCAACACATCTACCTGTTAACTCTGGAGACTTTTAACCTACATTCCCTGGGTCTCTGTCAAATGAGTTAACAGTGGACATTCAGTAGGTCTATCGTACAGGTGGGGCCTCAATTACTCATGGTGCTCAAGACAGGTGTTAGGTGGTTTCAGGGCTATCTCTGTGTACCTGGGTGCATCTTCTAAACTGAAGCTCTCTCCACAGACAGCCAAGGTACCTGCAAAGCTTAATTCATGATCTCCTGATTTACTTCTGCAACTTTTCCCTGATTCTTCAGTCTGCTTGATGAATGAGGTAATGGGCCTTTAAATGTCTCATCAAAGAGGCAGACTTCGTCCCTGCCTATAGATGCTGCTTAAGGGTACTATTTCAAAGCTAGTCAGAGCTCCTATTTCGTGGGAATCAGACACTCCTCTCCATTTCTTGAGTAATACTTTCAGACATAGCTGCTGCCATTTCTTACCTATTTCTTGAATATCTGCAAGACAAAAATCAGAACTTAGGGTTACTTTATCTAATGGTCCCTGTAATCCAAACTGTTAACTCCTTTCTTTTGTATACAAAGTTGACCATTGTCTAATATCAGGGTATGAGCACTAAATACCAGCAACCCATCCAGGATTCTCTAGGAACACTAAGGTCAGAACAAATATCTATGTGTATGAGTTGGTGGTAGGGGCAAGGATCCGTGGGACACAAGCATGTTTACAGCAGATCATTAATACTTCGAAACCTGGGGAGCAGACAGTGTTTGAAGTTAAGAGACAGAGAAAAAAAAGGCATCCCCAAAAGATCTGGGGTCCACATTATCTTATAGGACCTCCTTTGAAACTAAAAGGATGCTGGGGAATGATCGTGCTGTCATGGTCTGGATCTAAAATGATTCCCTAGAAATCTCCTGTGTTTGGAAGGTAATTGAGTCTGAGTCACGAGGGTGCTAAGAGGTTAAGAGGTGAGGCCTGGCTGGAGGAGGTCACTGGAGCATGACCTGGAAGGGTGCATTCTTATCTCTGGCTCCTTGGTTCTCTCTCTGATTCCTGGGTCCCTGTGCTGAGCACCAGGCCCCTCTGCCGTCCTATTTCTGCCTTGGAGTCAGCCGACCATAGAATAAAGCTGTGAGCCAAAATAAACCTCTCCTCCTTTAAGTTGAAGATGTCTCATATTTTGTCCCAGCCACTGCAAAGTGACAGATGCACCGCAGAAGGGAACAGAGATGAGCGATGATCAATAAGGCAAAAAACCGGAAGAGAACAGTCCACCTTTCGCGAAGATGGAGACCTGAGTCACCTCCAGTGACTCAGCTTCTGTTCCTGATGCCAAATGGCTGCTCTAAAACACTACCTCCACCTGCTCCCTGAGTTTGTCTCATCCAGTTTTGGACACAAACTGCAAGATTAATAACTTTAAGCTTTCATCTTTGATTTTCAATTTTTAGTCGTGTTCAAGGTTTCTGTTTCATTAGTAAAAAAATATGAGAGCCCTCCAGTGGCCAAAAATAAAACCTATAAATTCATAGCACTTTGAAAGAAAGCCTCCTTAGCCTTGTTAAAAAAGAAAAAGAAAAAAAAAAAGAGAGGGAGAGAAAAGTTATCTCCGTATTCCAAAGAATGAGAATTCAGTGTCAAATAAGGTAGATTTTTATTTTCATTTGATTGATTTACACATATGTCGAGTACTTTTTAACCATAGCCACAGAGTCACAATATCGGAAATAAAATCAGCTGAACCTTACAACAGACAGAGAATAAAAAAGCCTAAAAAAAGAGAGAGAGAAAAGTTATCTCCGTATTCCAAAGAATGAGAATTCAGTGTCAAATAAGGTAGATTTTTATTTTCATTTGATTGATTTACACATATGTCGAGTACTTTTTAACCATAGCCACAGAGTCACAATATCGGAAATAAAATCAGCTGAACCTTACAACAGACAGAGAATAAAAAAGCCTCTTGGTATATTGTCTTAAATAGAGATCTGTTTTGTAAAAATAAAGCAGCGACAAAGAAGAGTTCGCATCCATTATGGTCAAATTAAAGAATTCATGTAAAGAATGTGGGCTCTTCTTTCTGAAGATATACATCTGTAGCCAGGAGGAACTGCTCCTAAATCCTAATGGGTATTTATATAGATATATGGCTAGACTGGTTTTTTCCCTCCCCTGTCTTATCTGTGCTGTACACTTTCTCTTATCCATGCTAATGGAGGGGATCAGTAGTGCAGATAATTGAAAGGTTGTGTGCCAACAAACAGTTTTGTGGTTGCTGCCAAAAACTCCCTAGTGTTGCATGGTTAATGAAAAGTCAGGCAATGGCAGGATCTCATCTCATAGCATCCCAGCATAATAATAACAACTATTATTTATTGAGCCTTCACTACTCACCAGATTAAAAGCTTTAAATCCAGTTACTTTGTTACATCCTCACCTACTACCCTAGTAAATTGGAAACGTTTTTCCTCATTTATGGGCAAGGAAACTGAGGCTGGGAAGGTCAAATAACTTCAGATGGCCACTCTTACTCATTTAACTGGTAAAACTGGCTTTTTAAACCAATTTTTAAAAAATAAGCGTTTATATATGCAGCCATTTTACTACTCCATCTTCAAATTCCGTAGTGTATCAACTCAGGTTGGGGAAATTTTCTTCAAATACAGAATTTGGAAGTATGTTTAGAACATTGTTTCTTCTCTTAATAAAGGGATATTTCCAGGTTAGACTTATTCATAGAATTTCTGGATTTGAGTTTCTTCTAAAATTTTCAATTAATCTCTGGATAAGGGAGGAGCCTGAGGTTCCAAATGCAATAAGTATATTTTAATGTCTTTTTTTTTTTAATCTTACTGAGTTTACTGGTACTTTTTAAGTACACATTACAGTTACATTCATCACTGGGATCTTGTACCTTTACATGGCAGATCTTGGTTCTCATTAATTTCTTTTGTACTAAGATTCTATGCCAAATTGAGGCTTAGCAACTGCTCCCTTTTAAAATTTATTTCCTCTTTGGAACCCTATTCGAGATTGATTCTTTTCAACCACTTGTAAATTCCATCTTTGTGGTCTCTTCCTCCATTCATCTTTTAATTGTTCTGCATTTTGCTTTCTTGTTGTCATAGCTTAAATGTTCTTACACAACTTTGGCCCCCCCCTTGGGATGTTAGTAACGTTCAGGCCTCCATATGTGGCTCTCAACTCCACTACTCCACCTCCGTGCTTTCAACTTCAAGCTATTTATTTCCTTCTGAGCATCATATTGGCAGCTGACTCTCACCAATTTTGAGTGTATTGCAGAGTTGCTCAGAAACTTGCATTATTACTTAACAAAGCACCTGCTATTTAGTAACCCTTTCTAGGTGACATATGTGACTATTATGGTCCTTACCTGGTAGTAAATGAACATCTGTGTAAAGTTCAAACTTTTGGCCAAGAGTATGGTGATTGTCTATCAACCTCTATATTCATTCCCTCACTCCCTGCATTCTGACCCCTTCATCTGTCCTCAAATACTCTGTTTAATTCTTAATTTTGCACACATAAGTATAGACCATATTTTGATTCTATTACTCTAGTTCTATGTATATTGTTCCTTCAAACTTTTTAATCATGTGAAATTTCATGCATCTTAAAAATTCACTTCAAAGATTTCTCTTTTCACCTGGTTCTTCTGGGCAAAGTTAGTACCACTTTTATCTATGATTTTAGTGCCTCACAATTCGTCATTTGTATTTTAAGTAAAAATTGATGAGAGTGTTTATTATTTCTACTCTGAGCCATCTAACAGGAGGGACTGAGTCATGTGACTTTTTTCTTTTCATTAAAGAAAAACATGTCTGTAAACACATAGTCAGAGCTTGATCAAAATAAGCGATCCAGAATGTGTATCTTCAGGATCTCATATTACAGACCATGTTTTCCACAGTCAGAATTAATTAACTCACCCAGATACCCAATGAGGAAGAAGAGGGAGCTCCACTTCTGCAATCCAGTAGCATTTATAATATGTGTACATATATATATATATATATATATAATATACATAATATATAATATAATATAAAATGTAAAAGGGAATTTCTTAAGTAAACTCTAAGATGAGAGGGAGAGAGAACTAGAGTGTGACTGAGAAGCTCAGAAATCAGTAAGGACAAATAATCAAAATTTAAATGAGATAGAGATGACAGAAAAGATTAGCATTTCCCTCTTTTTTTTGTTAATTTAAGTGACATTCCTTGCTCTCATTTTTCATTTTGATCATGACAGCATCATTCTTTTAGCTCTCTGTCCAACTTCTCAGTCTCCAGTTTGCAGATTTGAAGACATTTTCACTTTACCCCCTTTTGGGTCTTCACTTGTTATGCTATTGTGATTCGATACAGATACACTTGAGCACCTTCAGGTTCGAAGGGACCCAGAGAAAGCAGACACAAGAGGAAACAGGAGAAGGAAGAACGGGAGAATTGTGCTAACCATCGTGAAAATGGGAAGTAGAACAGCGGTGGCCCACAGGACACGTGGACCTGTGCATTGGTTTGAAAGAAGGCATCCTCATGAACATCAGCAGCAGGAGTTAAGGATACTCACTGTGGGTTTCCACTGTGAACAAGGCCAGGATTCTCTGCAGGGATCCACTCATTATTATTCATTATTACAGAAGTGACTGATTTCTTGTATATTTGCTGCATGTTTTCTGTGTCAGAGCTCCTACTTATATGTATCTGCTGATTTTTAAAATTTATTCATTATTGTTGTCTCTATAGTATGATTTGTCATGTTCCTGATGGAAGAAATAGCTCATCTCCCTGAGTTTTTCTTCTTTCCTTCTATAATAGTGGTTTTTAACCCCACCGGACTAAACATCCAATTTTTACACTGTATATTTTATAAAACTCCATTTGCTATCCTGAAATTTGTAAGCATGCCTTATAAAAATATTTTTGACAAGAACCAATAATGCCCTATGTATAACATAATGAAGAAAATGAATTTAAAATTTAAAACCAATTTACTATTTGCTTAAGTAAAATTAATTAACTTAAAATCTTATATAAAGTAATAGGTAAATGCACAGTGACCTTTCCTAGGAAATGACAAAGTAGCAGGATACTTAGGAATGAACCAGGATGGATGTGACATTTACTACTGTAGATTGACAGTGTCTTATTTTGGTGATTCAAATACCAAAGTAAACATTGCTGTTCATGATGATAACTTCTTCTGAAAAGGTAAATAACTCTGAGTGCTGCATAATCATATAAAGTACATTTTCCTTAATTAAATAAGTAGGTATAGTCCTACAAAATTCAGGTGTATTATAATTGCATATTTATAGTAAACTTCGCCAGACTTAAACTCTAGGCGAACAAAATCATAAATTTTTATTTTTCTAATAACTTAGATATACTTCAGAAGACCGAAAAAGCAGCAGATATGAGATGATCCTTTACTGTACTAGGTTTTTCTGGACATGGCAGAGTTCATCCAGCCATGTGGGACTTACCAGGTGAAGGGTGGGGGGGCCTTCCAGCCATAAGTAAAAAAAAAATCCCACATTATATTTCTAAACTTCCACTTATAGGGTAAGTTGAAAATAACTCTTATATGAATAGACTCCTTTTTTTGACAGCAAGTCATCATATAGTAGTGTACATTTTCCTGCCTGCATAGCCCTTAAATATCCTCGTGTGACTATGTTTTGACCAATGGATTTGAGCACAACTTTTATATTTGCTCTAAAAAAAAAGAGTTTTTATTCTTCTTCCATTTTCTTTCCCTCTGGCTTGAACAAAAGTATGTGGAAAGATATTTTTACCATATTATTAGGATATCACTTACAAGATGGAGAGCAATAGGCTTCAGCAGTGGCATCAGACACTTCTGATGCCTCTCCTTGGATTCTTTTGGTTTTCTCTCTGCCTTCAGCTACAGCTTTAGTGAAAAGTTCCAGGAGGCTCTGACACTTCATTTTCTGTCATTGAACTTCTCTGATGATTTGATGAGTCAGATTTGTTCAGGATGGTATGGGTGTAGACCTGATCATTTGAATACCAGATAGAACGTGCTCAGCCAGGACATAATATAGGTGGGGAGACTAGAGCTTTTTATACACCTGGAGAAAAATCTTAACCAATTGGGAATGGTAAGCATTGGATAAGTGTTACTGCTTTCCTTCTTTTGAGTGGACAATCTTGATGCATTCTGAATGTATCTGATTATGTCACTGCAAAATATAGCCCTTAGTGCCCTTAGAGCTTATTAACTGCTATGAATGATTTGAAGAAAGGGCTAAGATGAAAACAAGAAGATGTTCATCTCAATGATTAAAGCAACTCTCATGTAGCCATGGTCCGAGTACTCAGGATGCTGATTGGAATTTAACTGTAAGTATATAATTATGGGAGTATAAAGCATGTAGGCTATGTAACCACAACAGGTCTCTTCTGTTAGAGACAGAGGTTGACAGGAAAAAAGTGGGATAGGGATATTTGAATGCAAAAGTCTGAGAATCATGAATCCTTCTGTTTTCTTGAAGTATTTAGAAGAGTGGAAGTACCAGTTGGAAACCAGCCTCTTTTTGTTGGGCAACTATGAATATTGACTATAAAAAATAGTACAAAAATTTCCTTTTTGGAATGATGCCCAGCAGAGGGATGGCTGGGTCAAATGGAACCTCTAGTCCCAGCTCTTTGAGGTATTGATTTCCACAGTGGTTGTACCAGTCTGCACTCCCACCAACAATGGAGAAGGGTTTCTTTCTCCCCACAGCCCCGCCAACATTTATTATTGGTTGATTTCTTGATAGAAGCCATTCTCTGTGGGGTGAGGTGGAATCTCTCGAATGACCAGTGAGGTGGAACATTTTTTCATATATTTACTTCCTGCTTTTCCTTCTTTGTCTGAGAAATGTCTGTTCATTTCAGGTGCCCATTTTTGAATTAGGTCTTTATATTTGAGGGGCCTGATTGTTAAGAAGATGTAGTTTTTCAATAAAATGGAATACTCAACCACAAAGAATGAGAAATTAGAGTCATTCATAGGAAAATGGATATATATTGAGGATATACTTCTAAGTGAAATAAATAATTTACGCGTGTAAATACCAAAGAGTTTCTCCGGTGTGAAAAGCTATAATAGTACATAAGGTCCTAATGAGATAATTGACCATATGAAATATGAAGAAAAGGGTTAAAGGTATAGGGAAAATGGGAAGGGTAGGGGAAAGGTAATAAGGGAAAAGAAAAAAATATGACAAAATGAAAAAATGGAAATAAAGTGTTTGTAAATGGGGAGGGGAGGAAGGGTGTTGAAGAGAGGGCAGGGACAAGAGAAAAAAATGAGAACCAGGACCTGTCATGTAAAGGTACAAGATCCCAATAATGAATGGAATAGTACTGTATACCTAAAATGTACCAATAAACTCAATAAAAGTTTTTAAAAAATACAAAAAGTACTTATCTTCAAAATTCATCTCTGCACATTCTCACTGACCAAAAGCTAGGATCAGTGTTTAGTGTCTGAATTGGGAAAGAATAGTCCATCTTCCAGGAAAAAAATAGCTTACTTAATCAACACAATTTTAGTACTTGGCCAATAAGTATGGGAAAATAGAATGTTGATTTTAACTGAGTTAAGAAGTCGGGGAGAGAGGCAAAACATATGATGACATAAGCCCTGTAGCTATTTCCCAAATTATAATTGAGAGGTGTATACTTAGAAGCTATCAAAATACACTGATTTTCTCACCTGTGGACATTAGAGTCTATTATGGTAAACAAAGCTAATGAAATCTCGAGACAGCCTCTCT
Organism: Fukomys damarensis; assembly: GCF_012274545.1. Lineage (NCBI taxonomy): Eukaryota > Metazoa > Chordata > Mammalia > Rodentia > Bathyergidae > Fukomys > Fukomys damarensis. The sequence goes on from NW_022900931.1 coordinate 44,489,225, forward strand.
AATACCACCTTGCCATTATAGTAAAACAGATTCAATAATGCATCCTTAAAAGAACTGCAAAGATTGGAGCCATTCTCAAAAACATAAGGGTTGCAGGAATATATTCCTCATCGGAGTCTTATTTGGTTCAACTTTTGAATTTCTGCAAAACGCAAGGAATCATAATCAGAAGCAAACAATTGTGAAATACTGTAAACAGAATCGGTAGCTCCAGTAGCAGCTATTATGCCATATGTAGCATCTTCACTGAAGCTCACATTTGATATTCTATTAATCTGGCAAATATGCTACTTTCCATCCACCAAAAGCTGTTTGTGTTTGTGTGGAGGTGACTGAACATATCTAGCACACCCATTGTTTTTTCCACACAGTGGCATGGATTATCCTGAAATTTCTCAGAAACATCATATTAGTCTGCTGTGCTAATTGCCTATTATGACGCTAATATTTTATAAACCTCCCTTTGCTAACTTGAAATTTGTAAGCATGCCTTATAAAATTACCTTTGACAAGTACTTGGTCTGGATACTCTACTAAGACATATGTGTGCCAGAAACAAAGGAGATAAAACCCAAATTTTCAAAGTTTCAAAGCTTTGTTACTTGGGTAAAGGTTTTAGAGAGAAAATAAGCTGGAATGTGAATGCACTTTCCATCGTATACTTTGCTCCTGAGGTCTCTGACATGGTTTGAATGTCCCCTCCAATATTTGCATTGAAACCAAATTGCCATTGTAACATTAAGAGATGAGACTTTAAGTGGTGCTCAGGTCATGAGAGCTCTGTTCTCACTAATGGATGCATGCTGTCAATGATGAGGTGTTTAGTTATTACAGGAGTGGGGTTCCAATAACAGGATAACCTTGCCCCCCCACCCATTCCTTTTTCCCTTATAATATGATGAAGTATATAGCCCCCTATCAGAGACTGGTTTCATGCTCTTTAACTTCCTGACCTCTACAACTGTAAATGAAATAAATATCTACTGTTCATGTTTTTCCCAGTCTCAGAAATTCTGCTATAGCTGCAGAAAATGGACTGAAACAGTTCCAACCTCCAGGTAGCATATGACCTGCTGGGAATATCCTTTGACCAAGTTATTGAATGATGCACACAATGTCAGACTTTGGGTGGGGAAAACCACATCCTCAGAGTGCTGGAACAGGGGCATGACTTTTGTAGTCAATAATTGTTCTTTATTATGCTTGGGCACCATTGTGAGAAGACTGCTTGGGCAACCATTATGTAACCAAGGGTAAGAGAAACTGTACACAGAGATCACTTGGAAGTAAATCATGGTTGCCCCATTAAGCGATCAACCCATGTCGATTGAAGTGTCTGTCCAGGGTAAGGAAAATAAAGCTCTTATGTACCTTAAAAGGAAGAGATTTTTGCATGCCAAAGCCTCTTGCTCAGTTCCAGAAATGAGAAGGTAGATTATCTCAATAGCACTTATTCATTAAACACCAAAGGTTGTAGCTAACCAGGTTCCACCTCCTGGGAGAGTCACTGACAGCTTGGACTTCATGTATACATAAACAAACCTGCATAGCGTAAGGGGTAGACTGTGTCAGAGGCCTGTGGTGTACCAGCCCGCACTATGTATGTACTTCTAGCCATTACTATAGTGCACAAGAGTTTCATAAAGCCTTCAACCAACCTCATGGTGTCTGGGCTTCCCTTTAAGAATGCTCCAAGTATCTTTGATTTCTGTCCTACAGATCCCTTAACTCCAGGAACACCAGAAGAAACTTGCATTCTTGCCAGTTGCAGTGTGCATTGTCTTCTAAGAAGTTGGAGAGTAAACAAACATCAGAGACAATGCTGAAATGATAAGAAATAAACCTTGTAAATACTCTTACTTCCCATTCTTCAGCTGAACAAGTCTCATCAGCATCCCAGAAGTATTTTAAGAGATTCCGGTGAAATAGAGGCCTTATTGTTTAGTGATGTGCCCTCGTAATGTTTTTTCCTCCTCACTGTTTTGTACTAAATAAACTACCCCAAAATAAGTTTAGATATTAGAGACAAATATGTGTTTGGGAGAACACAAGTGAAGACACCAGCTCTGGATTACTAACTTCTGGTCTGATATAAAAGAAACAAACATTTGATTCATGCATACACTCATAATTTTGCTCAATGTATATTCAACTAATACACCCAAACTTTAATATGGCTCTACTCTACTTATTCCTCTCTTGTTGTATTTTTTTGGTTTCCATTTCTATATCTAACTATTCTCATTTGGTAGTTTTAGTTTAAATTCCAGAGAGAAAGACTGTGATTGACATCATTTCACACCAAATAAGTTTATAACCTGGGTATACATTAACTGATTGGCAGAAAAAAATCCTATTATTGGATAAGTTAACACATCTACATAGGAACTGGATATATGGTAATAAACACAGGCTGTTTCTTCAGCAAAAGCATGATGAGACCATTTCTTTGTACTGGGAGCTATGGGTCTGGCCGGTCTTATGACTAAAAGGAATAAGATGCTGTTCTAATCCTCTAAATTTTCCCCAGATACCTCTTGTTCTTTCATCTTTACTTATAGTGCTAAAGAAACACCCATACTTACAATTTCTGGTAGATAAACACAAATGTCTTCTACACAACCTTTGCTAATCCATGTTCATTTCATGTTCTACCAGTTTTCAGAATGCTACTGTAAATAGCAAATTTTTCATTTTGATTATCATTTTCCCCTGTTCAAATATGTACTGTACGCATTTTTTTGCCTATATGAGCTCTAAACTATAAAACTGAACATTTAAGGACATATATAAACATCTTAGAATATAAGGTTATTTTAGGACAAAGACTGTGTCTTCTGATCCTCTAAATAATTTCTGAAGTCCCAGCAGAGATCTGGGCAAACAGAAGGTACTTTAATTAATGGTTCTAAATCATTCTTCTGTCATTCTTATATACTTAAGAACTTTCTAATCTGAAAAAACAAATCTTTTCAAATGATGAATTAATCCAAAGAAAGTAAAAAGTATTTATAGAAATAAAGGGAAAATTATATAGTACCAACAGAAACTTGGGGGGAAATAAATTGTATAGTAGCATATGTTATGTCAAAAGAAAAAATGGCAATCCAAGAGTTATTCTTGCTTTTTTATCAAAGTAAAGGACTGTTATGAATTATTACTTGATCAATTACATTAATTCCTGTGTAATTAATCAACACTGACAAAAATAAAACCATGAAGACTGGTTAAAGTGGGAAACATTACATGATATCCCTAGATAAAATATTATCTAATTATTCAACATTAAATTTTACTTACTATATCTTTTTCATTACAATATTTTAAAATTCTCTTTTCAAAATAAAAAATTATTAAAAATGTAGCTTTATGTGTAATTAGAGTTGACATTTTGTTATAAGTCCGCTGGTTAAGGAAAAGAAAATTTAGCCACTTAATTTCTGGGGTCAAATCAGGTAGAGAAATCAGTTCCCAGTTGCCAGTTGTTTGGAGGAGTCTAGTTGCTCTTTAAATGTTTTCGGGTTGCATGTATTTTCAGATCTTGTTGAGAGACAAAATGTTCTTTCCAAGAAGGAAAAATGTTGTCTACAATATATTATCTACAGATTTTGGAAGTGATGGTATGATTGATACCACCCTGAAGCCCTTCAATGGGTCCCTGAGGGTCTTGGATTTTCTGCTTTAAGTGAAGAGTCAAATTTACATTATTTTCTCAGGGAATATGGTGCACATTCACCCAACACCATAAGGCCTTTCCATGGGTCTCCATTGACTAAGTCCTGAGTGAATAGATAGATAAGCCATATTCCTTTCCTGCAAGAGTTTTTAAGGAGAGGCATGCTAAGACTAAAGGAATGCTTCTGTAATGAGTTGGTCTGAACAGGATGATCAAATAGCCCATGGTACAAAGTAAAATGTCGAGTCTGACTTCCTGAGATTGAGCTCTTCCCAGCCTTTGAAAGCTAATAGGATTGTGAGAAAGTTATATAAGCACCCTGTGTCTTATTCTGTACATCACAGGTGATAATATATACACCTCATGGGGCTCTGGTGAAGATAAAACACCGTGATGCATGTAAAGTATTTAAACAATGTGTGGAGCACACTCGATAAATTAGAATCATTAAATGATGATGACGGTACTCAATGGAGAACACTGCTTTCAGCTGGAAAGATCCTCTCCATGACTGAAAGGAAAGGGATGGCTGGTGGAGGGGCAGCAGAGGGACCAGGTGAGGAAGAATAAATCCAGCGTGCTCTTTCTCATGACCTTAAGAGGGCTTCTCAAGAGTTGACAGGAGCCCAACCTCCCAGCCTTCTCCAGAAAACTCGGGACTGGGATGCTTTTCTTGAATCACCCTTCAATCTAATAAATATTTGCAGTGAGCACAGCTGTGCGGCAGAGCAAATGACATGGGCACAGCCCACAGTCGGGGGACATTCCTAAGTCTTGCCTGGGTTCTTCTCCAGAATAGCAGATGGATTTCCAAATGAAAGTTCATGCATTTGATTCATCTAGTGAAGCACACATCCTTCTTAAGGTGACAAAAAATATGAATGGACATTAGAGCAGACTATTTTTTTCCTAAGAGCATGGAGGCATGATTTGCAATAGAATAAAAAAGTCATCAGAATTATTACCATGTCAGGAGGGTACTTTGGGCTGTTTATTGGAACACCTCTAATAATGAGATAGCTTATTTTAAGAATGACTTTATATCCTTTTAGTTATATAAATACATGAATGATAATTTTCATATAATGCTAAATATCATGTTTTTAAAAGATTTAACTAGCAGTTCTAATTAAGCTTCAATTCCTAGAGTCCTATTTCTTAAAAATTTTCCTGAATGAGCCAAACTTAAATTTTAGTCATACTTCTTGCTTCATTACCCAACATCTTTGCTTGGAAAATTGAGTGAAGCAATGTATGTAAGTAATTTGTCACAGTGCCTGATTTAATAGGATCCCTACTAATATTATTACCAATAATAAAGCTAGTACTATTATTCTCATACAGTTACAATGTATGTAACTCAGACAGTTATAATGGCAGCAATAGAGTTTTTAATACACACACATTGAATATGCCAGAGTTGACCTACAGACAGGGGACAATGGGCATAATTTCATGGCTGATAAAGAAAACTCATTCTGTCTAAAAATATTCCAATACTCTTGGCTTTATTTTTTGAAATTCCACAAGCAGAATTTCATCCATGAGCACATATTTAGCATACTAGTATTTGCAACTTTCTTTAGCTCTGCCACACACAGAGTATCAACAACTTCTGTAATATCAGTCTTTTTCTGCTAAACATGGAAAATGCCCACAGAAGAAATTCACTCGTGATTGTAAGCAGGAGACTGAATGCATGGGGTATCTGGTGTCAGGAATGTTAGGAACTCTGGCACACTGACTCAGGAGAAGGGCTCTGTCCTTACATGCTGCTTTTCCTCTGGCTTCTGTCCCCAACCCCTTAATACACTCCTCCCTGCCTCATCCTACCTCTTTCTCCCTCATTCACCGTGTGAGCTGCTTATCAGCTGAGGACCTCAAACTTTCCAAACCCCATTAGGAGAAGCTGGATGCTATGTACACCTGCCAGCAAGGTCACTGCATTTGGATAGTCTTCCATGAGCTTCTCAGGGACCATTAGTGGCCACAAAAGGGCCCCCTCTATACCAGCAGGAATGTTCTCTTCTCTGTTGTAGTGCTCACCAACATTGTCTAGGATAATGTCCTGGTCCACCTTCCAGGAAAGGCTGGGAGTCTCTCTTGTTCATGTATTCACCCATCATTCAGCAAGTGTACAATTCATATTCAGATCCCAGGAAGCCGAACTATGAGTATGATGGTCCAGAGAGGGTGCTCAGTGAATGCTTCTTGAATGAATACACAATAAATGAGTAAGTATATTTTAAAGTAAGTAAACTATGAATGACTGAACCAAAGAGGCTACAAACACTGGAGATAAGCTTCTGTTTCGCAAGTATACCTAGGATAGGTCCTGGCAGCTGAGGATCAGAAATTGCCGTCAGAGGCAAATGTATGACTGTCTCTCCTCCGGAACACTGTGCAGCAAGGTTCAGGAAGAGGCAGCGCGATGAAAGGGAGATTAAGCAGTTTGATAACATCAGTCTCCGATCACCATTTCTCATGGTGGACTATATGATGAATGTGGCCCTGTCAGGCATCTATGGAAATTCCGGGAGAACCTGTCTTCTCACTTCCAGGGTAGTTCTTCTCTTCTGTCTCAGAGCAGAAACAAGGAAATCCATTTCAGAGTTAACTTTATCTCAGCCAGTCCAGAATCTGCTTTTGTTTCTTGGAATTTCCTACTAAAAGGTTGTTTTATTGTTTTTCCTTTCACTTCCTGGGTAGCTGGAACTGGGCTGAAATGCTACTTAGCCAGATCACTAATTCCTGCCTGAATGGAAAAGAGGGAAATGTACCTGGGAGCTGTTCTAACAAAGTTTTACGAGACACAGCAACCAGTTTCCATTGGAAACAACATCACGAAATGAACCGAGGGGGGCTGAAAAGACTGCTAATGCGTCTGAAGGAGACTCTTAAAGACGGAAAACACAGCGTTGATGTTTGCAAAAGAAGTTGCATTCAGTAGGTATCATAAGTTATTTCAGTATAAAAGAATCAACTGTTAGAATCAGATTGAAACTTTGTACTTAATTGAATCTTTTGATTCTGTGGATACTGAAAATGAGTGTTGGAAATTTGGACTTGGATTGCTTATGGCTGTGGAACCGTTTTTGCAGATTCTTCTCTTCCATTATTTTATTTGCACTTGTTTTAAACTATACCAAATAGCCTTTAGAAAATATACTCTTTAAGAAAATTGAAAAAAGGGGCCAGGGATTTAGCTCTGTGGTTCTACCTCCTGCCTTGAGAGTACAAGGACCCAAGTTCGATCCCCGGTACAGAAAAAGAAAATATGCTCTTTTCTGGCATACAAAGAGTTGAGAGGTTCCTTCAGTATTCAACAAGACTTATTGGATATAATATATATTATATATTTATTTCCTTCATTACTGAGGATTGGACCTAGGGCCTTTGCACTGTTATATCCTTACATATTTCTATTTTAAAGGTTATTTTGTTTTGTTTTGTTTTGTTTTTTATTTTTTATTTTTTTTTTTTTTGGTACCGGGGATCGAACTCAAGTCCTTGTGCTTGTGAGGCAGGCGGCGAAACCACTGAGCTAAATGCCCCAGTCTGAGACATAGTCTTGATAAATTGCAAAGTTTCCCAAGCTTGGCTTGAATTTGTGATGCTCCTGCCTCAGCTTTCCAGAGTGATGGGAATGCAGGTGTGCACCACCATGTCTGGCTTAATGGGGATGTATGTAAAGTATGCTCAACATAATGGAGCATCCAGGCATGGCTTAGACATTCACTCAGTCCTCATGAGGCAAAGAGTCTACAGTAAGATTCCATGACAGTTTCAACAGTGATCTGTAGAATACAAGCAGTAAAAGGAAGAGTTTCTTAGGGACACTAAAACCGAATTTGCTGTTGTGCTCTATAATAGAACCTGATTGTGCATTGCCAGTTATCATTTTGGTAACCATTCTTACAGGCATCCGGGGAAACTCCTTTCTGAGTGGTAAGCATGATGCAAATCTGATCACTGATCTTGCATTTCACATTTTGTAACTGTGATCTCCTACTTCTCTATGGGTTCTGGTTTCATTCACCCAAGTCCCAATTTAAATCCCTGGAGATCACTATTGCTAAGTGGAGGAAGCTGTCCTCACAATGCCTGCACAGGAAGTCTCATGTGTGGAGTCACAGGAGTGGTTAAAGCCTCAGTCAGAAGTTGAAAGTTGGCAGTCCTGGGGCCACATCTGGCTTGAAAGTTATGTACATTGTTTGATATATCAAATGCTTACACACAGTCACAGGAGTGGTTAAAGCCTCAGTCAGAAGTTGAAAATTGGCAGTCCTGGGGCCACATCTGGCTTGAAAGTTATGTACATTGTTTGATATATCAAATGCTTATCCATCTAGTGGCTTAAATTTGAACCAGTCACCTAAAGTACACAGATACCCTGAAACTACCCCACCTAGGGCTTTGTATATGACATCTCCACTTACAACCATGTCAGTAGATGCTACACCTCTAAGGATAAGAAGTATACCTTTCTCTCTCAGTTCCTATATTCATATCTTGCTGTTGAAACAAGCCTGCATTAATATACTAAAGCTGTTATTTGACTACACTGAAATACTAACATTAGCCTTTAACCTTAATTCAGAACAAACTGGATTTTCTACCTGATAACATTTATTACTGCAACTGTTAGGATTTCAAATTAAATTCTACCATTAAATGTTAGTGCTATAAGGGCCCTTCTATCCAAACTACTTCTTCTTCTTCTTTTTTTTTTAGAGATAATAAGACAAAAATTCAAAGAATTGAAGGGATTATCACAGCCATAAAGACAGTGCCAGAAGTGATATGAGACTCAGGTCTCCCAATGCTAACAACAATCTTCTTGCTCTTCATTGTATTTTATTATTCCTTGAGAATGATTTAATTAGTTCAAAGAACATGCAAATGAATATAGAAGATATCAAATAAATTAAAGATGATTGTTATCTGCCTATAAAGAGCTTAAACCTTCTCTATGGAGCTACCAATGAAATCCCATTCATTAAAGAAATCAACACAGGATTGTATTTAGTGTAGTTATATTACATAAAAGATACATTTTGAATATACTGTAGGTGATAGTGGAAAAAGTTCTCACTAAAATTCACGGATTCAGTTGTGTGGCAATTTGACTGATTTTTTTCCTTTGAAATACTGCAGGGTAGAGATGGTCATATTTTATTGTGTAGAGCAGGCAGAAAGAATAGAATCCAGGTACATAAAGAACTGGACCATGAACCTACACCCAACTACAGGGAAGGAAAGAGCAGGATTTTAAGCCAAGGGAAGGCATATGGAATGTTTGGCTTTAATACTGGGGGTACTACATGAGTCCACTCAAGGTCCACCACTCAAAGAACTGTCTCATGCTGGGGAAATGGGGACCAAAATAAAACATAGCTGAGTTGATGAATGTGTTGACCACAATGACACATTCCTGTTACTCTTGGAAGTTGGAAGATGAGATAGGGGCAGGCCCACTGGTTGTATGAGAGACAAGGGATTGGGAGGTGTATTCTGTGGCTCATGGTGCTTTGGAATAATAGCAGAGCTCATGAGCGTTAATCAGTTTGTGAGGAGAATGAAGATCTCCTCCAAGATTCCAGTGAAGGCTTAGAGTTTATCATCACGCTCTACGATAATGGGACACAAAAGTTCTAAGTGAGGAAACCAGAGCAGAAGGAAGGTGAAGAAAACTTCATAACACAAACAAGGATGTCACAGATAAAGACCTGCAAGAAGCTGAATTTCAATGAACAAAAGGCTTTGGGGATTTATTAATCACTCCAAAATCGCATCCTGCAACTAGGTTCCACCAACAAAAGGCTATAGACAGTTAATATGCTCTAGTACTGCTCAGGGCCACCTCACAAACTGAAGTAGTCTAGAAATGTCATTAACTGTTGTCACCAGAAATTGTAAAAATACGATATTTGTATATAATGGAATACTACTTGGCTATAAAGAAGGACAGATTTGAGACATTAGTAGGACAAAGCATGCACCTGGAATTATGTTAAATGAAACAGACATACAAATTTGAATACCATGTGGTATCTCTCATCTGAGTAAGGCAAAGTACAATCTTAGAAAAATGAAGAAAGGGCAGAACAAGACAAAGAGATGTCTCTCTTGCAGATCGGAAAGGTGCAGGGGCCCAAGGGCACGGGGTGAGGGAGCGGGGATGGGGAAATAGGTAGAATGAAGATATGCCTAATAACTCAGTGAATGTGGACAATATATGACATAAACATGAACTAAGATTAATAATAGCAAAAAGAATGAAAAGGGTGAAGGGGGAACTAGAGGAGGTGGGAGGGAAGGAGAAGACAGGGGATTTAGAAATGAAACAAGCTGTATTAGGTGCATGAATCAACTGACAGGATGATTGTAAAATGCACATACTGCAAACGCATACAATAAAATTAAATTAAAAAGAAATAATCAAGACACTGAAAATCTAAATTAAACATTAACTTACATGTTTTCCTCTTAATAAGACGTTATACATTTAAATAATTTCACTCTTTTTCACCCGTGTGATGCATTTGCTACTCATGTTGCATTCCTATTTCTGAGTGCATTAGCAAATTACACAGGACTATTGAGCATTTCAACCACCATTCTTCATCATTCAAAAACCAACTCTCTATATTGTTATGAAGGAAAATAATATTTTATCACACTTTATCAGCTGTGGAGTTTTGCATTATAATTTTAAAGCTTTAGAAGTAAGAACAGAAAGTGAAAACATATACACTTTCTTGTTGAATGAGAATTCTGCTCTTCAGAAACAAACCAAACTAGTTGATCTTCCACAGTTTTTGTGTGCTTGATTCCATATGTTTAACAATTCAGTGGCTACTGCTTTCTCTGAATTTGAAATATATGAGAATTTCATTTGATTTTAGTTTTGCTCTGGGATTCCTCTCTTCCCACACAGCACTGAGAGAGAAACATATCTCAGTCATCTGCAGAGGAGTATCTACTTTCAATTTGTGCATGACAAATCTCTCCAACGCAGGGAGGTGCTGGCTTGCTTTCGACACATTAATAAAAAACAACAATGCTTGCTCTCCATGTGGCTGATAATTTACATAGTGTTTTCCAATCCATTTTCTCATCTCATCGCCACAGAATTCTTGTGGGTCCAGAGGGCAAGTATCATCATCTCCATTTCACAGTTGCATTAACTGAGACACAGAGTGATAAGGTAACGAGTACAGAATCACAAGGGGAGCGCATTTCTATGGGTTAGACAAGAACATAACTTCAGAACCCTCCTGTGTGTGTGTGCACCTATGTGTATATTTGTGTATGTATGAATGTGTACTTGTACTATGTGCTACTTTACTCCTTCTATCCCCAAAGGAAATAAGGGAAATGAAAAAATAGGAGAAAACAAAAAAATAGAAACAAAGTCTTTGTAAATAGGGAAGGGTGGGGAGGGAGAAGGGAAGGCTGGCGAATGAGGAAAAAATGAGAACCACGATCTGTCATGTACAAGATCCAATTGATAAATGTAACTTACTGTATACCTCAAAAGTACCAATAAACTCAACCTGAAAAAAGAAAGAAAGAAAGAAAGAGAGAAAGAGAGAAAGAAAGAAAGAAAGAAAGAAAGAAAGAAAGAAAGAAAGAAAGAAAGAAAGAAAGAAAGAAAGAAAGAAAGAGACTAATTTTTGCTTCAGCTACCCCAGGAAAGGTTTCAGATACACACATCTTTCCTTTATCCCTATAAACATGGGTGAACTGATAAGAAAGAAGGTAAAAACCAAGGCAACTACTCTGTTTAAGCTGAAGTAAATTGTGGGAAGCAGGGTCTTCAGGGTGGGGAGAAAAGGAAGTGGGTAGGGGCAGCCGGAAGGTATTACACAGCTACGGAAGCATTAAGCAAAACCATGATGGAGAATGTTGTTGGATTTCTTTTTCCCCTTCAGAGTGAAGCTTTCATAGTGCATTTTTGCTTTCTTGGATGGAAGTCCCTAAACATCAATTCAATCCATTTCAACATGTATTTATTGAATACAAACCATGTGTTCAGTCATGAACACAGCACCATGGGGGAGATAAAAGAAGAACATATCACACAGTTTCTACAATATAAAGGAGCATGCAATCTTGCAGGAGGGAAGGGAGATGGAGCAATATATATGAAACAGTTGGAGACAAATCTAAATACAATATATAACTGCGCCGATCCAAAGCATGGCAATGTATGGAACAAACAACAGATGTGCAAGGGAATCACACAGAGGAGAAATTGGTATCCACAAAAGTTTTGAGTGAATCTTTTTTGGAGACAGTGGTACTGAAGATGAGTAAGAATGGATTAAATCATTGACAAATAACACTAGAGTCCATCCTGCCACCCAAAGCCAGAATTCTCCACAAGGTTTTAGACAGCTGGGCATTCATCTTCAACTTGAACTGTTCCATATGTACAGATTCTAGCTAACAGGAAAGACATTTGCTTCTGCCTTAGAGCAAGCTCATAAGCTTCCTCTTGGAAAGCACTTCCCTTTGAGATGAATTCTGCCTCCCTCTTCCTCTCATTCTTTGGCCTTTGCTGTGCTGTGTATCTTGGGAACCACTTGGAATGATCCTAATTTGTCTTCTGCATGAGAAAACTTCTAGAATTTAAAGAAAGCCTGCATGTCTCTCTCGTTCTTCTTTGCCATTAGAACCCACCAACCTTTTCTACCAGTTGTCAATCCAAAATCTTAATGTGGGACAAGGGAAAGAAGGACAGAGGTGTGGTTTTTCTTGTTCCTCTGTGCTTTTTAGACTGTACCCTCAGTGGTAGCACAGACGTAGTGAAGGTGTAGCTGAGTGGAAAGATGGTCCTTATTTTTAGTTTGCTGCTTGCATCAGACTAACTTTTGTGGTTATCTCTTTTCTCCTTCCCTCCCTCTCTGTGATTCTTCCATGCTCTTTTGATAGAGGAAGCAGAAATTAAGCATCAGCCTGAGCAAATAACATGAATGCACATCACCGTGTCAGGACTTGGAATATATCCTTCATTACGGAAGAACACATGCATTTCCAACACTAAACCTAACAACCCTGGAGACACAGGCCTCTGACTCTGGTTCACGGTGACCTTCCGTGTTCACGCACCGCATGCTCTTCCTAAAATCACAGGCTTTGATACCCGAAAAGGACCTCAGACTCCACTTGTTCCAACACTCCTTCTTTATGTGTAGATATATAGACTAACATGTCCAGGGCTTTGTCCAAGACACTGCAGAGCAGACACTTCATCAATCTCTGCCAATTGGTCTAACGACTCCTAGAATTCCACAGTGTCCTGTAAAGCCTGCAGAGATCACCCCTAGGCTGATGCAATGCCATCTTTTAAGCATTCATATGAGCATATTAAATGCTGGACTCGATGCTGTGTTTTTCAAGTTAGCCGCACGGAGACACTACTAGCATTTTTTCAACAAGATGGGAGGTGGCAGGGTGTAAAGGTCCCACACTGTTTAAAAGAGTCAAAACATCAAGGACTGGATCCACTGATCAATTTCATCTGCAAAAAACAGAAAGAAAGAAAGAAAGAAAGAAAGAAAGAAAGAAAGAAAGAAAGAAAGAAAGAAAGAAAGAAAGAAAGAAAGAAAGAAAGAAAGAAAGGCGACTAACTGGTCACCAAATATGAGACATTACACAGAATACAAGGCCAACAGTGAAGTATTCCAAAAATACATTCCAAAAATAAATTGAGTCAGCATCCAATCCAAGTTTTAGATCTAACTTGTACTTCATGAGAAATATGAAGAATAGAGGAACTAGTAAAATGATACCAGAAGTAGTCAGATATCCTCTACCCTACCTTCTTTAGTAAGTCAGCCAATCATTAAGAGAGAATAACACATTTTAAAAAAGGGAGGTTAAAAAGTTTCAGATTAGGACAAGTTAAAGATATTTTTATGTGTAATCAAACACAATAAGTAAACCTTGTTTACATTTGGATTGAACACATCAACTATAAAAAGTATGTTTTAGACAAATAGGACAATTATAATTATATATGAACTGAGCATTAAATGGTATTAAAGAATTTTTGTTAAATCTGTTGGCCCTAGTAAAATAGTCCTCCTTATTCTGAAGGGGTGTATCCTTCAAGACTAAATGCCTGAAATTACAGATGATACAAACCCTATCTATCTTAAGTTTTGCTCCCATACTGTACATACATACAAAAATTGAATGCCTTTACCATATTAACTAAGCACTTACCACATGCTGTAGATGTGTCTTCTACAATTTGATATGACAGCAAAGCTTGCAGAATATCTTTTACCTTCACAATTTCATACACACAAGATTTGTTCTTACAGTAGATCTTAGCAATCTTAACATAATGATTTTTGGTTGTTATCGATATTCCCTTACTATGAACTTTTATTTTTCCCATTAAGGAAGCACTTTGTAGCTTTTTTTAGATATGTCCAAATTGTCAGGATCACTGGTTTTACCCTTTTAGGACATCATAAATTAAAATAAAGATTCCTGAGCACAAAGCACAGTTGGTTTCATAACTGAGATGCCTATTGAGTGACTTTCAGGTATGGAGTTTCTGTAGGATGGATATGCTGGTCAAAGGGATGATTCACAACCAACACAGAACAGAACAGTGATAGACCACGTCATGATAGTTAGAATGCCATATAATTTATAATGTATAGATTGTGTGTCTAGAATTTTCCATCTTACATTTCCGAACCATCACTGACCATGGGAAACTAAAACCTTGAGAAACAAATCTGTGGGCAAGAGGCAACCACTGCAAGGGCATTTTCACTGGGCAAGACAACATTATCTTTGAAATGCAAACTAAAGCATTTGGGAGTAAAATAAGGGCAAGTATTTGATTGAAATAATTCCCGCAAAAAATAAATAAGTTAGACATGGGGAAGAGAGGTGGAAAGCACAGATGAAATAAAATGGTCAGAGTGACATTGGGTGATTGCACTCTCTGATTTTCAGTATGCTTAGAAATTCTCATAATAAAAAGACTTTAAAACTCAGTGGCATAAAGGAGACGTAAGGCTGAAAGTTTCATATTTTAGATCAGTGGCACTTGTCACAAACATTCTGAGGGCACTTCGAGTGATCAGAGCTGATGGCTCTGTTTGGCTTATGAGATATAGTGAGAACTTGCTCTTGATTATAACGTGAAAATTGTAAATTCCTCTGTTAGGAAGCATGTTGAATTGTCCTAGGAGGGGGAATTCCCATAGTGATTCTATTAGGCAGGTAGTTAGATATTATTGCACCTGAGGCACAAGGTGGAGGGGTATCTAAATTAGCTCACATTGCCAATTAAGTGAAGAAACAAATACTTCAATGTATAATACATTTGCAATTATTTGTTAGGTCTCAGACCTAAAGCAGTCCTATAGACTGCAGTGATGTCATAAGGTTACACATTGTGCAGTCCTTCTGATGCCTGGCCACTTGGCCATCTAATTCCAGAGCAACGTGCACAGCACAGCTCTCCTGGCTGCCACACCCCACAGTTTTAACAAACTTAGCTATGAATAATCAGACACTAAGTGTATTTGCTCACAAGGTTATGTGCTCAGCTCCTGTGTGTTTCTTTGGAGAAAAAAAAAAATCTACAAATGCAAGGATACGTAGAGATATCTTCTGTTATCAAACAGAAACACTGGATTGTGTGTCAGAAAAAACAAAACAAACAAACAAAAACACAATGCAAAAATTAGAACTGTCTTCGATCTATCTGCAGCCTTCCTTTTGCTTATCTCAATCTTTTTAATGGTGGCAGTAGACATTTCATAGGTGCAAAATTAGCAATTTTTTCCTTTCCTTTTATCTTCCTGTTTCACTCCATTTCCGCCTTCCTTCTGTGGCACGCATAATGCTAGCTGTACCAGAGGATAACATTTATTATCTACCTCCTAGGATGGCTGTCAAGTCTTAAATGAGATAGGCCATATAAAGTGCTCAGTCTAGATACATCACTCTTTCAAAAATAGGTGGTTTGTAAAAAAAAAAAAATCCTTTACAAGGAAGCTAATATTTTATTGAATGCACTAGGGCTGCTATTTTTAAACCGTGTTTTCTTGGTGTCCAGATTTTTGAGGAGGAATCACAGGTACAGCCTGGGAGTGGCAAAGAAGAGAGTTAGTGACAGGTGAAAACTACAGATTTTTCTTGGAATGCATTTTGAATCAAACAAACAAAATGCCCAACACTCAACAAATGTGCTATTCTAATGTGGGCTTTATGGATATAGTCCATAAAGTCACCGCAGGTTTCCCAGTACCAGAAGAGAACACAGTAGGACCTCCAATGACATACTTTGAATGTATGTCTTAAAAGAGCCCAGCGTGAAAACTTTGGGACACAGTACCAGACTCTTCTTCATTTTCTTTCATGCAGTAAAAATTTAAACAGATTCTACAACCCCCATTCTACCTATTTATCTATATTTTGTGTCTCTATGAACAAATAAAATACTCATTTTTTTAATTTCTTGAAGATATAGCTAATGAACTAATATAATATTTCATGGCTACATATGGGAGATTTAGAGATACTCCAACCCCTGTCCTCAAACTGCTCCTAGCCAAAAAGAAATGTTAAAGTACCACACAGAAATTCATCCAATAATTAAGAAAGAGTTAACAACGTACTCAACAAGAGATATTTTGTCCGCAAGAAGGGCTCAGAAAAATATTCCCCCTAAAAAAAGAAAACTCCTAATCTAGATTTAAAATGTATTGTTTTTTATTGAGTTTATTGGTATATTTTAGGTATACAGTACAGTTACATTCATTACTGGGATCTTGTACCTTTACATGACAGGTCTTGGTTCTCATTTTTTTCCCTTGTCCCTGCCCTCCCTTCACCCCCTCCTCCCCTCCCCATTTACAAACACTTTATTTCCATTTTTTTTCATTTTCTCCTATTTTTTTTATTTTCCCTTATTCCCTTTCCCCTACCCTCCCACTTAGAGAATTTTACCATTATCTATGTTCCCAAGGCAAATGAAAGTACCTATAATAAAATAAATCACCCATGGTATTGGGAAGTGCCATATGATAGGTTCTATCATCTATAACATATGGGAAGTAAGATCTAGACACCTGTGCTAAATCCACAGAACTCTGGAGTGATATATTCATCTGTAAGTTGCACGTAATCCTTACTGGTGAGTTATAGTTACTAGAATAAGTAGTGGACTGATTGTAATTATAATCATGATCTTCCCCAGACATTATTTGTTTAAAACAATCAATGATTCCCTGAGACAGCAGAACCCTGTGGGAGGTGGAGATAAACAAAGATCCATTAAATCACTTGGGCTGTTCTCCCTCCAGGCCAAGTTCAGAGCACTTGGTTTGTGGTCTCTCCCTCTGCTCTAGGTATGTACTCAAGTCAACCCAGGAAGTGGGAGAGAGAAGCGATGAACACAATGGTTCCCTGATTTGTTAGAGTTTCACACAGAAAATTTCCTACAATTTTGGTTAACAGAATTCTACCTCTCCCTTGGCTCAGATGCAGCCACTGCCCAATTTATTTTAAATGGAAAAATATTTATGTTTTAAGATAAATAATATACATATACTGAAATAGTTCATTTCTTAGCCTATTATCTTTATAGTAAGGTAGCTTCAGTGCAGAATCTCCTTTTAAGACAGAGGATAAAAAATACTTATAAATCCTGCATACTTTTTAACTGATTCTGAACACCCTTACGTTTATTTTCTTGCCTTGTCCTAATGCACATAACCCTCTGCCCATTTATTACCTACTCAATTTCTGCACTTGACATCCAAGCCAGAAGAAAATTTGACTTTTTCTGGAGTATGAGTAGTCACTTTACCATGTTCACTAATATTTCACTTATGGCCTTCCTAGGGATATTTTTGATATGCCTCTATTAAACCAGAAAAACACACTTGTATATGCACACAGTTGCACACACACACACACACACGCACACACACACACACACCATCTCAATTTTTGCAATGTGGATAAGGTTGGATTTGCTCACTTGCTGGTTTTCTAGAACTGATCTGAAATTGTCCAGGTGATTTTAAGCTTGAGCAACAGTAATTTTGCTCCTTTGATGCTTGGGAGAGGGTGCAGTAGAGTTAGCACCATTGGAAAGTGGAGTATTGGACTGGCAACCAAGCCCACTTTTCCCTGGAGTGCAGGCCTTATGTCATACAACATTAGTCCAAGCTCAAGAATGTGAATAGGCTCAATTAAGACACATTTTCTTCTCTCTATAACCCATTTCTTTTAGTTTTTACCAGTAAACATGAATCTTGTCTAATTTAAACTGATATAAAACATATCAATAACAAGCTGTATGGAGAAACAAAGAACACTGTAGTTTCCTTGGTAAAACCTAAGAAGTCCTTTCTAGGAAAAGAAGTGAGGCCCCTTTACTTAATCATTTAACAAATTTTGAGCATCCGCATTATTCATTGAGAATTGTTTTCTTGATTTTTCTGGTTGTAAAATTCCCACCAGCAACCAAAGAGCCCATACAGAGGAAAAAAAAAAAATTATAGACAGCCTATTGGCTTGTCTCATTCACAGATATGTTTAATTTTGCCCACATAAAATTCCATCCATTGGATACACTCACAGAAATAAGTGTATCTTCAACTTCTGCTGAAAAACTGCAACTTCTCAAATTGCTGGGCCCATATCTCCCTTTCCCATCAGTAATTACAGCCTCTTGCTGGCCACTTCTGTGAGATAAGTCCTATGTTCTTTAAACTGCCTCATTAGCCCAGATGTCTGCTTTTCCTAAGAAACTGCCTTAGGAAACTGAGTTTATGATACTTGTTTTTTTCATCTTGAAAACTATTTGCTATGAAGAGGGTAGAGTAGGTCTATAGACCCCTAGGGAATGAAGCAGCCCACAAAGAAGAAAGTAGGGAAGAAAGTGGAACAAGCAGAAATATGAAGAGAGATTCCACTCAATCTACTCTTTTATGAAATTTTTTATTTCCAGCAAACACTAGTCAAGAAGTTGTTTTTCTCAAGACTTGAGGACCCTACAGTGATCCTAAGAGTTATCAGTTGGGACCACTAAAAAAAATCATCTGATCATCCTCTGCCACACGAGTCACTTGTAATAGTAACAAGTTTTCAAGATACATGATGCAGGAAAAACTGTGACATAGATAAATTTGAGTCTGGTGCCAGTAGCAGACAGAACTTAGGGTGACTGCCAATGACTACCACTTCCTGGTGCCTATACCTTTGGGTAACCCCCTCCCATGGTGTGATGAACATATCCAAGGCTTCTTCCTAACAAGTAGTATGGGGCAAAGGAATCTAAATGTCACTCCCACAGTTTCATTGTGTTACACAAGATGCAATCTTGGCAGAATCTCTTCTTGGGTTTAATTAAGTTAATTGTCTTGTCAGAGAGGCCCATGTGTCAAGGAACTTTAGGTAGCCTCTGGGTGTCCAAAAAACAGCTGGCAGAAAGTTAGGACCTTTGGTCTTGGAGTCACAGGGAAGTAAACCCTGTCAACAGTTTGAATGAAAATGGAAGTGAATATCTTCCTAGTTGAGACTCCAGGGAAAATAGTCTTAGTGGGAGCTGGATTGAACCTTTGTGAGACCATAAACAAAGGATCTAGATAAACTAATCCCAGACTCACTCACAAAAACCTGTGAGATTGTTATTATGTCCTGTTGTAGGCCAGTGAGTCTATGATGATAGTTTTGTACAGCAATAGAAAACTAATACATATTGAATGATCTTTATCTGAGATGTTTGGGACCAGAAGAATTTTAAATTTCAGATTATTTTTCTTAATTTTGGAGTACTGGTTATAATTTACCAGTTAAGCATCCCTAATTCTAAAGTCCAAAATTCTAAAACACAGTACTGCAAAAGGCAAAACACTATGTAGCCCTCAAAGAGTTTCATATTTAGATTTTTGGATTGGGGATGCTCAACAAAAATGTCCTTCCAAAAAAAAAATTTTTTTGTAAATGTTCTGCCACCTTTCTTTTGTTTGTCACTTCCTTCCCTCTTGCTGTGCTCCTGATTGCATCCATCCAGTACTCATCTGTCCAGTACCTCCCTTATTCTCATGCTTCACCATGTCACTCCACAGTGTATTCAGCCCATGCAATGTTTCCTTGCTTATTCTACATTTATCCAAATTTATCTGTTCCTGTTTCTCCCTATATTAGTTTTCATTGCAACTGTAATAAATAAACATAAATTTACTGCATACATGTATTATCTTCCAGGGTCAGAAATCCAAAATGGGTTACATCACCCTTGTCCCTGCCCTCACCCTGGCCTGCATCTGGTGGAACTTGGAGGACCGCGTCAGTCATGCAGAGATCCACTCCTTGCTCTGGCCTATGTCAGGCAGACTGGTAAGGATGGGTTAGCCATGCATGCACATCTACAACATCCTCCACCACCATGACCACCTCCACCCCCAGGTCTCCTGATTGCATCAGTTCTTGGATCAACTGTGCAGAGACACACAGGCGGTCATAAAGGTCATTTTTCTGAGCTCCAGAAGATACAGCAGAAGTGGACAACTACAACAAAGGCACTTCAGACCTCCATAGTCCATAAATTGGAGGGATCATCACCTTCCATCAGAACTTTGAATATCTTCAGAGAAAGGGAAGAGGGAACCTGCAGCAGAACTTTGCAGATTTCAACCCTGCAGGAGGTCAGGGAGCTCAATTTGGGCCTTGCAGCCCAAATTCAGCCTGAGTTTCAGGAGTCTGCCATCAGCTAGCTGAGACTAAATGATTTAGTTTTGTGCATTGCTGTGCACATTGTCTGTTGTGACAGCAGAGATATAACCTGAAAGAGGACCTTCAAATTTTTTCTTTCTTTTCCTCATTCTATTATGCAAATTCTTTTTTCTGTCTTCTTTTTCCAACTCAGTCACTGCTCCCCCATAGTATTCTTTATCTCCCTTTCTGTTCCTGTTCCTGTCCTAACTCAGATTTCTTCTTTTGTTTTTTCTTCTTTATTTTATTTTCTTCTCTCTTTTTCCTCACTCAAGGGTCACTAGTTTCAAAGGAAAGTGAGCCCCTATTACTGTTAAGTTGTTTTATTCCTGTCCTTATTCTTGCACTCTGTCTTTCCCTCTTGTCTTCAACAATTTCCTAAAGTTTGTGTGCTCATCCTGTGTACCCTGGCTTCATTTGAAACCTTCTGCAATTCTTCTACCTATCGATTCCTCTCATCCTACCTCTGTCTAAGCCCCCATCCTAAAGGGTAAAGTTGCTATGTTGAAGAGTTTATGCACTGTAAGCATATTTTGTGCTGCTCCTTGATTTTGATTTAATTCACATGGTTTAAAGGTGATAGCTTAATGACCACCACAAATGGTCAATTTTTAAGCTGTGCTTGATGCTGTTGTGTTTTTGATTGCATCAATTGGGCTAAAGGGTTGTTATTGATTTAATGAGTTGTTTCTGATATGAAAATGAGAGTGTCTGAGAGTCATCAGAGACTCAAAAAACTATATCAGGAAGATTTATGTCAGGAATTAAACCAAGGACAACCCAACAACAAAAATAAAAATGAGAAAACACTTAAGTAATACACAAAGACAGACTTCCAGTTTACCAATGGCAAACTCTAGGGAAATGAGTTGGAAAAGTCTGACAATCAACCACCAGGACACCCTGAGCTCATAGCATAGGAAGTAACAAAACAGATCAATCAGTCTCTAGAAAAATTCAAAACAGAAATAATTTCCCAGATAACTAAAAAGATAGTGAACACGATGAAAGACATGATTAGAGACCCTAGAACAGAAACTGACAAAAAAAAAAAAAAAAAAAAAAAAAAAAAAAAAGGATGAGATCAGGTCCATGTTAGAAGCCATGAAGGCCCAGCATAAGAGAGAAATGGAAACCACAAATGTCCAACATAGGAAAGAAATCAAATCCATGAAACAGATTCAAACAGATATACAGGAGATTAAAAACTCTATTGAAAGTTTTAGCAGCAGGATAGATGATGTGAGGATATAATTTCAGATATAGAAGATAGGAAGATAGGATTGTACTCAGTGACCATGAAAAGAGAGGTCTCTTAAAAGCAGTAAGGGTTCATGAGAAATCAATCCAACAATTTCTAGATGGTGAAAAGAAGAATAACATAAGACTGATAGGAATCCATGGAGTAGCAAGAGAAAATACCAATGACTTTAAAAAGCTGTTCACAGAATTAATGACAGAAAACTTCCAAAACAGAGGGGAAGAATTTGACATACAGATAAGTGAGGCATATAGGACCCCAACTAGCTACAATAAAAAAAAAAAATCTACACCTAGACATATAATAATCAAGATCCCAGAAACCCAACAGAAGAACAAATTACTACAAGCAGTAAGAGAAAAGAAACAAATCACATGCAAAGGAAACCCCATCAGGATTACAGCAGACTTTTCAACACAAACCCTCAGGTCAAGGAGAGCCTGGAGTGAGATATTTCAAGTCCTAAAAGAAAACAACCTCCAATCTAGACTAATGTATCCTGCAAAATTCTCTTTCAAAATGGATGGGGAAATAAGATACTTCCATGACAAGGAACACCTGAGAAGCTTCATGAATGCCAAACCAGAACTACAAAGAATCCTAAATAATATCTTAGAAAAAGATAATGAATTTCACATCACCATGAGGCCCAACAGAGTAAATCAATTAGGCAAGGTAGGAAACTAAAGGGAGAGGGGGAGAAATTAAAAAGAGCCAACAACAGGACAATAACATGATAATAATAAGTCAGTACATATCAGTTATATCCACCAATGTCAATGGTCTCAATTCACCAATCAAGAGAAATGGATTAAGAAGCAAAATCCAATATGTTGTATACAAGAAACACACCTAGTGCAAAAACAAGCCCATAGACTGAAAATGAAAGGATAGAAAACAGTTCCTCCTAAGACAGGAGCCCAGAAAAAAGCAGGGGTAGCTATCTTCTTTGCAGACAAAATAAATTTGAACCCTAAACTGTTTAAGAGAGACAAGGAAAGCCACTACAGCCTTGTAAAGGGAATAATTCAAGAGGAAGAAATGACCATCATAAATATATGCAGCAAATGTTAATGCCCCCAACTACATAAAACAAATATTAAGGAACATGAAAAACCAAATAAGCACTAATGCAATTGTAGCGGGGAATTTAAATACCCCACTAACAAAAATAGACAGATCGTCCAAACAAAAAATCAACATCAAAATACTAGAACTGAACCAAGCTTTTGAACATATGGACTTAATAGACATCTGTGGAGTGTTCCACCCCACAAAATCAGAATATACATTTTTTTTTTGGCTGCACATGGGTCATTCACCAAAATAGAACACATAGTAGCTCATAGAACAGGTTTAAATAAATGTAAAGGAAACAAAGTTTTCCCATGTATATTATCAGATCATAATGCAATTAAGCTGCAGATTAATAGCACAAGCTGTAAGACCTTCAAGAATACATGAAATTGAACAACACTCTCCTGAAAATCAAGGGGTCACAGAGGAAATTAAAGAAGAAGCTAGATAGTTTTTACAAATAAATGATAATGCCAGTACAACATACAGTAACCTATGGGCCACAATGAAAGCAGTTCTACATGGAAAATTCATAGCAGTGAATGCCCACACTAGGAAAACAGAGTGAGCTCAAATAAACAACCTAATGATGACTCTTAGACATCTAGAAAAAGAAGAGCAAGAAAAACCCAAAGCTAAAACATAGGAGGAAATTATAAAGATTAGAACAGAAATCAATGCAGTGGAAACCAAGAAAATGTCACACAAAAAAAATCAGTGAAAGAGTTGGTTTTTTGATAGAATAAATAAATTGGATAAACTTTTAGCCAACCTTGTCAAAAAGAAGAAAGAAAAGGCTCAGATCTATACAATTAGGCATGAAAGAGTTGAAATCACAACAGATCCAGCAGAAATCTAGAGTATCATCAATCCCTACTTTGAGAACCTGTACTTTAATAAAATGGAAAACACAGAAGAAATGGAAAGATTTCTAGATACTTGTGAATTACCAAAGTTAAATGAAGAAGGTAAAAAAATTCTAAACACCCCAATTACAATCAGCGAAATTGAAAATGTAATTAAAAGTTTACCAACAAAGAAAAGCCCAGGTCCTGATGGATTCACCATTGTATTTTACAAGACACTTAGAGAAGAACTATTGCCACTACTCTTTAAACTTTTCAATAAATTTGAAAGGAAATCAAAACTTCCAAATTCATTCCTGGAAGCAAGTGTTACTTTGATTCCCAAACCAGAAAAAGACCCAACTAAAAAAGAGAACTACTGGCCAATCTCCTTAATGAACATAGATGCAAAAATCCTTAATAAGATACTGGCAAACAGAATACAGAAGTTCATCAAGAAGATCATACACCCTGATTAAGTAAGATTTATTCCAGGGATGCAAGGATGGTTCAACATACATAAATCAATAAAGGTAATACACTATCTTAACAGAGTCAAAGACAAAAACCATATGATTATCTCAATATATACAGAAAAAGCATTTGATAAAATTCAACACCCATTCATGATAAAAACCCTGCAAAAGTTGGAATAGTTGGTCTATATCTCAACTTAATAAAGGCTATCTATAAAAATCCAACACCCAGCATCATATAAAATGGCCAAAACTGAAAACCTTCATGTTAAAATCAGGAACAAGACTAGGATGCCCACTATCACCACTCCTGTTCAATATAGTTCTGGAAACATTAGCCATAGCAATTAGACAAGAGAAAGAAATTAAAGCAATAAAGATAGGAAAGGAAGAAATTAAACTGTCTCTATTTGCTCACAATATGATGTTCTATGTTGAAGACCCAAAAAATTCCACCAAAAGTCTTCTAGACTTAATTGACACTTTCAGCAGAATAGATGGATATAAGGTCAATACTCAAAAAATCAATAGCCTTCTTTTACGCAAATAGCATACTCACTTAGAGAGAAATTGGGGAAACAATTCCTTTCACAATAGCATCCCAAAAAATGAAGTATCTAGGAATGAATCTAATGAAAGAAAAAAAAAACTCTCTACACTGAAAACTGCAGCACTCTGAAAAAAGAGATTAAAGAGGATATAAAAAAATGGAAAGATAACTGCTGCTCCTGGGTAGGAAGAACAAATATATTGAAATTGCAAGAGTATATTTCACAGCACTAGAAAAAATGATCCAAAAATTCATTTGGAACCAGAAGATACCTAGAATAGCAAAAACAATTCTAGGCAACAGAGACATGACAGGGAATATTACCATCCTCAACTTGAAACTATACTACAAAGCCACTGTGATAAAAATAGCATGATACTGGCAAAGAAACAGACCAAGGATGAGTAGAATAGATTGGAAGATGCAGAAAAAACTCCAGACATATTCAGCTACCTTACCTTTGGCAAAGGAGCCAACCATCCTCAGTGGAGGAAAGATAGCCTGTTTAATAAATGGTGTTGGAAAGACTGGATTTCAACTTGTGAAAGACTAAAACTAGACTGTTATCTTCCACCATGTACTGAACTAAAATCCAAGTGGATTAAAGATCTAAATATTCAAAGAGAGACACTAAATCTGCTGGAAGGTAAGTTAGGCAGAACCCTTAAAGACACTGGCATAGGAAAAGACTATGAACAAATCCTCAATAGCATGGGAACTAGCACCAATAATCAACAACTGGGATCTCATCTTATTAAAAAGCTTCTGCACTACAAAAGAAAACACCAACAGAGCTAAGAGACAACCTTCAATGTGGGAAAAATGTTTTACCAGCTGCTCCTCAGACAAAGGACTATTATCTAGAATATATAAAGAACTAAAAAAAATCAGGCCCCCCAAATATAAAGATCTGATTCAAAAATGGGCATCTGAAATGAACAGTCATTTCTCAGACAAATATGTAAAAGCAGCAAATAAATATATGAAAAAATGTTCCATATCACCGGTCGTTTGAGAGATGCAAATGAAAATAACACTGAAATTCCACCTCACCCCAAAAAGAATAGCTTCTATCAAGAAATCAACCAATAATAAATGTTGGTGGGGATGTGGGGAGAAAGGAACCCTTCTCCATTGTTGGTGGGAGTGCAGTGTGGTGCAACCACTATGGAAATCAACATGGAGATACCTCACATTACTAGGATTAAGAAGTTCCACTTGACCCAGCTATTCTTCTGCTGGTATCTTTCTAAAAGAATTAAAAGAATCTTACCACAGTGATATATATGCACCCATTTTTATAATGGCACAGTTTGTGTGCCATTTTTCCAAGCTAAAACTTGGAAACAGCCCAATTGCCCATCAGTTGGAGACTGGATAAAGAAGATGTGGTTTTTTCTATAAAATAAAATACTACTCATCCATAAAGAATGAGAAATTAGAGTCATTCATAGGAAAGTGGATGCATATTGAGGTCATACTCAGGTGAAATAAATAAGTCACGCATGTATAAATACCAAATAGTATCTCTGGTGTGAAAAACTAAAAGTGTAAATGAGATCCAAACGGTATAATTGCCAATGTGAAATAGGAGAAAAGGTGTAAAGGTGTAGGAGAAGTGAGGCAGGTAGGGCAAAGGAAATAAGGGAGAAGAAAAAATATAAGAAAACAAAAAATAGAAAAAAAAGTTCCTGTAAATAGGAAATGTAGGAAGGGGTGAAGGGAGAGCAGGGATAAGGGGACAACATGAGAACCAAGACCTGTCATGTAAAGGTACAAGATCCCAATGGTGAATGCAACTGCACTGTATACCTAAGATGGACCAATAAACTCAAAAATGAAAAAATGGGTTATATGAGTTAAAAATCAAGATTTTAGGAGGGCTTTCTGGGAGCTCCAGGGAAGAATCTGTCCTTGCCTTTCCTCACTTCTATAGGGTGCCCACATCTCTCCAACAAAACTGAGATGCTTCCTGCTTATATTGTAATCTCTTTGATTCTCTTGCTTTCTCCTACCTTCCTTGTCCACTCATGAGGGCTGTTATACTTGCATAAGGGTCACCATACAATACAGGATAATCTCCATTTCCAGGTCAGCTGATAAGCAATCTTAATGCCTTCTGAAACCTTATTTTCCCTGTGTCACACGACCATGTAACATTTGAGGAATAGAACACCAACATCTGCAAGGGTCCTTTTCTTGCCTAAAGCAGCTTGTGAAAGCGATGCATTTAAAAAGCAACCTGTGGGACTCATCGAAGCCCTGGTGCTAACCACTAATAGTGGTTTCTAGTGTTAGTCCTCCCAGGGGAATGCATGCATTAAAGAGATCTCTCTAAAATTCATAGAATAATGAAGGGCTGCTTCTTAAAGGGAGGATTTTGTAGAGTGGGTCAATCTGTGAGGGAGAGAGAGACAGTTTAATGAAGGAGATATTTAATGTAACAAATCACATAATAAAAATGACTACTTGCTTTGCCTACTTGTAAAAATATTTCCTATTTAGGTCTCCATGTTCCATATCAGTATTATTTTATTGTCACGATAAAGAGATGAGTGGTTGTGTGGGCCAATGGTGAGATAGTTTGAAGAGAAAGGTAGGAGGTTCCGCAAAGAACTGGTACATTGTCTGTATCTTTGGGGGAAGGGGCAAAACAGTGAGCCCTTTCAGCCATCATGACACCCAAGCAGCTCAAAAATGCAGGGGCTCATTTCTGTGACTCCCTAGAGTCTATCAATTGTCTCAATGGGGGCTTCAAATTTTCTAATAAGTCTCCAAACAAAATTAATTTCATGGCTTTAATTAGCCTTAATTATATTATTACTATTATTATATATGCTCCTCTTGTAAGGGAATACTTTTAGAGAAACATGCCAACAGACAAATGAAGGACAGGAAAGGTTGAAAATATTTGGAAATTGACTGCCTATTTGCCTCATTATCTATATTTTGGAGATTGAAAATAGGTCAAGTGTGAATTACAAATAGTTGTGGCATATCCACTTATTCTGAGACAAGGCTAAAAACCACAGACTCTCATTTATTTCTCTTCAAAATGTCTGTTTCTTCTCCAATACACACAAAGTCAAGGAAAAAGAAGAAAAGAAAACCACCACAATATATTTTTTTCATTATTTTTTTTTCAGTCTATGTTTTCCTGGTCCTCTAATTCACAGTTCTGAGAACTGTCCTGTAGGTCACTGTTTCAACTCCTGTAATTTTTTTTAAAATCTGGCCATGGCTGTCAAGAGGAAATTAATCTTTTGCAGCCAAATGAAATTTGGGCTTCCCAGCACTAGCCACTAATGAAAAATGCATTAATGGCAAGCATCAGAAAAACCCCTGGCTCACAGTACCAGAGGGTACATTTAAATAATTCTATGAATATAGATCAATAAAACTAATTTACTTATAGCCTTTGTGTGCACTGCTCAAATCTGAATAAAATTCATTTGTATTACAATGTTTATATTAATTTGAGGTATCTATTGTTTTACATATTAAATTAATCTTGGTCTTTAAACAGAACTTCATGTATGATGTTAAAATATGAGGCTTGGGAGTTGATATTTGTAATGCTATGATTTCATAATTCAGCCTGGTTTGCCTAGATGTCATTTGAAAAGCTTGGAGAGGTCCCAGAGGGCCGTCTCTGAGAGGCTGGGGTTAAATTGGAGAGAGTGCAGAGGTCTTTAATATTCAAGCAAGCAGCATATCAGCTGCTATGCCCAAAGGTCCACAGGGACCTTGGGCGCTTGGAATGGGAGCCTGCTGAGTAGGGATGTGGGAATGGAGCTCATGGACTGATGGCTACAGAATGTGAATATCACTTCCTTTTCCATGAAGATAATTATTTATTCATCAAGTATTTATTTAGCGCCTCCTCATCAATAGGTGCACAGACACCTAGATTTTAGGGGCTTAAAACAGGCATTAGGCAACTGTGATTCAATGTGATAAGTACTATGCTGGGAATAAATACAGGGTGTTTCAAAAACCCATTAATGCACTTTGGCAGCTCAGTATTTTCTGGATTTATTTAGCCATGGAATCTTTAAAAAACTATAAATATCCCATTAAACTCTAGTTTAATATATAATGGATGTAAAACAATTACATAGTTAACCAACACAAGGGTATAAATTCAACTCAGCTCCAATCTTTGCCAAAAAATCAAATAAAATTTGTTCACCCCTCAGAACGCCTGAGCATCTCCTCTGCAGAAGTGTTCTTTCCTAGCATATTGAGCTCCTGTCCTAGAGCTGGGAATGGCAGGGCTGCCCAGTTGAGCTTGGCCATGGCCAGCAAGTTGCAGATATATCCTAACTTTCTGAGGACTCAAGGCAGCTCTGCTGTGTTCACTAGTGTGAGTTATGTGTCTGAAATAGTGTAAGAACTTATTTGATAAATAACCTAGACAAGTATCATCTTTCCACATCAATAACATTTCTTTAGTATCTCTGTCTGTATTTCAGTTATGACAACCAGAAATACAATGAGTTTCATAAAATGCAGTTTTTAAGGTCTTTAAAGCACATTTTTATTATTATTATTATTATTTTACTATTAATATTATCGGGAAAATATCCAGGGAAGAGCAGAAATGACTGCTATAAACCTATAGGATTTCTGGGGCTCCAGAAGAGCAGCAGGGATTATGTAAAGTTGGGACTTCCACACCTGCCCTCACCTTCTACCTCCAGGCTAGAGTAAAGAAAGCTTTGGGAATGGGATTAGCAGAAACAATAGCAATCTCTCTTCTGTCTTTTACTAACAGTGTGATTCAAACCGCAACATCTCTACCTTCAGTCCCCATTTGCCCGTCTATAATATTAAAAAATCAGTGATTATCAGGTCTACTTTTACCAAAAAGATTAGTTAGAAATGAATTTAAGTGTGTACAAGTGCTGTGCAGACTTCAAAGTTCTAGTCAGCGCTTTATTCATTCACATAACCTCTGAACTAAGATAGTGAGCTCATTGTTGGCCTGTAACACTGACCCATCCCTATCCTCAAGGAGCTGACAGGTCAGAGAGCAAAACAGGCCTCATGGACTTTGAATGAGGTCCTCTACTCAGAAGTCTTTCATTTGATTGAAAGCATTGCTGTTACTTTCTCAACATTCTTTTCTGTTTTGTTTTGTTTTGGTATTAGGGATTGAACTCTGGTCCTTGTGCTTTCAAGGCAGGTGGCGGAACCACTGAGCTAAACCCCAATTTCAACATTCCTAATAATTTTAAACTGGACACCCTGAATTTGCATCTCATACTTAGCAACACAAGATATGAAATATGACTTGCTCATGGCTATAAGAAATAACTGTTGAAAGTAAAGAATAAAGGGATGTCTGTGTTGGGCCTTACAAAGAAAAGTGAAGGACAGAGAAGAAGGATGAGGGGAAACACTCTAAACAGAGGACTTGTGATGGTGTTCCAGACTCTGCTTTAGACTGTGAGAAAGAGAAAGTCCAAAGACAGAAAGAAGAGAAAGGAACACTGGATGCCTCCCAACAGACCTAATAGAGAAAATCTCATTTATCAACATAAATACAGAAAATACAAGAAGATGGGATTTAGACCAAGAAGATCAAAGAGAAAAATCATACCTGGGTTCTCCCAGGTGTGATCATGTTGGTAGAAAAGCATGGGAGAACACTCCCAACTGAGGGGAGCGGACAGTGAAAGGTCCATAGAGAAATCCCCTAGATGACCTGTCTCGCCCCACTGCTGGCCAGTCTGTTCATCCTGTCTGTACCCTGACATTTAGTTGATGGGCACAGAGGTATAGTGCCTTGTGTGTCATCTCTCCCATAAGACAATGGTTCTCCTTTCAGAATTTCATAGCATGAACTTTTTTATTGAACAACCTAAGCCTTCTCTGCCCAACCAAAATTATGGGCACTTACAAATCTGGGTAGTTATGTATCCCATGTGCTCTTCTCTGAAAATTATCAAGAACAGAAATCCTCTATATGATGTGTTTATTCACCTAATTATTTTCGTATGATTTCAGGGGTGAAAAATATCCATTCACACTAATCATAATAGTTGTGACTCTGAGGTAGAAAGCACTACCTCTACCCCTGTGCTCATGAACTTATGCACTGTAACTTATAGTCTAGTAAGGAAGAAAAATAAATACATAATAAATACGCAACAATGAAAAAATATAAAAAATAATTACAATGCTATTTTAAAAAGCCAAAAATCAAAGAAATCTAAACTCTTCTTTTTTAATGGGTTATATATTTATTTATTTATTTTCCCATTAAGTTTATTGGTACCTTTAAAGCAAACAATACAGTTACATTTATCATTGGGATCTTGTATCTTTACATGATATGTCTTGGTTCTTATTTTTTCCCCATACCCCTGCCCTCCCTTTACTCCCTCCACACTTTCCTATTTACAAAGACTTTGTTTCCATTTTTTCCTTTTCTCATATTTTTTCTTTTCCCTTATTTCTTTTCCCCTCCATTTCTCACTTCCCCTTTAGCCATTTCTTCCTATTTTACAATATCAATTATATTATTTGAACCTTATTTACACTTTTAGTTTTTCACACCAGAGAAAATTTTCAGTGTTTACTCAAGTTATGTCCTATTCATTTCACTTAAGAGTATAGCCTCAACGTTCATCCATTGAGCTATAAATGTCTGTAGTTTCTCATTCTTTATGACTGAGTAGCACTCCATTTTATAGAAAAACCGCATCTTGTTTATCTAGTCTCCATTTGATTGAAATGTTGGTTATTTCCAAGTTTCAGCTATTATGAACTGTGCCTTTATAAACATGGATGTGCATATATCACTGCGTTATGATCCTTTGAATTCTTTTGGAAAGCAGAGGAATAGCTGGATCAAGTGGGACCTCTAATCCTAGTTCTTTGAGGTATCTCCATATTGATGTCCACAGTGGTTGCACCAGTCTGCACTCCCACTAACAAGGGAGAAGGGTCCCTTTGTCCCTTCGGCCCCACCAGAATTTGTTATAGGTTGATTTCTTGATAGCAGCCATTCTTTCTGGGGTAAGGTGGAATTTCAGTGTTGATTTCATGTGCATCTCCCTAATGACCAGTGATGTAGAATACTCAGAAATAAAAAGCCTTCTTATACACAAATAACAGACTCACTGAGAGAAAAATTAGGGAAAGAATTATTTTCATAACAACATTCCTCCCCCAAAAGAAATATCTAGGAATCAATCTAATGAAGGAAGCAAAAGATCTCTACACTGAAAACTACAACACTCTGAAAAAAGAGATAGAAGAGGATATAAAAAAATGGAAAGACATCCCTTGCTCCTGGGTAGGAAGAATCAACATAGTGAAAATGGCCACACTTCCAAAATTGCAATATAGATTCAATGTAATCCTGTTTGAAATCCCAACAGTATATTTCACAGAAATTGGGAAAACAATTTAAAAAGTCATTTGAAACCAGAAGACACCTAGAATAACATAACATATTCTAAATAACAGAAACATGGCAGGGGATATCACAATTCCCAACTTGAAACTATACTACAAATCCACTGTGATAAAAACAGCATGGTATTGGCAAAGAAACAGACCTGAGGATCAATGGAATAGATTAGAAGATGCAGAAACAACACCTGACTTACTCAGCTACCTCATCTTTGACAAAGGAGCTAACCATCCTCACTGGAGGAAAGACAGCCTCTTTAATAAATGGGGCTGGAAAAACTGGATTTCAACCTGCCAAAGATTAAAACTAGACCCCTATTTTTCGCCATGCGCTAAATTAAAATCCAACTGAATTAAAAATCTAAATATCAAAATGGAATCACTAACCTTACTGGAAAATAAATTAGGTAGAACTCTCAAAGACATTTGCATAGGAAAAGACTTTATGAATAAGTCCTCAGCAGCATGAGAACTTGCATAAAGAATCAACAATGGGAATCTCATTATATTAAAAAGTTTTTGCAGTGCAAAAGAAATCAGCAACAGAGCTAAGAGACAAACTACAATGAGGGAAAAATTTTTTACCAGCTGCTCCTCAGACAAAGGACTACTATCTAGAATATATTCGTGTATCCATTATTTCTCTTATTTTTTATTTTAATATAATACAAATAGATTTTAATAAAGAAAATATGAAAACACTTCTTTGAAAAGTAAAATTTCATAAGAAAATAAATAGATAAAACAATGGTAAATACAGTGTATCATGATCTTAAAAGAATATATTTTCAATTGCTAATCTCTCAACTCTTCTCCTAAAAAAATATACATTTTTGCATAAAAATTTTTAATTATTTACAAAGTATCTGACATTCAGCATTACTTTGCAAAAGTTCTTCCTATTTCACAATAATTATTATACATTTTGGCCCTTCTTTACAATTTTTTTCTCACACCAAGGAGACATTGTGATA
Organism: Fukomys damarensis; assembly: GCF_012274545.1. Classification (NCBI taxonomy): domain Eukaryota; kingdom Metazoa; phylum Chordata; class Mammalia; order Rodentia; family Bathyergidae; genus Fukomys; species Fukomys damarensis. Next base: position 44,522,276 of record NW_022900931.1, read on the forward strand.
GCTACACATGTGTGACCAATTTTTTCACTTAAGAGTATGGTTTCGTGGTACCTACATTTACTTATGAGTGTCTCAAGTCTATTCTGTTTTATGGCTAAGACAGACTCCATTATATAAAACAAAAACAAAAAGCAGATTTATCCACTCATTGGTTGATAAGCATTTGGATTGTTTCCAAGATTCAGCTATTACAAACAGTGTTGCTGTAAACATAGTTGCACATATATCGCTGTGCTATAATGCTTTTCATTTTGGGGGAAGATACCTAGAATGAGAAAAGCTGGGTCAAATGGCACCTCCACTGCTAGTTTTCTGAGGAATCTCCACACCGATTTCTGCAGCTGTTTCACCATTCTACACTCCCATTAACAGTGGAGAAGGGTTGCTTTATCCCCACAGCCCTACAGCATTTTTTATTGGTTGATTTCTTGGTAGAAGCCATTCTTTCTTGTGTAAGATGGAAACTCAGTGTTGTTTTAATTTGCATCTCTCGAACGACCAGTGATTTTGAACATTTTTTAATATATTTATTTGCCATTTGTCCCTTCTTCGTCTGAGAAGTGTATATTCATCTCAGATGCCCATTTTTGCATTTGCTCTTGAAATTATCATCATTTGCCTGTCATTCCTGAGAAATAGTACACAAATACACATGAACCTGTTGGTTAAAAAATAAATAAGGCAGAAACATTAAAACTTCTGGAAGATAAAATAGGTAAAATACTTGAAGCTGTAGGCATAGGAAAGGACTTTTTAAACAGAAAATCAGTTGCACAAGAAGTAGCAGCAAGAATCAACAAACGTGATTCTATCAAACTAAAAAGCTTCTGTACAGCAAAAGGATGGGTCAGTAGAGTGAAGAGAAAGCACACAGAATGAGAAAAGAATTTCCCAGCTACTCTTCAAAGAACTCAAAAAATTAAACCATGTAAAATTAAAATCCAGTAAAGAAATGGGCAAGAGAATTGAATGGACACTTGACAGAGGAAAAAACACAAATGGTCAACAGGTATATATATGAAAAGACATCACTGGCCATTAGAGAAGTACAAATTAAAACAATACTAAGATTCAGTCTTCCTCTGGAAATAATGGAAATTATAAGGAAATCAAACAATAACAAATACTGGAGTGGCTGTGATGTAAAAGGAACCCTCCTGCATTGTTTGAAATGCAAACTAGTACCACCATTACGGAAATCAGGATGGAGATTTCTCAAATGAAATTACAAATTCTGTATGACCCATCTTCCCTCTTCTAGGTATCTTCACCAAAGAGTTTAAGTCAACATCCCACAGTGATACATATATATCAACATTTATAAGAGCACAACATGTAATAGCTAAATCCTGAAAGCAGACTGTATACTCAACACAGATGATTGGATAAAGGAAATGTGGTATTTGCATATAATGGAATACAATTTGGCTCTAAAGGATGACACATTTGAGACATTTATAGGAAGACTGATGTGCTCATAAAATATAATGTTGAGTGAAGAAAACCAGAAACACAATCTTAAATTTCATATGGCATTTCTTATTTGAGTTAGGCAAAGTGCCAACAAAGAAAACAATAAGGGATGGATAAAGGGACACAGGGACAGATATCTTGCAATAGGGAAGTAACCCAAGGGAACAGGGTGAGGGTTAAGGGGGAATAAGTATATCTGTGTGCAAGTGCCTAATAACCTCACTTAACGTAAGCACTGTATGCCATACATGAGCTAAGACAAAATAATATCAACAAATATGAAAATGTGGATGGGGAACCTGAGGAAGAGGGGGATACTACTAAAAAATAAGCTGTATTTTATGTACATGTAACCACTCCCCAAGATCTTCCAACCTCTAGGAATTGCAAACATGTACTAATGAAAATGGATTAAATTGCAAAATGTATATGTACCCATTCTCCAAGATTACTGCGATTATCATGAATCTCAAACAAATACTAGTAAAAATAAAATTCAACATAAAAAATAAAGCCTACTGTTTCTGAACTCTAACCGTATTTGGTGTCTCACTCCCCTCAGATAAAGGCACAAACGGCAGGTGTGCACAAGTCAGAATTGTCATTTTACTTCTTCCTTTGCAATCAATTCAAATAGTCTAATGTTAATAAGTGATTAAACTGGAAGGAAAGACACAGGATGCCATCATCGTCACAGAATTCATGATAGAAAAGCAGAATTTTCTCTGCTCGAATCTTGAGAACTGGATCACACAGTTCTTCATATGTGATGCATGTGCAAAGCCACTTTTAAAGACTAGAAGCCGTTAATAGATTTTGCATAAGCATTCTCTTTATTATCATCTTCATTTTATTCATAATATATCAAATAACAAGAGCACTGCTTGTCATAGGTAAAGGGTTGTATGTATTTTAAATTATTTTGTTAGTCATTATCTTTAGTTAATACTCAACCCCTCTTTTGGAAATGACAAATATTACTTTTCCTCATGTTGTTGAGAAAATTAGGAATCAAAGATGAACATTTACAAAAATATGAGATTGGTTATTGGAGGTGAGAAGCCTACATCCTAGTACCATGATTTCTGGTGGTCAGTGGTCTTCGGTTCCTACACATTTGAAGTATGGTTTTGTAGGGTAGCATATGCAGAACTGACAAAAGTCACAAAATATTCTCCCAGAGGGTTAAGTACACTTAAAAGGAAAAAGTTCTCTAGTTTTTAAAAATATGCTAGGGAAAGCAATACACAGAGTTGCTTTCTAAGCATTTTTAGGAGCCCATTACTCTATAAAACCAAAAGCTTAAACTTAAGTTTTAAAGACAAGAGTCATAGAAGGATAAATAGTAGAGCAGTTGTCCGAATCATCTATCAAAATAGGTGTGACTTCAATACCTATTCGAGAGCCAGTCGCATAGCCATGGATTATTTTAATTGCTCATTTTTAATAAATTAAGGTAATACATCAGGTGGACTCAAAATAAAAAAGGACAAACTCGGTGCAAACTGATCTCCACTCACGCTCTTTGTCTGGAGCATACCACTGTATTTTAACAACTTTACTGAAATATAATTTGCAGACCATTCAATGTACCTATTTACTATTGAAAAATAAAGATTTTAGTATATTCACAGGGTTGTGTAAATATTTCCATAATCTTCTTTTAGACTATTCTAATCACCAGAAAAGTAAACTGCACGCACTTGGAGAAGCTCCTTTGCATTTGTCCTTTCCCTAAGGAGCTCTGACCTACATTGAATCTCTATGGATTTGCCTTTGACATCTCACAGAAGTGGAATACTACATTATGTGTTGCCTTTTTTTATAGTTTCTTTCACTCAGCATAAGTTTTCCGAGTTCATCCATGTTGTAGCAAGTACAATTACTTAATTTATTTATTTATTTATTTATTTTTTTGGTACCGGGGATTGAACTCGGGTCCTTGCGCTTGCAAGGCAGGCCACCGAACTGCTGAGCTAAATCCTCGGCCCAATTAATTTATTTTAATAGTAAAAAATTCTATTATATGAATTTACAATGTTTCTTTTTCTATTTATCAGTTGATGGCTATTTAAGTTGCTTCTATTTTTCACCTATTACATATTATGCTTCTATGACATTTGAATAATGTTGTGGGAATGTCTATTTTTATTTTTCTTGAGTATACATCTAGAAATGAATTTCTTGGACCTATAAATATGTTTAATTTTTTTGAAGCCTGCCAAACTGTTACACATTTTTCCAGCTCTGTACCAACAAATGTTATTCTTGGTTGTTTATTTGTTTTGTTTTGGATTAGCATTCCTAGTGGATGTGAAGTGGTATCGCCCCGTGCTTTGACTTAAATTCCCTAATGATTAATAAGATTGGGTATCCTTTCTTCACTTTCTGAATACCTTCTTTGAAAAAAATGTCTATTCAGATCCATGGCCTGTTTTTAAACTGGATTATTTATCTTTTTCATTACCCATCTGGGAGAATTCTTTATATACTTTAGACACAAGTTTCTTATCAGATGCATGGCTTGTAAATATTTTCTCTCGGTTATGGGTTGTCTTGTTTCTCTACATCCATCCCAACACTAGGTGTTGTCAGTGTTTTGCGTTTTTGCTATTCCAGTAGGTAAGCTGCAGTATCTTTTTTTTTCAGTATGAAATCATCAAATCATATATTCAGTATATTTTCATATGCTTATTTCCTAGATATATGTTTTCTTTATGGAGTTCACCTTCATTTTCTAAGATAGCTTCCCTGGTTAAAAATTTCTTTTCTGACTTTTTTTCTTTCAGCACTTTGAATATAACACCTTGTTATACCTTGCAGATGTCAGCTGTAGTTTTATTTGAACCGCTTATGTTTTCTCTTGATGAATTCAAGATATTCCTTGGCTTTTTCATTCAATATATTTACTGTGATGTGTTTGTTATCTATGTTTGTATGCGGATATATTTGTGTTTGCCTACCTGACTGCCACACACTGTAAAAAGAGAAGGGTAAAAGAAAAAAGCTAAAAAGGAGCTATTAAACATAAAGGAACCAAAAATTTCTGGCTTTGAAAATTTATAATGGCTCCAGAGACCAAAAGTTGCTACATTTAAGAAATAATAATGAAGCTGAACAAATTTTCAATTATAAATGTAGTTTCTACAAACAACTGAAACACACAGCTTTATATAGATATATCTTTTTATGTAATTTACAGAAACACCTAGGAATGATTTTGAGGTAGAAAGCTGTTTTCTACTTGTCCAAACTGTCATTTATTCCTGTTTTTGTGCTTTTTAGAATAATTAGATAAATGTAATGTTATAAGAAATGTTTCATTGTTTGCAACAAGGTCAGAAAGGGAATGGGCCAGGGACTTAGCTCAGTGGTTCTGCCTCCTGCCTTGCAAGCTCAAGGTCCCGAGTTTGAGACCCTATACCAAAAAAAAAAAAAAAAAAAAAAAAAAAAAAAAAAAGAATTAGAAAGAGGCATGTGAAAACTTTACAAAGTAATGGACATGTTCATAATATTATAATGGTGATTTCACAAGTGCCTATATACAGAAAATATCAATTTGTATGACTTGAGAATGTGGGGTTTGTTTGATGTCAACTCCAGCAAGATAACAAGCAATTTTTTTTTTTGTTTTTGTTTTTGTTTTTTTTTCAGACAGGGTCTCACTATGTAACTGAGCCTGACCTGTGATCCAGAACTCACTATGTAGCCCAGGCTGGTCTCAAACTCACAGCGATTCTCCTGCCTCAGCCTCCCAAGTGCTGAGATTACAGATGTGCACCACCACGCCTGGCAACAAGCAATTTTTAAGAGAGACATTCTAGTTATCCTTGTGGTAATATCTTCCATTTAAATTATGTTTCATTTCCATAATTAGAGAATTTTCCAGACACCCTCCCCATTTTATTTTAATTACCTTGTTATCAGAGAATATATTTTATATGATTTGAACCTTTTGAATTCTGACAAAGTGCTACCACAGGAATTATGTCCCATCTTAATAGAAGCTCCTTGTGCATTTGAAAAAGAATATATTTTCTTCTGCTATTAGCTGTACTGATCTATAGATGTCAATTAGATCAATGTAACATTGTTTGATATATGATGTTAATTTATTCTACAAGGATATATGAAAATAATTTAGAATATATGTCTGAATATATTCTACCTGTTCTTTCAAATGCTGAGAGGCATTGTTATTTCAAATATAGTTAGGAGTTTTTCTATTTCTCTTTATATCTCTAACAGCCCATGCATTTTAAGACTGTGTCATGCAAATATTTATGGTTGCATATCTCCTTGATAAACTGGCCATCTATCAACAAGAAATAATCGTTCTTTATCTCTGGCACCGTGCAATGTCTTGAAGTCTGTGTGTCTAATATGCCAATTCTAGCTTTCTTTTGATTAGAATTTTCATAGTATATATTGTCCATACTTTTCTTTTAATCTATTTGTCTTTATCTATTTAAATTTAGTTTAAGACAAGCAACATTTAACTAAACCTTTTTAATCCAACCTTACATTTTCTTTTTCTTTTTTTTTTTTAAATTGAGTTTATTGGTACATTTAGGGATACAGTACAGTTGCATTCATTGTTGGGATCATGTACCTTTACATGGCAAGTCTTGATTCTCATTTTTTCCCCTTACCTCTGCCCTCCTTTCACCCCCTCCTCCCCTCCCTATCTACAAACACTTTATTTTCATCTTTTCATTCTCTCACATTTTTTTCTTTTCCCTTTTTGTTCTTCCCCTACGTATCACACCTTCCCTACACCTTTAGCTCCTTTCCTCCCATTTCTAAATGTCAGTAATCTTATTAGAATCTTATGCATTGTTGCAGAATATTCACACCAGGGAAACTATTTGGTATTTACACATGTGGGACTTATTTATTTCACTTAGGAGTATATCTTCAATATGTATCCATTTTCCTATGAATACATTTTCTTTTTAATTGAAGTGTTTATACCATTTTTATTTGTTGTGATTATCACTATAATTGATCTAAGCCTTCAGTTAGCTACACATTTTCTACTTTTTCAATGAGTTTTTTGTTCCTCTTTTCCTGTTTCTCATTATTGTATGGAATAATTATATGTTTCTTAATATTTCTTTCCATTAATGCCTTACTATTAATATATGTTATATTTTAGTGTGGTTATTCTAGAGATAGAATACATCTTTAATTTATGATATTCTACTTTCAATTTGTATTATACTGTATTGGATATGGTACAAGAACTTTACAACAGTAAACTGTAATATGCTGTCTCCCATCACTTACTATTATAAATATGTATAAATGTTGTAAAACACCAAATTCATTTATATTTAATTACATCTTACAGTAATTAAGAAAACTCTATACTTTTTAATTTACCATATGCAATGTTTATTTTGTTTTTTATTTCTATGTGAATTCCATGATATATTTTTTCTGCCTGAGGAATTTAACCTTTCTTAGATAAATATTTTCTGAGAGTGGATAATCTCAATTTTATTGTTGTGCAATGTTTTTATTTTATTGTCTTTATTGAGATATATTTTTTTCAGTATAAAATTCTAGATTGATTTTTTTTTTTTCTACTACAGCTCCTTAAAGTTGAATTGTCTCCTGGCTTGCTTAATTTCTGGTGAGAAGTTAACTGTCATTCTTACCACTATTACCTTGTAATACTTTGTATATATGTGTTTTTTCCCTTAGCTGCTCCTTATATTATTGTAATATTTAAATTATTATGTTATTTTTCTCTTCACCCTGAGTTTTTAATATTTTCTTCTTTTGTGTGAATTTTCAAATTTAATACTATTTGGGACCTATTGAAATTTTGGGTGTGTGTTTATATTTTTCATCAAATTTATAAAATCTCTGACTATTCTACACTCACATAATTTTTTCTCTCGCCCTTCTCTTCTTTTCTCTTTTCTTCTGTGAGTTTAATTACATTTTTTTTTATTGAGTTTATTGGTACATTTAGGGATACAGTACAGTTACATTTATTGTTGGGATCATGTACCTTTACATGGCAAGTCTTGATTCTCATTTTTTTCCCCTTACCTCTGCCCTCCCTTCACCCCCTCCTCCCCTCCCCATCTACAAACACTTTATTTTCATCTTTTCATTCTCTCACATTTTTTTCTTTTCCCTTTTTGTTCTTCCCCTACGTATCACACCTTCCCTACACCTTTAGCTCCTTTCCTCCCATTTCTAAATGTCAGTAATCTTATTAGAATCTTATGCATTGTTGCAGAATATTCACACCAGGGAAACTATTTGGTATTTACACATGTGGGACTTATTTATTTCACTTAGGAGTATATCTTCAATATGTATCCATTTTCCTATGAATGAATCTATTCTCTCACTCTTTATGGCTGAGTAATATTCCATTTTATAGAAAAACCACAACTTCTTTATCCAGTTTCCAACGGATGGGCAAATAGGTTGTTTCCAAGATTTAGCTATTACAAACTGTGCTGCTATAAACATGGGTGCACATACTTCTCTGTGATATGATTCTTTCAGTTCTCTTGGAAAGATACCCAACAGAGGGATGGCTGGGTCAAATGGATGATGTCGTCGTGAGAATTTTAATTACATTTTTTATAGACTGCTACAACAGGCTATGAACATTTTTTTGCTTTGTTATTCTTTGTTTCTCCTTTGTTCTCCAAGCTTCGTTTTCTGTAGGATGCCCTTATTGGTCTTTTCTTCTGCAATGCTGCAATGCTTTCCGTGAAGTTAATCCCTTTTATCTAGTATACTTTTAATTTTAATATTATTTGTTTATCCCTAGCTTTTTCATTTTGACCCTTATATATCTCCAGCTCCTTGTTTCATGTTACATTTAACTTTACATATAAAATATATTGATAATACCTGTTTTAACTCTATTGTGCTACTAATATTATTGTCTTTCTGATTTTGGTACCTGTTTTAATTATCTTGATGCATGAGTGTATTTTGCTGCTTATATGCATGCCTGGTAATTGTTTGGTTATAGACATATTTAGTTTTATGTTAATAGCGTTGGATTTTGATGTTATCATTTCTTTTTTAACAGTGTTCTAGAAGGTAGTTGAATTACGTATTGTTAATTTTATGGTTGCTTTGTTAGGGCAAACCATAGGCATTGTTAGTCTAGGCCTAATTTAATCCTACTAAGAAGGCAATACTTTTGTGACACTGCCAACTGACTTCTCTTTTCACCAGATTTTTCCATTCTGGCTATTGAAAAATAAATTAGGCAGTGGTTGTTTGCTTATACACAAATAGTTTCTTTTCATCTTTTGTGCATCCACAAATTATTAATGAATTATTCAGTTTTCCTGGTGCAGATTTCTAGAGGCTTCTTTTTGAGTTTCTTTTTCTCTGGTGCTATCCTGAAAACTACTAGCCATCTTCCCCTAACATCATTCTCTGTTTGTTCAATTAAACAGAAACTCTAGGCTTTATTTGAATCCTTTAACTCAATGCAAAAGCCTAGAATATCCAGGTAGTAAGCTGGGACAGTGTAAGGCTTCCTTTCTTTCCCGTTTCCCAGTCCTGCATGGCTCTGTATTGTCTATTGTTCCATGACTAAAATAATTGTATTGTGTTTTGTCTAGTTTTCTTTCTAATTGGGAAAAGTAAATGTGATCTCTAATACATCATGGTTAGATGTGAAATTCTACTTTTCTATATCCAATAGCTATCTCAGGCAAAGTAACTCACTTTTGTGTCTCATTTTTTTCCTTTTTTTTATAAATTTGGAGTCATATTAATATCTACTTAACAGGATCAAAAACATCTATTGTATATCTGGATCTGCAGGAGGTATTAGAAATGTGCTTCTCTCTTGGCTATGCAGTGAGTTACACACAAGATGGAATACCTTTTGGTTCTTCTACAGAGGTGGAGTTTACTGGTAAATTGACAGTGTTACTGCTGCTTGCTCTGAAGAGTAACTGTTTGTTTTGTCCTCCTCTCCATGGAAAACTATGGGAAAAAGGGTTCAGGAAAAATGTTGCTGGCAAAAGTTCAGTTCAAACCACAGAAGGACACTGCAAAATGCGTTTTCTTTCTAATATCAACCCCTACTTATCACAAAGTTTACAGTAGTCTTTTATTTCCTTTTTTGTATTCAAGAAATATTCAGAAATTTTATATTAAAGAAATATTATATTCAGAAATATCATATTTATATCCTTTGTTAGCATATCTAGAAATGCTACTTAATACTTATATTGTTGGATATTATCCATTGTTTACAATCTCTCTACCCAGAAAGCCAGAAGCTTTTCTTTCTTTTTTTAAACCATAAGCTTTTATGGGGGCAGATAACTCACTTAAATATGTTGATAACTCCACAGCTCCCAAATCAAGGTCTAACACATACTAGGAGAAACAAAAAATAATTTAGCTTAAACAATGTTATCAAAGGGGATGTTTCTTGCCTTGTATTTTGTCTCCATTTTATTCTTTTTCTACATCTTCTTCAACAACTTCAAAGCTTATGCTAGGGAAGCATCCTATTAATGGTATAACATTTTTACATGGCTCCTTGAATACCCTTTCTTCTTCAAATCACCTCTAAGTAATTACCTACTGGTCTTCTCTTTCCGAGTCTCACTTTTTGGCATCCTCTAAGAAAATAATGAGTAAAGAGATATACAGAAGAGGAGATGAAGGGATGGGAATTGTTTGCCAGTTTGAGGTCCAACAGGCCTTCATGGCCAAAGACCCAGGTCAAACTTGACATTGTTCCTTACATGGCACATTGGAGCATAGCAATTGCTGTCAATCCAACCTAAGACTTTTTGATCAAGGAGTCAAAATATCGCACTTATAAAACATTGTGCTTTTTTGATGTCATGGTTATAGAAAATTGGTATCCTATTTTGCTTTCTCTACCCTACCCTATTTCCATGCGTTATTTTTCTTTGAATGGAAAATTTTCAAAGAGAAATGTCAATTTAATGAATGATGGTAAGAATTTATAAACCATATCAGTGACTTACACAGAAATTGGACGTTTGCTAGTCACATAATGACTGGTATGACTGAAAACTATTGCAAATCTTCTAGAATCTCAAAATTCTTCATTCTTAAAGGCCTGGCACAAGAACCAGGTATTTATGATTAAAAATATGCAATGTGCTTGTGGTTATTTGAGAGCTAATGGAATTTAAAGAATCATAGTATATTGTAAATTGTTAAGGCTGGTCTTCCCACTTTCTTTTTGTTATGTAGTGCTTCAGATGTTACTTTTCTTATAACCTGCTATGTTATATGGGAAGAAGTTTGCATATCACAGGTTGTTTCTTTCTTTCTTTCTTTTTTTTTTTTTTTTTTTTTTTTTTTTTTTTTTTTTTTGGTACCTGTGATGGAACCCAGGACCTTGTGCTTATGAGGCAGGCAGCAGAACTAGTGAGCTAAATCCCTGGCCCTGCATATTACAGATCATCAAAAAGGTAGAATGGAGTCAAGAAATTCTGGCTGGTGTCACTGTGTCTTCATCAAAGCCAGAGAATCTTTTCTTTTCCTACTAAGGAAAAGTATAAAGAATGGTCTCTAATTTCACTAAGTCTATCGAAGATCTCCCCCCTACCCCACTTCAGATATTCAATTCTTTCTCCTCTCTCCCATTCTTTATGGTGCAAATCAGGAAAAGTCCTTAAAATAATTTATTCAAAAATTGTTCATTCTGCTTTCCTCAACATGGAACGAGAACCATTGCGTCGCTGATGGAATCTTTTCAACATTAGCAAACAGGAACTTACAGTTACAGAGCCCATCGTTCCAAGTCTCGCAGCTTCTCCCTAAGAGATGCACCGCATATCTCTTCAGGGAGTCCGCTGGGGGACACTCAGGGATCATCAGTCATGGCAGACTTCTCCTCCAGCAGGAACAGGAAATCAAGCAAAGCTGGATCAGTTCATACTACACAGTCACGAGGGGGCCGCCCAACTATTACACAGCCTTTACTCAGAGTAGCAGACTCCCTGTAGGAATAAAACCTTTCTCGCTCTCAGGCCTCTCCTGGTCTTTTCCTTTAAGTCTTCAGTTTGTGTGATGACTGTCATTGCCTTGACCTGTTTTCTGGAATAAATGAACCCGAGACTAGGATCGCTGCTTCCTGTGTGAGTATGTCTGCATCCCAGGAGGAGGAAAAGGAGAAGCAGGACGTTCTCTGGTTTCATCCTCCTCAACTTCCATTTTTCACTTCCATAGACTCCCACTCCCCACCCGCCCATCCTACACCCCATGAGCCCTGTTTTCCCTCCATTTTCAATACCTAAATCCAGCCTCCCTCTCCTCCTGCATTAACACACTGAGCCCCTCATGTTTCAGAAAGTTAGTGAGGGCAGCAGTGAGGTGAACTGTGCTTCCTGACAAGTATGCAAAGCATTCTGTGATATAGAGGATCTGGAAGCCCCTATTATAGGAGATTTACTATTCTGTTTTAAGGTTGCAGTCCAGGTTGAAATTGGCTGACAAGGTCTCAGCAAGGATAGGATTTATTCCTACATATTAAATTATTTTTTTAATTAGTTCAATACCCAGGTCATTTCTAAACCAAAGAAATGTGAAATAAATAAGTTCCTGAATAAAAAGGAAACAGGCCATGGTTTGAGTTAGTTGTTAAATGTATACAAAAATGTTTGCAGCCTCCGATCCGTTAAGCATTTCCATACATTGGCTTACGCATCAAGAAGCCACATACAGCCCTAGACCATCCTAAATTAATTCCTGTTGCCACCAGTCTCCTTGGCTTCTGCTTACAGACCAGCTTTTCTTTTCTTCTTTTCTTTTTTTTTTAAAGGCAGGCAAAAAGTATATGTAGAAGCTTTGGCAGGAAAGTAGAAACTGGGCCTTTTCAGTCTATCTGAAATCCTTTCCGCATCCCTGGCTCAGTGAAGATACAAGTGTGGGAGAGATGAAAGGGGGGTGTCTAGGCCTGGCAGATTGTGGGGAGGAGGCATTATTGCTCGTGCGCGTGCACACACAGACACACACAAACCCCAGATGGTAACTAGATGAGGGAGAGAAGCCAACAACACCAGGAGTTATTTTGGGAGCAAAACTAGGAATCTGCATATGGCTAGATTTTTCATCTTAAATGTTGCTCTTGCCTATGACAAGTTCCTAAGTTGGGTGGAAGCCAGTCCATTGATCAATTCAAATTAATTTCCAAAATTCTAAGGGTTCAGATATATAATGGAAAAACCTCTGTGGTCCCTTTAATAGGCCCAAGTTATTGCAAGTCCCAAGGAAGATGCCCTGTCATTTTTGCAAAATATTTCCGTGTTGATGTGCAAGCATTAGTAATAGCAGAGAGCAGTACAAAGTCTTAAGACTACAGCAATTTAGCAGTTTCTTCCAGCCTCTTGTGGCTGATTAGCTATATTGGTTATGGGATAGTGCTGTTAAGAAAAAAACATGTTTTGATCTGTCTAGCTTTGCAAATCTTCCACACACCAAAAGGACCTTAAACACTGGTCAACAGATTCACAATTTCATGCTGTTAAAAAAAGAGGAAAAGTATTTATTACACCTAATACTATTAAACAGTCCTGAATGTGATACCATATAAACAGTAATTTGTTAACATCTTTATATCCAAGTTAGGATTATTATCCACCTGTAAAATATATAATATGACAACTAACCAGCTACCTTTCTTTAGTTCTGACTTTTTAATCAATCAACAAATATCAGCTGAGGGTCACCAAGAGATGACTGTGATCTCAGGCATAATCTTGTTTTTTAATAGTCTTTTTTATTTGAAATGCAACAGAACATTTTTTCCTTTTTTTTTTTTTTTTCATGTTGTTTCCTGAACGACTTTTTGCCTTTGAGACTTGGGAACAGAGTTTCAAATCAAAGAATAACTATAACTATTTTTTTCTCTTCTAGCAGGAGGTAAAATGCCACTGAATTAATGTGCCAAGCTCTGTGCCAGGCACTGGGTATACAAAATAATGACGACACAGCCATTGATATCAAGGAGTTCATGGTCTAGAGATGACAAGTGTATAAATAATTATACAGAATTGCATTAAGTGTTCATCATATGCATATATTCAGTGCTACAGGAGCACAGCAGAGTGAGTCCTGAATTTGGTTTGGTGAATAAAGTAACAGTTCCTGCCCTATTTCATATCCTCAAAGTTGGGTTTGGCTCAGTGCTTGCATAATTAAATTCTCGTTGCCCTTGTAGAAAATTTTTAAATGACATGATACATTCAAGTCTTTGCAAAACTTTCTTAACAGATGGTGTAGCCTGCATCGATTCCTCTATCTTGTAGGTGTATCTTCTAAGAAAGTGCCTCCTTCTGGGAAATAAATGTTCTCTTCTTCAGATCTGTGATTCTGCTAGGGGTAGTCAATCACAATATAGAGTTGTTAGATTAGAGCTGTTAAAATAGAAATATGGGAAGATACCTTTGCTCTTGAGTAGAAAAACTTTAGTGCAAGCTAATGACTGCTAATGGATGGGCTTCCACCTCTTTGAAGAAATTCCATCTGAAATGTGTCTGAAAGAGACAGAGACAGGGAGATATGTAGCCCTAGTTCTGGTCATCACTGATGCCCTGCTATGCTTCTGTATGCCTGGACTACAGAGTCCCTCTTTATCTTGGTTAATTGAAATAGGACTTTGCCTCTTTTACTGAAGAATCTCAATGGACCTACGTGGCCAACAAAGTCAGTGAAAGGATTTCTCCAAAAATGAGAACCTATTTAGACTTGGTATGGTATCAATCTACTCATCTGCAAGTAAGATCTGTTTCTGTAGACCTCAGTTACTTGGTATCAATGACTTCTCTTTGGGGATATTCCTCCTAGTCTTAGCAGGATTCTATTGTAGGCTGCAGTAAATCACAGCAGATCACAACAGAATCCTGGATTAGGAAGGGGCTGCAATTCAGTGGGAATAGACTCTCTTGACTCCCAAGCAGGCACCCTTTTCTGAAACATGGGCTAGAGTCTTACTAAACACTCACTCCAAAAAGGTGACCCTACCTCTTGTGATGTCTGTAGAATGGCAAATATTTGGAAACTGGTTTAGGAAATATGACTGGTTTTATTGACTAGAAATTGCAATGGAGTGTTCCAGAGTTAAGCTTACTATTTCCCCTCCCAAACTAGTTCTCTTCCAAATATTTCATCTGAGCCAGTGTTAGCAAGTTGTGAGGGTTTATCACAAACAAAGCTTTCTTCTTGTACCTCAGTCAGGCATCTGGTCTCATTTCATCCCAGTCATGTACTTATGAACATCTCATGGCTTCCTTTTTATCATATTACTAATTTCCTTCATGAATTTCTTAATTATGGTTGTGCAAGTTTAGCTTAACATCTTTTTATCTGGTCTCTCTGCCTTCATTCTTGCTCTCTCCTAGCCCATATTTCACACAAATGTCAGAATGCTTTGTCTGAGATGCAAACTCAGTCCTGTTTCTTTCCAATTAATAAACATGCAGGAGTGAGCGGCTTCTCACTACAGGAACCTTGGTCTAACATACTGGCCATGTTCTGTCTGAGAATCCCTGGACCATAATGTATTCTTGCCTTTCCTTCCACTTTCATGACCTGCCATTCTCTATCTCTAAGTTTTCACTGTGGCTTTGAGTCTTCTAGCCAGCCATTCCCCGCTCATGTTATTCTTTTTTCTCCTGGAATATTTTTCCTGTGTGCCAAGATTAAGGAATGCCAAGACCTTACACATAAATGAAAAATAGAAGGTCCCATATAAAATTTAGGATTTAAAAATAGTATAATATAAAGTAAGTCCATCATGGTGCTGATTTTTCCCTTAACAACTACTGCTGTCATGCCCCCTGCATTATATCAAGTATGCAAAAAAAATTTTACAACATCTGGGGTGCATTATACTCTGGGTCAATGGTAAACTAAGAACTCTTGGTAGATTTCCAAATGCTGAGTAGTAGGGACTTCAGAAGCCACAACTTGCAATTGCATATGCCTTGGCCTTTCTCCTGGTAATAGACTTGCATGTCTTCCCTTGAGAATACCTTTCAACTCATCAGGGAAAGAAAGGGAGAAACAGCCCATGTGTGGAGCCCATCCTGACAATGCCATTGTCTGTCTAGAAGGATAGCTTGATTTTTTTTTCCCCTCAAGCAATTACTTAAATGGTGTTTTGGCCCCTTTTTCTCTGAAGCAGGACATAACCTTTATTGACATTGTGGCTGCTGCCACATCTGTTAAGCTGACAGAGAGAAGGAGCCCGCCGATCCTTATGATGGATTTGTTGTTGTCAAACCTTCAGCACAATTTGTCATGGGGCAAAGGAAGCCTGTTGCCCATGGAAGGGTCCTCCATCCCTGCAAAGAGGACCAGGCTCCTCCTCCCAACGCCAAAGCCTGACTGGCAATGCTGAAGTGAACCAGAGAGATTCAGACCCACTGTAGGAAGGGACTTGCACTTCTGCCAGCTGTTGACCTTAGCAGCTAGAAGCAGCTCACAAGGCATTGTGAAGAAAAGATCCCTGGACCTGTGTATGAGCCCCAAATATTTATCTCCCAGAGACAAAAACAAGAAGAAAATAAGAAAGTTCCCTGGAGAGATCTCCAGAACAGAGAGATCCTGAGATGGAGATCCCTATCAGCTGTGGGTATAAATTTACCACATACATTTGTAGAATAAACTCTCTCTATGCCCAAAGTCTAGACCACCTTTGGTGTAGCACAGAGAATTTTATGATTTAGCAGTGTTAACTGAACGTGACATTCAAAAGAGAGGCTGTAGTTATAGACCATACTACACTGAGGTCTTTTGGAGGCAATAAAACACAGAGGAGATGCTATCTTGTGGATTTGGAGTATGTCATTCCCTTGAAAGTCAAGGAGGCAGCTGATTTAGAGTTTCCAGCTAGGTCACAGAAAAGTCAGCAGTGGCTGCTTCCAGCTGAGTTCAGAGTCTGAATATTTATGGTGTCAATCTGAAATCCAGATAACCACAAATAATATAAATCCATTAACTCTCCCTCCACAAGAAAAGCTTTTTGGCTGCTAATGCTCTGATTGCTAGGTTACTGCAGGATTGGTACATAGATTTGTTGCTTGGGCCTTTCTCTATCTTTCTTCTCTATCTCTCTCTACTTCTCTCTCTCTCTCTCTCTCTCTCTCTCTCTCTCTCTCTCCTCTCTCTCTCTGCCTCCATATCCACACCCACTGTAGTGACTGTGCACTTGTACCAAGCTCCTCTAAGCTGACTGGGACAACTTCCCAGAATAATTAAGCAGAAGCAGTATTGCTTGGAATGCCTGTTCTTTCCGATCCCTTATTATTAATGGCTCTGATAATCTATCAGAGAATCACAGTACCAAAGTATTTAATTTCTACCATTTCAATGGAGAACCTGCATTATTCAGTTCACCAGATTATTGCACCTAAAGTTCTTTGGTTTGTTTTCTCAATACTAAAGAGCTTGCCCTTAAAGTAATAATCATATACTATTTTCAGTGGCCCTAGAAAGCAGTCAGTGGCAATGTCCTGTGATTTGGCAGGAAATATCATGATCTTTGGTATAAGCATGACACTCACTCGTATACGATTTTTGTGCTCATAGCAGCTCTTGGAGGTAAGGAATGTCATGCCTCTGGTTTGAATAAGTGAACTGCGGCTCTGCAGCCAGCTGAGATGTCACAGCCACATTAAGAAGGACTGGCCACTTTTACTAGAGAGCCTGGCATAAGGAACCATTCACCAAATTGTTGGTGACTGAGCACCTTCACACAGGGAAGGCTTCAGAGTAACCAGGTTAGAGGATTGTGGCAGGGAAAACAAAACAGGGCCTGGAAGTCTCCAGTGCCTTTAGAATTATTCACCAGAGCAAATGTGAGCAAAAAGAACAAAGCTGGAGGTATCCCACTCCTCTACTGAAAAGTGCTTTATACAGCAATAGTATTTAAAACAGCACAGAAATTATTTACAAACAGACCTACAGACCAATAGAACAAAATACACTGACCAGGTATAAGCCTAAGCCTATAAATGGCAGCCAAATAATTCTTCACAAAAGTGCAGAACATACATTGAAAGCATGCATTCAACAAACAATGCCGGACAACCTGGGCACTGACATGCAGAGGACTGGAATGTGACCCCATATCTCACGCTACATGAAAACAAAGTCATTGTGGACCAGAGGCCTAAACAAAAGACCCGAAGCTACGGAAGTACTGGATGAATTCTAAGAAAAGCACTTCACAGTATTAGTATGGGCACTGCTTTTTTGGATAAGACTACAAAAACAGAAAATAAAAGGAAAATAGACCAATGGGATTGTGTGAAACTGAAAGGCTTCTGCACAGTAAACAGTCATTGAAATAGCCTATAGAATGATTTAAAAAAATTTTTATGAACAATTCTCCTGACAAAAAGACTGGCATCCTGAATATATGAAGAACTTTAAAATTTCAGTAATAAAATATTTAAAATACAGTTAAAAATGGGTAAAGGATCTCAAGCCAACAATGAGTTATCTGCTCACCTTAGCTGAATAGCTTTTATCAGACAAAAAAATAGAAAATGCTGCAAAGGGTATGGACAGGATAGAACTCTGTTACTCTGCTTGTGAAAATAAAAATTAGTATATATACAATCAATTCAGATGGCCATAAGGTGGTGAATGGTAAAAAAGCTATATATATATATATATATTTTTTAATATAGATAGATGGAACATTATACAGCCATAAAAGAATAATATTCTACCATTTACAACAAAATACATGGAACTGGAGGACATTAGGTTAAGTGAAAGATACAGAAAGTTGAATTCTACATGTTCTGTCTCATATCAGGATGTTTAAAAAGAAGCCAATCAGCATATAATGATCAATAAAGGGAGGGTAGAGTGGGAACGAAGGGGTGGTGAGAGGTTAGAGAGTCAGTAGCCAAAAGGAGTTAGAAGTAATATGTTCTAGTGCTCTACAGAATGGTGACTATAGTACAGGACAACACATTACATATTTTATGAATAACTAGAAGAAGGGATCTTAAGCACAAAGTAACATGGAGAAGTGGATATTAATCACTCTGATTTGGTTACCACATGAGGCATTCATATATTGAAATATCACATTATGCTTCAGATATATTTACAATTACTATATATTAATCAAAAATGAAGTTTAAGGAGATGGAAATTTTAGGGACCTGATTTGATCACCACAGACTGCATACATGCACTGAATTATCACACTCTGCCCCATAAGTGTACACAGTTAAAATAAAAATACAAAAAAGAAAGAGTTGTGGGAAAGCTGATAATTTCTTCCAAATTAACCAAGTTATGTTTCCCAGCTTTGTGGGTGCTGGCTGAGCACATGAGGATCTTGAGTCAGGCAAGAGGGACTTCATGATTCACCACAAGAGTGACAGATGAGAGGGTCAGCATTTACACTGGTCCTGGGGTGCCAGTACCCACTGGTGATGCAAAGCATCCAGGCGATGGGTGCAGGAGCAGAGAGTTCATTACAGGAGCCTGCTGAGCTCAGGAAATCGCTCTCCTTCACAGTGGGCAGTAAGCCCTCCTGACCTTCAGCGCCTAGGAGACACGGTCTCTATTATGCTGGACAGCACATAAAGCCTACCTTTTGCTCTGGAGGGATTCGTACACTATCTCTTTCTTCAAAGCTATATGCTGTACAATAGCCTGGAAAGGACAATCCAGTGTTATCAGTGTCACTGCATGAAAGATATGCAGAAAAAGGAGAGGCCCATGGAGCAGTTTGGTGGTTAGTCAAGAAGGAAGGAAAAATTGAATTCGATATAAGGAAATTCAGAGATTACAGCTTTGTAACCAGTTTTAGAATCAAGGGCTGTGGTGAGCATACACATTTTTTAATCCATGCTCTGTTAAATCATATGCTTGAATTTATTAACTGCTTTTCTCTCTTTTTCTCTGCTATTTTAAGTAAATATCGGTTGTGATGAACATTATTTATTGTTTACATTACAAAATATCAAAGGATTCTGTCTGAGTAAATGAATGTTACCCAAATATCAATATAGTGGTTCATCTAGCAGGTTTTCTGTTTTTTTCCTGAAGACACTCATGCAGGTTAACGTTCATGACAATACACACTAAAGTGATCTCCGCTTATTAATTTGCCTTATGTTGGAAAACAATCTAAGCACCCAAGATTCAGGTGCCAAGGGTGGAGCAGTTAAGAACACACACAAAAGGCTTCTGCTTGCAGTTTCGCTACCTCCCTCTCCACTCCCAACAGCACTGGAAATGGCGGCAGGGTTGGTGCATCCCTCCTGAGATTTTCCTTGCTTTGTGCTATGTCGTCTCTGAGAACTGAAGAGGTCCAAGTGGTCCAAGCAAAGGTGGCCCCAGTGATCCTTGTAGAGATGAACCAGGTGTTCTCAGCCCAGAAGTTTTGTTGCATGGGCAAGGTTTATGTCAATTTGTGCAGTGTGGCAAGTTATAAGCCACCAGGGGCCACAGATCCAGAAAAAGACTATCGGCTTCTGCTGTAAAAGGGATGGCATGACTACTAATCATGATACGTCAGTTCAGAGTGGATTAAGAAACACCTCTCAGATTGGCAAAGCATGGTTCTGAGTGTGTCTATGGATGACTGACATGGAGGCCAACAAACTGAGGGGAGAAGAACTAATACGGGTGGAAACACAAATTAGCCTGTACTCTGGACTTAACAAAAAGGGAAGGAAGGAAGTGTGTCCCTTTTTTCAAAAGATCCAGTATTCACCATTGCCCTTGGGCATTAGTCCCCAGTTTCTTCAGCTTTTCAACACAGACTCACACAGGCAAACGTCCAGTGAGCTTCCAGGTCTTCAACCCTGGACTACGGCTGCAACCTTGATCCCTCTTGTTCTACAATTTCTGCCTTACTGGACTGAGCACTGGATCCTCTTCTTCTCCAGCACACAGATAGCCACTGTAGCCTCTTCCAACTCTAATCCTACAAGGCTACCTAATAAATCCCACTGAATAATTATGGAGATATATATATGGCAGTGAAACCACTGAGCTAAATCCCCAGGTGGATATATTTTTTTATTGATTATGTTCCTCCAGAGAATCATAACTAATACAAAAGATCTTTTACAGTTTTCTGTATTGGTCAAATTTCCCATTGCTGAGACAAAATACCTGACACCTGTAATTTTAAGGACAGAGCTTGCTCCAAGGCAGACACATAATGGCAGGATGATATGACAGAAGTAACCTGTTAATTTGATGGCACCCAGAAGCAGAGAACAGGGGATAAGCCCAGAAAGGAAGGACCTAGAGACCAGATATAGCCCTCCAGATCATGGTCCCATGACCCACTCAGACACACCTGGAAGTGTGCTTTACTAGTCTGGTAGCATCGCTCATGCCAAGCAAAGTGACACTCAAGAGTAACCATCATATCATAGATTAAATCCTACAAAACCCTGGAAGATGAGAAGGCACACCTCCCAAACAAGGTAAAGATGCAGTTCCAACCCCTTTTCCCACCCCCACGATGTGACCATCCCACGGGCCTGCTTCTGGCGGGCAGCCCATGCCTCCTAAGAGTTCTCCCTCACCTGCGCCATTACCCAAGAAGGGAAGCCCTCAGTGTTACAGACAATAATAAATGAGCTTTTAATCAGGGGTGGTGGGAGGTAGGAGGGGGAACAGGGGGTGGAAAGGGCAAACTGTCCCCAGGAGAAACTGTGATCACATGCGTTGGGTGAATGGGGAGCTCTGGACAGCACTCACCTAAGTGTACCAGTTCTGACTCAGCTCTCTTTACTTGAAAACATCTTGAAGGCAACGGGTAAAATTTAATAATTTTTCTTTTGCTCTTACCTCCCTCACCATCTCCATAACATGCTATCCCTGCAAGTGATAACAGAGAGCCACCTTCACATCAGGAAAGTTACTCCTTTACTCAAAGACTTCTAAATGGTACACGAGTCATGAAAATGTTACAGATTCAAACAACGGAAAACAGAAATAACGTAACACACGAAGCTTTTCTCCAGCTCTGGGTCTCAGGCTTGGGCGTACAGCAGCTGTTCTCAATACTTTGAAGGCATTAGATGTTTTAAATCCATGTTTCAAAACACTACAGAGTTTGCATCTCACCCCAGTTTTTCAGGGTCCCTTTACCTAGAGTACAGCTGGGGCAGCAACATTTTAAAAGGCATTCTGACTAATTTTAATATGTACTCACGACTGTGTATCACTGCTCTACAAGTTCTGATTTTGTGGATTCAAGAGTTTGGGCTCCTCAAAAGATTTATATGCACACTAATAACTCATAGATTTCTGCCACACATGTACCAGGCATTACTTTAAGTATTTTGTATGTGTGGGATCATCCATTTCTCTATGACAAAAGCACTTTTATTATTTCAATTTTACCAAAAGGAAACTAAGGCACAAAGACATTAAGCCACTTTTTCATCATCACAGAGGTGGTCAGTAGCAGAGCTGGGATTTGAACTGAGTGATTTGCTCTAAGACACTACATTGCAGTACCTCCCTAAAGTTTAAGGTCCACTGAACTGTAAATTGGAATCTCAGAACCAAGTAAGACAAGGAGTAGGGGTAAGGACGTAGCTCAGTGGCATAGCCATTTGCCCAGTATATGTGAGGCTCTGGCTTCAATCCCCAAAAGCACAAAAGGGAAGGAAGGAAAGAAAGAAAGAACAAAGGAAGGAAGGAAATCAGAAATGAAGGAAGGAAGGAAGGAAAAAACTTGAAAGAGCATAAAAAATTAAACCCTCTGTACATATCCATTCAGCAATGAAAATAATTAGAATTCCCTATCCTTTGTTTCTCAGTCTGTCTCAGGGAACAGATTTTTAGTATATGTGCTGCTGAAGCAAGCACTAGGGAACAGATTTTTAAATGTACTTATTCAGCCCCTGTTGCTCTCTCTCTCTCTCTCTCCCTCCCTCTCTCTCTCTCTCTCTCTCTCTTTCTTACTTTCTGTTTGCTTTTTGAAAAGCAAATCCATAGAATTAAAGTAGGCTTGCTCTGGGCAATATATCATTTTTGTTCTTAAAGACAGGAGACCTTTTAACAGCTTATTTAAATCTCAAGTTTCTTCTCAAACAGTTAGCATGTCTTGTTACATTTACGTAAATCTAGGCTAAATAAATTAGAACAGCATCCATAATATAACCTTCCAAAATGCTACCATAAGAATGGAGCTGAATTGTCCTGAGAATTTGCCTTGTTTTTTAAGCCTTTCATGTATGAAAAGATGTCTGAAATATTTCTCAAACTTTAAACTATTTTGTGAAATATAAAGAAAAGGGTTAAAAGTGTAGGGAAAGTGGAAAGGGTAGGGTAAAGGAAATTAGGGAAAAGAAAAAATATGAGAAAATGAAAAAATGGAAACAAAGTCTTTGTAAATAGAGGGAGGGGGCAGGAGCTGAAGGTAAGGCACAGGAATGGGGAAAAAATGAGAGCCAAGATTTGTCATGTAAAGGTATAATATACCAATGGTAAATGTAGCTGTATTGTATACTTAAAAAGTACCAGTAAACTCAATGAGAAAGAAAAGGAAGAAGAAAACAATAGTTTTGTACTCTTCATCTACTAATAACAAAAATTAATCATTATACAAATCTAAATCATCTTTTTCCACAAGGAAATTTCACTTAATGCAGAGGAAGCCACTCCTTTCTCTATATGTGAGAATTTAAGCAAAAAGAAAGAAGTTTATAACAGACTTCATATATTTGATAATTGCCAAAGAGGCTTCAGTGTGCCCTGCCTGGGGCCAAATACTGTGGGATTATCCAATAGACATAGCTCTTTCCAAAATGATCTGCTGCAATAGCTCCCCTCTCACTTCTAGAAGAAGCACCTCTGTGGTCTCAGGGGGTGATTGGACCCAAGACAAGTTTGTGGAAAGGCCACTAAGTCCACGGAACAATGGTCAGTCTAGTTACCACCACTATTTGCTAACTCAAGTGCAGTGTAATTTTTAAAAATTATGGAGCATCTAGTAGTTTTGCCAGGGCCACAATGACAGCGATGGTGTCTTCCGTAAAGTGCTTATTTCCAGGGTAATACTCCCTAGATTCCTTCACTTCAACCAGCAATTTCAGGGAACCTTTTGTTGCATCCTGAATCCCACCCATCTTCACCTTCAAATAGATGCACAAGGCTTGGTCCTCAGAGTGGCACCATTAGGTGATGGGGCCTAGTGAATGGTCCTTCGGTCACTGGGATTATGACCTGGAAGGAGACCTAAAAGAGAGAAAGATGTCCTTTACAGCGTTGCTCCCACTGATCGACCCCTGATCTTTCCTTTTCCTCTTGTTTCTTTGTTTATTCATTTGTTGTGGTTGTTGTTGTTGTTTGCTTCTGGCTCATGAGGTGAATGGTTTTGTCACCATGCACACTCCCCATCTTATTATGCAACTTTTCCATAGGTCAGGTGGTCCAGGATTGGAGCCTCCTTTTGGAGGCCTTTAATCTGTACAAGTTAATTATTTGTTCGTGTGAAGGAAAGATGACCTTAGTACTGTTCAAATTTTGGTATCAACTACCTATTTCAGGAAACCACTTAATCCTGGGCAAATAAGGACAATTCTTCTCACCACTCCCCACAAATGCCCTAGCCATGTCTTACCTTTGGGCCTCAGCTTGTACTTTGGCCTAGGCAGGTGAAGTAATGCATCTCAGATGGTCTGCAAAGCACTTGGTTTCTTAGATACCAGCAAATGACCTAGGAAAAGTTTGAGTATCTATAAAATGCAGACTACTGAATAAAGGATTACCTAACACTAGTTTCTCATCCAAACTATGACATAGCTTCATCTCATTTCCAAAGCCAGTTCCTTTAGAAGAAGGACAATTATTTGCAGCAGTGGCAATAAACTGAGACAAATAGAAATGACTCAGTTTAGACCAACACCATGTATGCAATTGCTCCAGTGGTATAAGATATACTGGCCAGGCCCAAATCCACATAAAATTGGCTGCTGCAAACAGCTCTGGCTTTTGTGATAGAGAAGAGATGCTATGCTTTACCTGCCAGAACAATATTATCCTGCCAAGAAAGCATGGGTTGGGGGTTATACAGGGAGTCTATCCTTGTCAAAAGGAGTAGAAGGCCATTTATGCTTTTTTGTGTCCCATAAATCACTAGCTTCCATACTTGAAAACCTGAAGTCAAAATACTCAGCCGGAATTGAGAGATGGTCACTTTGCCTTTGGCAGCATGATACCAGAGTCATTTACAGAGCAGGTACCAACAGCCCTGTCGAGCGCGTGTCATGCCATCCATCATGTGAAACTAAACCAACAAGGCGTGAAGAGATGGTGTGGAAACTCTTGTCAGAGGGGTCAGACCACTTCATCAAGGAGGCAGAGCAATGTTTAGGATAGCAGGCCAACAGGAAGGGAAGTTCAGGGCAAACTTTTAAGGGGCACTTCCCCAGAGTCTAAAAAGAAAAGGAAAGCCCACCTTCCCTTTTGGGCATCAAATTACATTAGAGAAAGTCCTCTCTGTGCTAAGAATACACTAATCCTTTGCCGTCCTACCTGTTGGTTCTGTTCAATTTTTCTATTTCTGTTGTCAACAACTGAAGTGACCACCTTGACAAGTTGAGAAGTAGTGCCTACTTCAGAATGTTATTCATACTTCATCAAATTGCAAAATAGACTTGACCAGTAAGCCAATCTGTGATACAGTGGTCCCATTGTATACAGTATTTCATATCAGATTGCTCAAGACAGGGAAAGGACACAGGTAGGGACATTGCTCTGGTATGGGCATTTTAGAGTGGGAAAGAGCTTGCAAATTAAGCATTCCAATTCCTATTTCCCCACTTCACTTAATAGAGCAGAGATACAAGGATCAGAGAAGTTAGTGGTAGAGGTGGAACTGGAACTAGGGTCCTTTCATCAACAGCATCTTTTGGGTTTTCTACTTTCTTTATCTTCTGGTACCAGTGATTGAACTCAAGGCCTTCACAGGAAGCTACATCCTTAACCCTATAGTGTCTTTAAATTGCTAAATTGCCAGGACTGAATTCAGAACTTGTGGTCCTCCTACCTCAGCCTCCCTGAGTGCCATGATTACAGGTGTGCACCACCACCCTTGGCTTTGCATCTTTTGGTATTTGGAATCCAATATTTCAATCTTGAAGATACAGAAACTCATAGGAAAAATTTTGTTGCTATATATGTGCAGTGAGCTTTATGTAGAATTCTTGGAATATACATAGAGACAAGGTTATTTGTTGAATAAGATGAGAAAATACATACTGGAAAAATGAAGAGGAAACTACTGCAATTACAATGTTATCCAAAGAAACTGGTCTTTAATCAAGAGTAGTTAACATTTATTGGGCATTCACAATGTTCTGTGTTTCAAAATATAAACTTATTTTTATATCACTATAATTTGATAAATTTTCATCCTCATTGTAGAGGTGATGAAACTGAATGATAAAGAGGTGAAATAATATGTTCAACACGGTGCAATTAGTAGATGTTTGGTCATAGATGCCCTACTTCCCAGGCCCAAGAATTCAAACTTTAAGCTAAGTCACCTCCCCTTTACTGTGCTCTTAATTGTAATAGCACTACGTTAATGTAGCTTTCTTTAAGATACACCTGATTAAAGTAGGTAAAACACGTTCTGCCCTAATTAAATTGTGTCTATAACTTTTATAAAGTGCTCTTATCTTGCCTCTAGATTTGTTGGTATGAAGCTAGAAAAATAAGAGGTTATGAATACACATTTAATTATAATAATTTCAGCACTATGAGACAGAGTTCTAATCAAATAATTTATTATCACGAAGAGAAACAATTCAAATGACACTAAATCTAGTTATTCTTAATTTGTTGAAAGAGTTCCTTAAGTGTAACTTACTCCAAATGTTCTCAAACATTGATCACTACAACTTATTGATCCCTGCTGTGATATCCTGAGGGAATTCTTTCACTGAGAGGATCTCCCCAAGAAAAGGATGGATTCAGATACTCAGGAGATCTGTCAGTGGTCACAAAGGTGCTATGGTATGAATAGGATCTGGTTCGCAAAGTGTGTGGATTAGTAATATAATCCCCAGTGCAGCGGTTCTGGGCACTGGGGTTTAGTGGTACATGCTGAGGTTATGAGGACTTTACACTCCTGACTGGGTCGATACTGTTTACAACAGAGCTGGAGTCATGAGTGTTTGATCTCTTGCTCTCTTTGCACTTGTGCGGCAGGATGAGATGGCAAGAAAGCCCTTGCACATGCTGGGACCTGGCTATCAGATTCCCCAAGCTCCACAGCTATGAGAGAGACATTTCTTTTCCCAAAAATTGCCCACTTTCTCTTATTCTGCTGTGGGAACACAACATATATACCATGTCTGTGTGTATTTGTGTGTGTATGTGTGGGTGTGTGTGTGTGTAAATGTATACACACATTCACACATCTACAGACATCCTGCTTTAGTATTTCTAGGGATGCCACACAAATTACCCCAAACCTGGTAGTTTAAAACAACAGAAATTTATTCTGTCACAGCTCTGGAGAGCAGAAATCTAAAATGAAGACATGATTCCTTCTGAAGACGCTAAGAGAGCAGATCTTATGCTTCCCCTAGCAGCAATTCTTAAAGTTCCTTGGCATTCCTTGGCTTGTTGCTGCATTACTAAAATTTGTTTTCTTTTTAAGGGAGGAGAGATTTATTCAACTCAGTTTGTAGGGGTTTCAGTTCATAGTTGCCTGGCTTCAAGACAGCGTGACTGAGGGGCATCGCAGAGGACAGAGTTTATGGCTCAGAGAAAGCAGAAAGGCAGCAAATGGTAAAGGACAAGCAGAGAGTCTCTCTCTGTCCTTTATACCCTAGCAAGTTTACCACCCTTGGGGTGCGTAGCACTCACACCCAGGGCCGGGCAGCCTTAATCTTAGTCCCATAAATCAATCTCAGCATCTCATCCTTGATTCCAGCAACACCCTAGATCTAGCCAGCTCCACGAAGCCCCACCTAAGACCACAGGAGGGGTTGGAGGGCACATCTAGATAAAAGCAATAAGAGTGCCCAATTTATGTATTTTTCTTTTGTTACCTATATTTTTGGTTCATGCCTAAGAAATCACTTCTAAGTATAATAATCATGTTTATACTTATTTTATTCTAAGAGTTTTACAGTTTTAGCTTTTATTGTACATTAAAACCTCTGATTTACTTTTAATTTTGTAGTGTATGATTTAAAGCATTACTACAATTTCTATATCAGTCTTCAGATGACCTTCTCTGTATGCGTCTGTAACTCTCTGTTCCTCCCCACCGCCTTCCTCTCTGCTTCATAAAGATGTCTGTCATTGGATCTAGGGAATACTTCAATTCAAAATGACCTCACCTCAACTCATTACATGTATAAGGATTGTTGTGAAGCAAAGGCCTGTTCAAATGTGGAACACTGGTTTTTAGGGGTAGCGACACTATCCAACCAGCTGTACCTATACATTCTAGTATGGCTCACTGAGGGGGTTTGGTAGTAATGCAACACCCCAAAAGCTGCAAGCATATCTTAAACCAAGAGCTTGATTTCCCTGTATCAAATTTAACTATAATAATAGCATTACAATGTATGTTGTTTTAAAAAGCCTTGATAAACTTGAACATATACATGCAAAGTCAGCAAGGATGACAAGATGTGATGAAACTACATCACAATCTCAAAGGTTCTAAAGAAAATTAATTTGGGGCAAGGATGATTGGGAGGTTAGTTACCAAATGGAAAATTTCCAATATTTATACAGACTTCACAAAAATGATAGAGCTTTTTATATCTCAGATAGTATTATCAGTCCTTAGCTTAATACCTAATTTTAACTATAACCCCCAAATAGTCATGTGTATTACCCTAATTAGATTAATAAATTGAGGTACAAGAAGAGGATTTGATTTCCTGACAATGCACAGAATGCAAGTACTAAAAAATAACTAGTATTACTCACTATTTTTTTCAAGAAACAGTGTGATTTCCAGGATATACTTGTAATTATTCAAAAGTGGAGTTTAAATCTACACTGAGACATATAATCCTTCTACGTTCAGACATTTCAAAAAGTATTAAAAGTGGTAAATTTAATTCTTTGCAGAGGTCCTGTATTTATTTTGTTGTTTCAAATTCTTGTGCTTCAGGAGAATGAAGTTCCTGCTCTCTTGAAAGTTATACTATGCGACCAGATGACATAAATGGATAGATAAACACATAACTGGATAAAATAGTTTCAGATCATCATAAATGCTAAGAAAAAGGTAAAATAAAATATGAGCAAAAGAAGTGATTATTCTAGAGAAGACAGTCAAGGAAGGTCATTTGGAGGAGATTGCATTGCATAGAAACCTGCATGAGAAGTAGCCAGCCAGAAGAGTTGTTAATAATAACAACCTGTTATGAAAAACAACTACATTGAATAAACCGCAGTGAATAGCCCCAAGGCAGGACAAGTAAGGAGGGGTTGATGATGACCCAGAAGACCAATTTGATTGGAATTAGTTATTATCAAGTAGAAGATGAGGTTGGAGAACTAGGAGTTCTTTCTAACTTTGCATAGAACTATGTGAATAGTTACACAAACGGGATGTTTTGAACATCAGAAATACCATGTACTTCTCATTCTGATGTTTATGCCACTGCAGCTGCCAAGGCAGGGCACTGCACCTGGCCACAGGGATATTTTCATGTTTCAATACCAAGCTCACAATGGGTAACAGGCATTGCTTCATGTTTCCTCTTTCCTCAGCACCAGGAAAGAATGCCTCGAATAAGCTAGGAGGGAAATTTCTGAATGTTTTTCTTTAACAAAGGCATCCTCAACATGTAGTCCATAGCTATGTAGTCAACATAAAAAATAGATAATCACCATCATTCAAGAATTAAGTGGCTATTCCATCACTTCCTGAATGTGTGTGGGGGGTATGGGTGTGTTTGTGTGAGTGTGTGTGTATTGAGTCCTATTGAATGTAGAGTTTAGGAAAGCTTAGGCTGGCCCATCAATTAAAGTGATTGTATGAGTGTAAGGTGGTGGGCAGAGAGCAATCAGCTTGTGATGACAACAGAGATGTATTTACAAAGTACTCATGAAAGCACTAATATGGGTTTAGTATAAAGCAGTGGGCAAACAATACTTTATTAAGGTTTACTTTTCTAAAATGCAAGTATTGATTGCCTTATTTAACATTAAAGGGTTCTCAAAAGATCAAATATACATCTCACACATGTCTGGAATCTTCACAAAATCTTGCATCTGAATCCACTTGCCAGACAATGAAGAAAAGACCTTTCTTAGAGTCCTCCCTTCCATTGGGACACATCTTTCTTTTAACAAAAGCCTTAAAAATTATATTTCTAGATGTTTATCTCTGAACCAGAGACCACAAAAACTGAAAATTGGAGTCAGAAGCTCCAGATCAAGGAAGAGTTAGAGAACATGGGGTGCAACAAGGAGGGGTAGAGAGCAGAACTTTCTACTGAAAACATTCTACATGATCCTTTCCTTTTTGCTAATTTTTTTGTGCATATGAACAAAATCCTTAGGTTCTCAGGCTCAAATCTCCATGGTGCAATTAAAAGAAGCTGATTGCTTGGAAAATCATACCCTCTTGAGCTCGATTTTGATTTTAGGATTATGAATTTAGGAAGCACAATGGTGATGCCTTCCTGAATGCTATGGTGGAAAGACCCCCTCAGCAGAACAGAATATCTGCTGATAACTGTTGTGTCGTCTTTGTGAATGTCAATCCATATTTTTGTGGTTCACTGTCCTTATTGTTTTAACTTTTCATAGGACAGAAGTAGGCTAAATAAGTCTCTGAAACCAAAAACAGACTTTATTACCTTAACAAAATCTTACACTGAGTTCCAGTATTTAAAGCTGGTCTGATAAAATTGAGGGTTAAAATATGGAATTCCTCAAATCAGTTCTTTTAGATGAAGCTTTTATTCCCAAGTAGTGGCATGGCTTAAACAATCTGTAATTTTATCATCATTAAACTTATTTGTGTGCAGTTTTAGAGAACCATATTATGTACAGTGAGACATACCTATGTGCTTCTCTGTTCTCTAGAAAAAGCTTTCATAAATCAAAACATGGTATCCTATCCAATCCAAACTCAGAGAAATTTCCAAAAAGCCACATGCTAAATTCCAGGACACTTTTGACTTCTGCCTAGGATGTGCCTAAAGGCACTCTGAGACCTCTCCATGACCCAACCTCTGTTCTATCTCAGGGAAAGAGGAATCCCCCTAGTCTAGATAAAGCTTTCCTTAAGCGATTTATGACCACCTATTCTTGGGCCTGCAGGTCAAGGCACATGCTAGAAAGAAGGCTTCCCAAGCAAATTGCTAACAATTTAACAATAAGACAATCAGGATTTTGGCCCTGAGGTTAAATGCCTTTGAAGCTTCAAGGAAACATGTCAGAGAAAATGCTTCTAACTCTGGCTGTGATTATTGCTCTTACAACAATCTAAATCCTAATCTCATTCTCCCTACTGAATGACATAACTCTTGGCTTGGCTTTTCCCTTTCTCTGGAGCCTCAGCTTTCCCACATTTGAAGATATTAACTCCTTCCAGACAGTACTGAGAAGCTCCAGAGATCAGGAAGATAAAAATCAGTAATGTGTAAGTTCCTCAGTAAAGGAGTATAACAGGAATATCAAGTCCTATCATGATTCATGGAGGAATTTGCTCCAAAAACAATTCTCAGGGAATTGTCAAGGCTTAACTGAGTGTGCTGAAGGAGGGGTGAGGCTTCTTTTTGTTGATATATATGCTTTTATTTTTATCAAATCATCATTGCACAGGATGTAGGCACAGAGAAACTTCAGTGAATTGATGACTGAGTTTTTCATCCAAAAGTTACATGGTGAGAGTGGAATGTTAAGTGCTTTTTAACAGTCCTGAAGCCCATTAAAGCTTTCGTATCATGAGCTCTTTGTCTATTATGAAATCTCTGGTTAGACATTGAAGTTCGGGAGGGAAGCCTGCTGAACTCAAGCTTCTCTTCTTCACCTAGAATTTCAAAAGTTAAACTACAAAAGATATAATTTGGTGGAGGGAGGAGAAAAATTAGTTGAAAGTGACCCAATCTCTAGTTAATCTGCCTTTGGCTGGCTTATGTAGAGGTGCCTTGTTGGAGCGACATTCTATAAAGAATTTGCAATTCCAAAGCACTTCTTGATCATTGAGGTGGCCCCACATGAGTTACACATAATCACTTAATACTGAAGTCAGCTTCTTTGGTATGCAGAAAAAAAATTAGCCAGAGAGAGAGAGAGAGAGAGACCCAGCCCACACTTACCATGAACTACAAATTCTGATAAAGGATTCACAAGTCATATAAATAAGCTTTCAAATAACGCTCAGAGGGAACCAGACTCCAAGTGAATTTATGGTATTTCTCATGTTCACCCAACCTTTTCACATCTTCTGGTGTGAATCAATATATTTGATAAAAAATACACCAGTTTGATAAACAATGGAATTAAGTAGGCATTTTATTGGCCTGCATTTTCTTCAGCTCAAGCTGTCCTTTGCCTACACTTCTCCCATCCTCAGCACTATACTAACAGATGTTATATTCCTAATTCTGAGATCTATGGCTATCTTTAAAAAGTCTTCTGAATTTCTAAAGAAAGGTCATCTTGCTCTGAATTTACATTTGCATTTACATATGGGTTATGCTTTGTACAAGGTGAGCAAATGATGATTTGTGGGTCAAATCTAGTTTACCATCTGTCTTTCTAAATGATGCTTTATCTGAGCACAACTATACCCATTCACTTATATATTTCTTTATGGCTGATTTTTCATGGCAATGGCAGACTGGAGCAATTGTGATGGAGACCATGTGCCAGCAAAGGCTGACATATTGTCTATCTGGATCTTTTCTGAAAAAAGGTCAACCAGTGGCCCACATCAATTTGAAAAACAACATCCTTGGTGTTATGGTTTAGATCCAAAGCATTCCCCAAAAAGCCTTATGTGTTCAGAAGGTGATAGGACCATTAGGGCACTTATTTCTTGTTGACTCTGCTTTCCCGGCTGACATATATTAGGTGGCTTTCTTGCACCATGTCATTTCCACCTTGGAGTCAGACAACCATGGACTGGACCTACTGGAAAGTATAAGTCCAAATAAATCTCTTCCCCTTTAAAATTCAGGTGCCAGCTATTTTGGTCTGGCAATGGAAAAGATGCAGTTGGAAAGGTCTATGTAAGTAAAAGGTGTGCCACAGGCTCCTCAGGCATTAATGCCAATGGTACTCACCTCTTCTCACATCCAGTTACATGCAGCTAACAGTTCTTGGCTGGAAATCGACTGTGGCAGGAATTTTTACACCATGGAAATTGTTGGGCACTTCCAATTAAGTTTTTTTTCCCTAAAAGGAGTCACTCATTAAATGTTTGCCAGCACACTATGGTGGTAACCCTCCATTAGTCAGACCCCTTACTTATACTAAGTGATAGGCCTAGTGGCATCGAACAGGGATCTTATTAGTAATATGAGCACAATCAGTGTTTTACTAAGTTTCAATGTATTTAATTTTTCTGATTTTCATCTTATATGAATTCAGCTTAACCTTTAATCTTAGAAAAGACAAAAAAAGCAAGCTTATAAGCTCAACCCAAGATATTGTGATGATAATGTTGTTTTTCTTCCATGCTTATTATATAATTTTATTTCAAAATTCTAGAACATGTGATTTATACTATTTGTAATTTTATTTTAAGACAGAACTTTCTGATGTTGGCATGCTTCTGCAACATTGTTTTGATTAGATACCTGATATTTTATGTGATGATTCAGTTATCCAAGCCTATTTTGGTAGAAAGGTTGTTAGTGAAACCACTGAAAATACATATGTATTTAAAATTCTAAAGATTTATTTAGGATAACTTCTATCTCACTAAACACTATTTCATTAAAGTTCAAGATTTATGGATAATTTTTTAATTTAAAAATTTTTCTGGAGCTATCTCAGCCATTCACTCAATAGCAAATTTAAAATATGATTATTATGTGTATGCCACTTTTCTAGGAGCTGGGAAAAACATTTAAAAAGTATATGGAGAGACATTCTTGCCATCTTGCAGACTGTATTTTAAATATACTGGATAAGCTTGTGCAGAGAAATTTAAGTGCACAATTCAATTCTATTCAATAGGGCGCGTGTTCATCAAGCGTGTACTACATGCCAGACACACAGAGGAAACAGAAGTATTATGTTTAATTGCATTGGTACTGTCAGGTTAATGAGATAAAAAAGAAACATGTCTTATTTAAAAATCCTGGTTTCTAGTTAAATCAGAGTAGCCAACTTAAGACAAATAGGAAGAAAAGTAAATCTCAAAAACACCAGAAGTACAGCTAGCTATCAAAGAAAACCATACAACCATGGACTCCAACTTACAGTTCTCTTGGTTGTTTCTCCTCCTCTGTGTCTGTTTTAATCCTTTCGCCCTTCACAAGGAAAATTATGGTTTTTTCATCTACCAATTGGTAAAAAAGGAACTCCTGAAAGATACATTTACATCTTAAAGTTCAATATGGAAGGAAGACCCTAAGTACTAACCTCATAAACCCAAAGACAGGGGCACAGAACATGCATCTCTATATCGCTCTGTGGAAGGAAGAGAATGAACGGAAAGTTCTAGGAAAACCAAGCAGCAATTTCAACACGTTCCTACTCCTTTTCAGTCTCTAGAAATCTGCAGAGCTGTTTTTGGAAGCTTCAGTATTGAGGCTGACGTCCTGCTTCTATTCTGCTGAGCAGAATGCTCCTTCCATGGAGCGACTGAGTAACTGAGCAAACTGAGCAAGTTCCTTGATCTCTATGAGTATTTATTTCCTAACTCATAAGAAAAGGAAAGATAGTTTCTTAAGGTAGCAGTATGTTACTCCCACAGAGCCTAACTTCACATGGGAAAATACAAATCTATGGAAACTATATAAAATATTGATTTGGAGACCGTGGATAGAGAACAAAAGCAAGCAGTTTTTAAAGGTAATTTTTTCCTCATTGAGTGTTTTGGTATTTTTAAGTATACAGTGGAGTTACCTTTATCATTGGGATCTTGTGCCTTTACATGACAGGTCTTGGTAATTTTGAAAAGGAAATAGATGGGATTGTTGTTCTGGCTTTACAGTTTATG
The DNA here is from genome assembly GCF_012274545.1 of Fukomys damarensis. NCBI lineage: Eukaryota > Metazoa > Chordata > Mammalia > Rodentia > Bathyergidae > Fukomys > Fukomys damarensis. The sequence continues at coordinate 44,556,906 of NW_022900931.1, forward strand.
TACTGATGGATAGTGAGAGATACTACTGTGCGGAGCCACTAGAATAACATAACCTGGAAACCAGAAGTCTTTCTGATTTAAAGACAAGAGTTTGAGTTAAACACTGAAGAATGAGAGAGCAATTCAGAAAAGAGCAAATAAGAAAAGGAAAACCTCAGATTCACTGAATCTACTCTCTCCAGTGTTTTTACTGTTTTCTGTATGCATTTCTTTCTTGCATAAAGGAAACTGACTCACAGCAACTCAACTAAAAAGAAAGGATTTGAACTCTGATTGGGATATCTATTCAAAATTACAAAATTTGACTTTAAACTCTACCAATCTAACTGCCTGCTAAAAAAAAAAACATTAACACTTTTTGAAGAAATATAAAACAAAATCTTTACAATATATCATATTCAGTGATTGGGATGCAATTCTAAATTATTTGGTAAGCACAGAACTAAGAAAATATGACTGAGTTTCAACTAAAAATACAAAGAACTGGGACCAACCATGAGTAATTTGATGTTTGAAAGAAGAATTGTAAAGTACTTAGTCCAATTGTAAATAAAAACATAGATAAGTCATAAACTATATGATAGGAAATCTCAAGAAAGAAATAAAAATGACTTTTAAAACAAAATAAAATTCCCATAATTTAATAAATATATTTTAAATTTTTTAATTCACTAAGAGGACTTACAAATATAAAGAAGAGGAATTAAGAATGAGTCCATCAAAAGGAAGAGAGAACAAACATTACTCAATCTGATTAAGATAACTATGTAAATGGGAGAGGGCCTGAGGAACCTGTGGGAAAATATCAAAATATGCAGAATATTTCAAGTAGTAGTCCACAAAGAGACAAGACAAAGAATGAAACAGAAAATAGCATGGAATTCATGCCAAAAACATAATTTTAATGAAAGATCCACAAATTCAAGATGTTAGTAAATCCTAAGAAAAGATATGAAAATAATCTTGCTTGAAAACAATATTGTCAAAATTATCAAAGCCATAAAGAGAAAAATTTGAAAGTAACCAGAGGAAAAACAATATAACTGATGTGAAGAAACAATTAGGTGAATGATTGCTGACTTCTTATTGAAACTATAAAACCAAGGAAGGCAGTGGATTAACATCTAACATGGTGATATTGAAATTACAAGCAACTAAATAGAAGAACCTATCCACCTGAAATTCTATATGAAGCAAAAATTTTATTTAAGAATAAATGGAACATAAGGGGATTTCATACAATAAAATGAGCACATTATGTGAAGATCTGCTTTCTAGATCAGCAAAAGGACATTCTTTAGAATAAAGGGAAAATTAAGAAAAAAACTAAAAACAAAATATCCATATAAATACAAAAAGCTACTTTTTTCATGAATTTAATATTGCCTTCTGGGTATTATAAAGTATGTAGACTTAATACTCATGACAGATAGGGAATTAGAGATTTGGAAATGATAAATAGACCTCTCTAGTCACAACATTTCTACGTTTTATGAGAAATTGTGCAATATGAACACTAATTAGACTGCAAAAATTTTAATTTATGTATGCTATGAAGGCAGTAGCAATTACTATATGCAAATAATAATGTATACAGAGAGTTTCTATGTCCTGTGATGAATAAGAACATACTGGACAAAGTCACTTCCAGTTAATGTCCTGCTCTTTGGACACAATTAAAAAAGAAGCTGTCTCTAAACACTGATTAAATGAACAGAAAAGGGAAGCTTCTGGTGAGTGTCCGAAATGAGAAGAAGGCATTTGTTTGGAGTTATCCATTGTCACTGTTAGCCCAAGGGCTGGCATGGTCAAAATAGTGCTGGAGATGCCAATGGGAACTTTTCTTACTTGGATGACTAGAGACCAAGTCTGTCAGTGGCACTCCTGAAGTGGGTGTACAGCAGAGTAACCCTTCCAAGGAAACAGCAGACAGAGGATTTTCAAATTCTGCTTGACAATCTTCAGCTTTCCAATGCACAGTGCACATGGAGCACGTTCTGAGAAATTCAGCTAAAAACAGAATGTTTGAAGTGGAACTGAAAACACCACCTAAGAAACACTTAGCCATTGATGTATAACTAAGTTAAGCAAGTGCTTATTAGGACAGAAAATCAACACCTGTGGAGAAAAGTTAAACCAGAGTATTAACAACTTAATTTTCAAAACTTCCAGGATATAATCCAAAATTAATTTACATATGAAACTAGGACTGAGTCTTAAGGAAAAAAAAACATGTAACTGAATGGTACAAATGCTGAAATTAGCATAAAAGATTTTTTAAAGTATTTAATAAAATTGTCTTTAATAAAATAAGAGAATTAATTATTGCAGTGCATTGTAAAATTTTAAAATGTCAGCATATAACACAGTAAATCAGAACTAAACAGAAATTCTAAAATTGAGGATATAGTATTTTCTTTTTTTTTTTAACCCTATCATTTTACTTTCGCTGATCTACTAGACCAACAACCAAATGCAGCTCCTATCTGGGCTTGTTTCTAATGACAATCATTAAAAATCATGAAATCATAAAATGGTTACTTTATGTTTCCTTTTATCTATTCACTCAACGTAGTTGACCCTCTTGGTAGCAGGAGTTGGAAGGGTCCTAGTGCATATGTAGACATAGCATATCTTAAGTAGGTCTTGGTCAGACACTGTTTATCAATCTTCCAATAAAATAGAACCATTCTCTAAATTTTCAGAGATTATAGTTGGTGGGAGTGCAGACTGTTGCAACCACTATGGAAATCAACATGGAGATACCTCAAAGAACTGGGACTAGAGGTTCCATTTGACCCCGCCTTCCCTCTGCTGGATATCTTTCCAAAAGAATTAAAGGAATCATACCACAATGATATATGTGCACCTATGTTTATAGAGGTATTGTGTTTTCTTTTTATTAAACAGTGAGTGAAGAAAACTTCTGTTAAATTTAGGCTAGATCACTATATAGACGACCAGAGATTCATTAAGACAGAAGTAGTTTAATATATATGTGGTTAGAGTCCCAGAAGAAGCAGAGAGGTAAGATGCAACTTGAAAAATAGTTCAGAAAATAATGGCTGAATATTTCCAGAATTTCATTTCATTCAAATCTTAAATTAATTCAAAATACACTGTGACTCCCAACCAAAATACATGAGAAAAATCATGCCTTTGGTAAACAAGATGAAGAGCCGATCTTGAAAGCACCAAAAAAAAGGAGAACAATAAATCAATAGCTATCATCTGATCAGAAATTATGGAAGCCAGAGATATAAAATAATATCTTTAAAGTACTGAAAGAAAAACTGTGAACATAGAATTCTATATGTAATAAAAATATTGTTTTGGAATGAAGAAAAATAAACAGAATTTGGGTAAGAGAAACTAAAGCCTAGATAGTGCTACAAAAAAATATGGAAGAAGTTCTTAAAGAGAAGTGATGCAAATCATAATATCAATCATTTTGTTTGTATTAATAGAAGTTTACAGCCCGGGATTTAGCTCAGTGGTTCCACTGCTTGACGGGCAAGGGCAAGGTCCTGAGTTTGATCCCTGGTACCAAAACAAAAACAAAAACAAATAGAATCTTAGCACCTAAAACTATAGAATGCATACTCTCTTCACATACATAAAGACATCCAACAAAATATACCACATACAGGACCATAAAAATAGTGTTTCATTTTAGAAGCTTAAAACCAGAATGTTTTTATATACAGAATGTTTTCTGACCACAGTTGAACTAAGGTAGAAATCAATAAATGAAAGATATTTTAGCCAGGTGTGGTGGCACGCACCTGTAATCCCAGCACTCTGGAGGCTGAGGCAGGAGGATCTCTCTGAGCTTGATATCAGCCTGGGCTACATACTGAGTTTCAGGTCAGTCTCAACTACATAGTGAGACCCTGACTCAAAAAAACAACAACAACAACAACAACAACAACAAAAAAGCAAAGATATTTTAAAATCCTGAAGCATTCTTATATTGGACATTTATAAAGTAAGACTGAAAATATCATTAACTAAATGCTGATATAAGTGGCAATATATTTAACTATAAAAATTAGTACATTCTTTACCAGGAAATTTCAGAAAAAGATGAACAAATCTGGAAAATAATCACTATCAGATTTCTACAAAGCTAAAATAATAATCATAGTATAATGTTGCCATAAATTTTGAAACTAAATTAATGTAGTACATCAAAGTTAGTCCAGAAATATTATTTGACATTTATGTTTATCATACCTCCCCAGAGCAATACAGAAAAAATATTTTAATGAATAGCTGTGGAATAACTTTATGTCAATGTTTAATGAATAATAGATATATTGGGAAATGGGAAGAAAATGTTCAACTGAGAAAAGAAACACGGGACGGAGGAGGGTGAAAGAAAAAAAGGGACAAGAAAATAGAAAAATGGAAACACAGCTTTTGTATATAAGGAGGGGAATAGGAGGTTGAAGTGAAGAAGAATGGAAAGAAAGCAGCATGATAAACCATGTACAGGTACAAATTCCCAAAGATGAATGTTACCATCATGTATATCTAAAATGTACCAACAAATGTTTTGCTTCCCCCCAAAAATAAATAAAAGTTGATATTCACCATCCACCTGAACCCTACAGTTAGCCAATAATTTCTATTTCATCATACCTAACCAACGCTAATCTCCTAATTTGATGAGTGTCATAGATCTATATCAAAATTTAATAGCTTCTTTTCATTTTTTGTCTTTTATGACTGTTTTATTCATTGTTCTTTCATTTCTTCTGTAAGCTCTTCTGTAAGTTATCTGCTTATGTGATATTATCATTTTTTGATCAATACACTTTTCTTTTAATAAAATCTTCTTTACCCTAGATAAAAAAAAAAATTGAAGCTTGCAACATACACAAAAGTTAATTTGGAAAAATACTATCACTGTAAATATAAATGGGAAAACCTTTTACCTTTCATAGGTAAAGTTTCTGTGTAAAGATAAGATTACTGGATTTGTGACAGCGACTTAATAGATAATTAAATATTATCTGTCATTATTAAAAATTTCTCATTCCAAATATACTACTACAAAGTAGAGTAAGCAATTTGACTAAAATATTCATAGTTCTTATATTTGACCAAACATTGAATGCAGAATGTTTAAACACTTATCTGAATGTCTAAAATAAATGAAAATGATGAATGTTGACCAAGATGTAGAGCAACTAGAACTTTATGGATTTTTGGTGGAAGTGGAAAATAATTCAGCATTTTGAAAACATGTCTGACAGTTTTTTTATAAAAGTTAACCTATGCCTATCTTATGATAGGCCGCTCAGTTCCTAGATGTTTTCCCAATAAAAATGCAATTACATGTAGTAAAAGCCTGTAAAAGAATGTTTACTACAGTTTTGTTTATGATAACTAAACATATAGAAACAACTCCCATACTCAAAAATAGAATTGATAAATTATCTGCTATCTTGATGCAATAGAATACTACTGAATGATAAGTATGAACACATAATAATCTAATTATACATATTAGATTTCTATTAGTGCCATAATAGGCCACATATTTATGAGCTTACAGCAATCCAAATTTATTATCACATAATTCCTTAGGTCAGCAGAAGTGCCAAACAGGTAACAGGCTTGTTGTGAGGTTCAAATGAATTAGAGAAAAGATTCACATAAAGTAATATGCAAATAAAATTCATCATCTCATTTTTATTCTTTATAGCTTTTCATTTTTACATGAGCTATCTGTTCAATAAAATCAACTGAATTAATTACAAATAAATTTATTTCAACTTGAGCTTCTCAAGTCTCATTCTTTCCAATTCTCTTTGCTATAATCTGTCTCAACTACTGTGACCTTCTTTTAGTTCTTGAAAATCTCAAGTCTCTCAACTGTTGGAAAATATTCTTCATAGTGCCTAGAATACTCTTCATTTCCTTGGCTTTCCTAATCATGCCTTTTCTCTCTCGCTTCATCCCTCCAATCTTCAGAATATTAAACTTTAGGGCCAGATGTGGTGGCGCACACCTGTAATCCCAGCACTCGGGAGGCTGAGACAGGAGGATCGCTGTGAGTTCGCGACCAGCCTGGGCTACATAGTGAGTTCCAGGTCGGTCTCAAGTACATAGTGAGACCCTGTCTCAAAAAACAAACAAACAAACAAACAAAAAACCCAAAAAACAAGAATATTAAACTTTGGTTTTGAGTACTCCTTTCCCAAAAACTTCCATTAAATCAGATCTCTTTGCTGAGGATGCCATATTTGTTGAGGGGGTTATTTTCCCTATACTCATACTTTATTCTAAGTACTCTTTTTTTCTCTTTTTTTTTCCTCAGTGAGTTTATTGGTATTTTTTAAGTACACAGTACAGTTACATTCATTACTGGGATCAAGTACCTTTACATGTCAGGTCTCGGTTCTCATTTCTTCCCCTTATCCCTGCCCTCCCTTCACCTCCTCCACCCTTCCCTATTTACAAAACCTTTGTTTCCATATTTTCATTTTCTCATATTTTTTTCCTTTTGCCTCATTTCCTTTCCCCTACCCTTCCCACTTCCCCTACACCTTAAGCCCTTTTCTTCCTATTTCACATTGTCAATTATACCATTTGGATCTTATTTACACTTTTAGTTTTTCACACCAGAGAAACTACTCAGTATTTACTTGTAATCTTTCCATTTTCATTCTAGATTTTAAAATCTACACAGGGAGAAAGGTATCTGTCCTGCTTACCGCTGCATATATAATGATGATCACTGGGCCTAACAAAGAGTAGATACCTGGCAAATGTTTGTAAAATGACTGAGTGAGTGAATGGGGGTGCTTACCTAATGAAAACCATATGTGACTTCTACCTGATTGTTGAAATTTTCCTGATATTCTGGACCAATCTTTCCTAAGAGGTCATCTTCTCTGCCTTAGAGAACTTCCCAAAATGTTTCCTCTGTAACAGAGACCCTGAACTTCTTGCTTGATCCGTTCACTTCTGTCTCCTTGTATGTTCTTGCTTGAAAAATAGACTGGATCTATGAGAACCATCTTGCATAATCACATTTCTTGCTCTGGACCGTTCTAAACAGCCATGCTGAAAGGTTTCACAATTCACTCCCAATGCTACCGTATAACTGCAAAACAGAACAAAACAAAAATCAAGCAAAAACAAATCTTATACTCCACCATCCAGCTACAGAAAATCTTTATTGTTAGAGTTCTTGCTCATTTTTAACCTTTCCTGTAGGCGTTATAACTCTCTCACATTATATCCTATAATTGCCCACTGAATAAAGAACATCACGGGATTGTCCCTAATATAAACGCAGTGAATTTGTGTTGAAGACATTTGTAAGCTCTAGCCAAGCAGCTGCAGCCCTCACGGTACAACATAGGATGAAGAGATGCCAGGAAGAGCCAGTTTTAGGATATGACTGACAAAAACCACAATCATTGTGGAGTAATGATGGCTCAGGGGTTCTCTCACGCCTGTTGTTGTTGGCATGACTGTCTGTGAAGATGCGTTTAGAGGGCAGCAAAGTCCATGAAGCTGGCTTCATAATAAAGTGGAATTCTTTGCAGAAAACTGGTGAATTGCTGCCAGCTCCTAGGTCCAAGGTAAAGAAGAACAGAAAGAATACGTTTATTTCCCATTGGAAACACCTGTGAGAAGATCAGCCGCACTGCCACTGTGAAAGCTGAGAGAGAGTCCTGGACACTTTGGTTGAAGGCTCCTATCTCTGATTTTACCATGCTCTGTGACTTAAAGACATCCAGTGTCTTTAAGGGATAATCTCTACTTGGAATCATGGGCAAAGAAGACGCCAGTATCAATGCATCTGGTCTTTCACTGAGTCTCACCAACTCTTGCTGGAGCTAGGATTACTCTGGAATCTAAGTCTAGTCTGTGACTATGGTGAGTTTACATTAAAAAAAAAAAAACACTAATGGGAAACTTGGTTAGGGAAGAGTTGTTTCCTTAAAAGCAGTCTTAAAGCACTGTAGGGATGGGATTAGTCAACGATCCCATATTGGTGGAGGGACACAAATTTTGAAGACATTCTTCTAGGAAGATGGTACACTGCTGAGCTGTATCAGAATTATCAATTATTTTGGAAATATTAAGGTTCAGATTCCTGTTCTAGACCCACTGAAATGTGATCCCTGGCCTTGGAGTGTCTGATTAGTTACCCTAAATGATTTAAAAGACATGCTCACATTGGCAAAGCACTGAATGAAGTCCATGAATTGGCTTCAAAGGTTCCTTGTTACCTGAAGGGCAGGTAAAATTTTATACAATTGCCAAAAATAAGACCTATAGCTTTATGAAGATTTCAGAGGTTTGTGTGGTCCCAGAATGTTTTTCAACCATCAAATTATGCCATTTTCTAAAAACTGGTATGTTTTTCATTAAGTCATGTCTGTGTTAATCACAGCCTTTCCCTGAAGTATTAACAACCAACTAGAAACCAATTTCAGACAATCACTACCTAAACTGATTGGTAAGAATGAAAGCCATAGGGAAAAATCCTTCAGTCTTTGTTTTAATTATTCCCTTCCCACGTTTCCCTAATAAGACCTTCCTACACTTAGCTAAATAGATGTCCCAAGACCCAAACCTATCCTGAAAAGAATAGGCAATTCATAAGAAGTCTCAGAATCTCATCTAGATAGCATCCACCAAAATGCAGTATGTTTTGCTGTGAATAGCTCTTCGAAATATAGATGCTTCTTGATTTCTAGTGGGGCTATCTTCTGATTAAACCCAATGATAATACGAAATATCATACATGGAAGATTTACTCAGCACACCTAACCTAAGGACCTCACAAATTTGCAACACAATATACCGCAGAGTGTCTATTACTTACCGTCATGACCTCGAGGTTGACCTGGAGCTGCAGTTTGCTGTTAGTGTCCAGCATTGCAAGACAGCATGGTAAAACATATTGCTAGCCTAGGGAAAGATAAAAATTCAAATTTCGAACTACAGTTTCTATGAGTATAAAGTAAACACACACACACACACACACACACACACACAAAACAAAACAAAAAAACCCAAAAATCCCACTAAGTTAAACCATAAATCAGCAACTACTTGTAGATTTTTAAAACCAAGTGTACCTTGTATACTTATCTTTCTTCTTAACAGTCTGTGACCTATTAAAGATTTCATTCTATACCACAAAACTAGAAAGAAATAAAATTTCACTTGTTTTATTTTTATTAAATTAAATGTGTGTGCCAAGTTTCCAACCACCCCTGACCTGGAAAGTATCTGACGTCAGCCACTGCTGCATTTCTTCAAGTACCCAAGATTATCCAAAGATTCTCAGATATTTTAACTAGAAAAACATGAGGCCAGGGACTTCCAGTGTTAGGCCAAACTGACTAGCACTGAGATATCTACTGACTCAGTCCGAATGAATAATGTGTTTATCCCATTTTTAGATGGAGGGACTAGAAATTTTTCTGAAGCTGGAAACACTAAATTAGCATCTCCACACAAATCCTATGATCCCTCTGGGGTAATGGGCAGGCAGTCTTAATCCCTAATCTCAAAGTGTCTTTCCAATTACAGAACAGACTACAAATGCAAATGATACCTGATCCTTTTTGCATTTTCCTGTAGGAATTGGGCATCAAGGGAACTCAGCAAAAATGTAGGTGTCCTGGCTACTACTATTGTTGCAATAAAATTGTCTACCTCTGATTTAAGAGCTTCATGCTTTCTGCTAGTATGCCTGAAATTGTAGCAGTGTTACTTGCTGTAGGCCAATTCTCAAAGACTGTCCAATTCTTAAATCTTATATCCTGCCTGCTGGGTGGGACCTTCCTCCTCAGTCCAATAGCAATGTTAATCCAAACAAATCTGACTTTTCCAAATTCTTTCCATACTCTATATAGGATCAGCCAACAGTCTCTTCAGGGATCTGAGCTAAAATCTCTCACATTCTTGTTGGAAGACTTTGTGCTACACCCTCTCCAGGTATCTAGCATACGATATACCCCATTCAACCTACATTTTGGAAAAAGTCTCCATCAAGATTAAATATGTAAATAATATTCTTAATTTTAACTTTTCAAAGCAACTACTAAGGGGCAAAGGGACACAGGTTTCATTAAAAAATAAGTATCAAAATACATATATTAAATGATCAGAGCTGTGAGGTCATAATAAATGGGTACTTGTTCAACTTTAGTAAATTGTGTCAGGTAGTTTTTTAATTTGAAAGGTATTTTACCTCAAAGAGCATAATTTCAGGCAGAAAGCTGTTCAGAAGAAAGCTTAGAAACTACGATGCCATAATCAACTGGTAGGGCCAGTTCTAAATGGAACAGAAAGGTAGTATAGACATATAAATTTATTTTTCTCTATAGTTGAGATGCTAATACTTTACAAAACAGAATGGAACCTAAGCAGCTGAAACACACAGCAAAAGGGAAATATTCTGTCTGTGGAGTGAACTAGCAAAAACCAACTGGTTGGATTGATGATAACAATGCACCTATATCCACTCTCAATCTTATTAGAATGTAAAATTAGCAAACATAATGGTTAAATGCTTGAGTGTTATAATTATATTGCTTGGATTTGAATTCTGGAAAAAAAGAAAAAGTATCATTCATCTTTAGAAAGCAGAAAACTGAACACTATGATGAAAGGCAAAGGGGGTATTTTTCTTTTACAAATTATTGTCTGAATCTGAGTTCCACTTTCTCTCTTTCTATTTATACTGTTTATTTCCAAGTTCTCCTTAAATTTGTCTTCATATTTTATGATCTAAATGGGTCACTGACCATAACAGTTCTATGCACGAAACTCTACCCCATGGAAAAGGCTGTACCTAACATTCTGTGGCTCAGGGAATTTCCCAGCCCAGAGCTCCCATCCTCTTCCCAGTTAACACACAATTGAAATGTGGCTTGCTGGTTTTATTTCTTAGTTCCTTGGATATACATGTGAGTACATGTGTGTAGGCACACATATGAATGTGTATGCAAACATGAATACATGTGTATTACATACATAAAAGTTAATTAATGTACATATATACACTTCGGTAATAATAGTAAAATTCATATACCCAAACCCAGCTTAAAATAAACTTCTAAAGTATTCAAAATTATTTGAATGGCTTTCTCTAAACTTATTCCCAAACTACAGTTAACTATCCCTTGAGATAATCACCTTGCTGTCTTTCTTAAATTGTATTTTTTCTTGATCTCAGTTTATACTCCTAAATAATGCATCATTTTAGCTCTCATGTTTTTTAATTTTATGTGAAGTTAACCTACACGTTATTTTATGAATTTTTCCTGAAATTTTTATGGGGATTATCATTACTACTGTTGCATATGTAGGTGGATTTCAATTGGTTTTCCTTGATATTTAAATTATGTTTCCTCGGATGCACCTTTAAATCATTGACCTTATTGCCTTTCTCGCCTGGCTTTTGTCCCAGACAGTGTTTCACATATCTTCCTCAGTGTCAAGTTCTATGAATTTAGGGAAAGTCCTGTCTTCCTCTTCCTGACTAGACCAGATCACCAGGATATTATACCCCACATTGGAGCCCTGCACCCCAAATCTCTTTTTTTCTGGAATGGAGGACAGAAGACTAGATTTCCTTTAAGAGCCATACAGGATCTTAGGTATCTACCTGGTCTACCACCAAATGGGATCATGGCCACATTGTTAAGCATCCACACAAAATGGTAAACTACTTATGATTCTTCGACGGCTTCCTTCACCTCCCTTAGAGCAGAATGTATAAATAGCACATATTCCAGATCCACATAGTACAGCAAAGATACCCATAAATGTTTAATGCAGCCCAGCCTAGCATCGTGGTCCAGCTAAGGCCAAAAGAAGAGGTAAGGGGTTCAACATGTAAATTAGAAAATATGCAAAACTTAATAAGAGTTATGAAAAATATTTTAAAAAGCATATAAGACTTAATTCAATGATCTAAAACACATCCTAATATTGAATTTGGGTTGGAGAAGTAATATGGAATTGGATGTGAACCCACTGCATGCACTCTTTGGCCTTTCTGTAATCCTTCCTAATTCCCTCTCTCTATTCTGCTAATCACATACCATGTGCAAAGAGCTGGCACTGTGTTTATTATTAGCCTCCTATATTTCACACCTAAATGAAATTAAGTTAGTTAGTTACTTGTCTCTTGTTGCTAATACAAAATAGCCAACATCCCAAATTAAAGCGGGGAAGGTTTGTGGAGCTTTCAGTCCATAATCAGTCAGCTCCCAGTCAGGGTGGCAGAGAGGCAACAGTTCATGGCAGCCTAAGCAGCCAAAGCAAGAAGGGAACCTTAATAGTGCCTTTCTGCCTCATCCATCCCTCCACACTACCAGTGTTATGGCAGTGATAAACCAATCACTCATGAGTAGTGGCTTAGTAATTATACTGTCTGAGAAATGTCTGTTCATTTCAGATGTCCATTTTTGAATCGGTCTTTATATTGAAGGGGTATGATTTTTTTGAGATCTTTATATATTCTACATAGTTGACCTTTGTCTGAGGGACAGCGGATAAACATTTTTCCCACATTTTAGGTTGTCTCTTAGCTCTGTTGGTGGTTTCCCTTGCAGTGCAGAAGCTTTTTAATAGGATGAGATTCCAGTTGTTGATGCTTTGTACTAGTTCTTGTGCTACTGAAGATTTGTTCATGAAGTCTTTTTCTATGCTAGCATCTTCCAGAGTTCTACCAAACTTATTTTCCAGCAAGTTTAGTGTTTCTGTTTTGATATTCAGATCTTGAATCCATTGGGATTCTAGTTTAATGCATGGTAAAAGATAGGGGTCTAGTTTTAATCTTTGGCAGGTTGAAATTCAGTTTTTCCAACACTATTTATTAAAGAGGCTATCTTTCCTCCAGTGAGGATGGTTGGCTCCTTTGTCAGAGGTGAGGAAGCTCCTTTGTCAGAGGTGAGGAAGCTGAGTACGTCTGGAGTTTTTTCTGCATATTCTAATCTACTCCACTGACCCTTGGTCTGTTTCTTTGCCAATATCATGCTATTTTTATTACAGTGGCTTTGTAGTATAGTTTCAAGTTGGGGATGGTAATAATCCCTGTCATGTCTCTGTTGCCTAGAATTGCTTTTGCTATTCTAGGTCTCTTCTGGTTCAAAATGAAATTTTTTTTGTTTTCTCTAGTTCTGTGAAATATACTGCTGAAATTTCAATCAGGATTGCATTGAATCTCTATAGCAGTTTGGGAGGTATGGCTATTTTCACTATGTTGGTTCTTTCTATTCAGGAGCAACAGATGTCTTTCCATTTTCTTATATCCTCTTCAATCTCTTTTTTTCAAGTGTTGTAGTTTTTAGTGGAGAGGTCTTTTGTCTCCTTTGTTAGATTGATTCCTAGGTATTTCTCTTTTTTTGACGCTATTTGAAAGTAATTGTGCTATTTGAAAGGAAATGTGAGATAATGAAAAGATGGAAATAAAGTGTTTGTAGATGGGGAGGGGGTAAAGGGAGGGCAGGGACAAGGGGAAAAAATGAGAAACAAGACCTGTTATGTAGAGGTACAAGATACCAACAATGAATGTAACTGTACTGTATCCCTAAAATGCACCAATAAACTCATTAAAGCTGAAAAAAAAAGGAATTGTTCCCTAATTTCTCTCTCAGTGAGTCTTTGTGTACAAGAAGGCTATTGATTTTTAAGTGTTAACCTTGTATCCAGCTACTCTCCTGAATCTGTAAATTAAGTCTAAAAGTCTTTTGGCAGAACTTTTTGGGTCTTCTATATAGAGTATCATATCATTAGCAAATAATGATAGTTCAATTTTTTCTTTTCCCATATTTATGCCTTTTATTTCTTTTTCTTATCTAATTGCTGTAAGTAAATATATGAAAAAATGTTCACCATCACTGGTCATTTGAGAAATGCAGATGAAACCAGCACTGAAATTCCACCTGACCACAGAAAGATTTCCTGCTATCAAGAAATCAACCAATAACAAATGTTGGTGGGGCTGTGGAGAGAAAGGAGCCCTACTCCACTGTTGGTAGGAGTGCCAACTTTCGCAACCACTATGGAAATCAATATGGAGATACTTCAAGGAGCTGAGACTAGAGGTTCCATTTGATCCAGCCACCCCTCTGCTGGGAATCTTTTCAAAAGAATTACAAGAATCATACCACAGCAATGTGTGCACACCAATGTTTATAGCGGCACAGTTTATAGCAGCTAAAATTTAGAAACAGCCCAATTGCCCATCAAATGGAGACTCGATAAAGAAGACGTGGTTTTTCTATAAAATGGAATACTACTCAGCCACAAAGAATGAGAAACTAGCGACATGTATAGCTAAATGGATGTACATTGAGGCCATACTCGTAAGTGAAATAAACAGGAGTAAATACTAAATATTTTCTCTGGTGTGAAAAACTGAAAGTGTAAATAAGATTCAAATGGTAAAATTGATTATGTGAAATAGGAAGAAAATGTCTAAAAGAGAATTGGAAGTGGATGATCCAGCCCCCTCTGCTGGGAATCTTTTCAAAAGAATTACAAGAATCATACCACAGCAATGTGTGCACACCAATGTTTATAGCGGCACAGTTTATAGCAGCTAAAATTTAGAAACAGCCCAATTGCCCATCAAATGGAGACTCGATAAAGAAGACGTGGTTTTTCTATAAAATGGAATACTACTCAGCCACAAAGAATGAGAAACTAGCGACATGTATAGCTAAATGGATGTACATTGAGGCCATACTCGTAAGTGAAATAAACAGGAGTAAATACTAAATATTTTCTCTGGTGTGAAAAACTGAAAGTGTAAATAAGATTCAAATGGTAAAATTGATTATGTGAAATAGGAAGAAAATGTCTAAAAGAGAATTGGAAGTGGGAAGGGGAGGAGAAAGGAAATAAGGGAAAAGAAAAAAAATGTAAACAAAGTCTTTATAAATAGGGAAGGGCAGAGGGGGTGAGGGGAGGGCAGGGAATGGGGAAAAAAACAGTATGCATCATGTAAAGGTACAAGATCCCAATGATGAATGTAACTGTATTGTTTACCTTAAATGTACCAATAAACAATAAACAACAACAACAACAACACCTTTGAGAAGCCAGGTGGCTGGACAGCCTACTTTCTGGTCCTCCTTCTGTCTCTCTTAGACAGAAGCTATCTTTCTCTCAGCAAATGCTTGGTACTCTTAACAAAAAAAAAAATGAGAGAGGAAGACAGAGTGAGAGAGAAGAGCTAACAGACTCAGAAAGAAGAGTAAGAAGCACAGAGTCACAAGGTGGCTCAGGAGGCACACTGGATAGTATTTTAAGTGTCATCTTTCTCATTTTTTAGTGAGAGTCACTGTGATGCAATACAGGGTCTACATAGCAAGACCTGAAAGACACTCTTGGATGAGCAGCTTCATGTCTCTGATTTTTAGCTCACATAGTAGTAAGATGACATGCTGTGACCTCACATTTCAAAATTATTCTAAGGATCAAATAAAGAAAAATTTGCTTAAAGGTTCTTTATCTACCAAAAAAATAGATTTCAAACTATTTTAGCATCATATGAATGTGTTCTTTTATTTTATTGAATTTCTTCCCCAAAACATTTTCTCAAAAGACAGCTTGAGACCAGAAAAGATACCTTAGAGTGAGTGAAGGGCAGGGTTAGAATTATGTGCCCTAACTTTGGAATCTTTATGGTTTGAACTCCTGCTTGTATTGTCTTGGTTGGTGAACCAAAGACAAGGTGTAGTAAGAGAAGATCAAGAAAAAGACAAAGTCGAGACCATAACTATGTAAAATATCTCCGCAAAACTGCCTTTCTCTGATCCTGCTGCACCCTCACATCTACTGACATGATCGTTCCATTGTCTGATTAGTAACTACAGGCAGGGTAGTGATATCTTTTCTAAGCAAGTCATCTGCCGGCACCACGGCCATCTGCATGTCCCCTTTGTGAGCTGCACAACGGTGTTGTGCACATGACAGGGTTTGTCCTTTATCAACAGGAAATCATGACTCTCAAAGCTGCTTCAGAGACCAAATATCACACAAGGTTGCTTCCTTAGCCCCTCCAATTGAGATTGAGGGGACCCTAGGAAATACTAAGCGGAAGTGAAGACGTTGGGCTGATGGCCTCTCACTCCCTCTGCATGTCCTCACAGGCCACATACTGTCTGTTTTCCAATTTTTAGCAAGGTTCCTTTTCAGCCACTTGATAGAGTCCACCCTCAAGTGATTAACTGATAAGGATTTAAGGGAGGATTCAATCAGGCATGGCCAGCTCATGGCACTGGGTGGCTGGTGATGTGACCCCATAAGATCACAAACATTTAACACTGCGATGTGATTTGTTAATAAGATACATTCTGTGAGTCAACTGCATGGTGTGGGAGCATAGCCTGCATAGGTGACAGCTGAGAAGGGGCAGTCCAGTGCTGACCCTGCCTCCGGGGCTTCCCACACAGTGGAAATCCATGTGCGTCTTACTTTAGGTGCACTCACATATCCATGTGACTCAACAGGTAAAACGCAGTTGTCACCCCTAATGGTATTTCGGCCTCCCTATGCCTACACATGTGTGTGCCCAGAAAGGCAGCTAGTTGTTTATTGTTATTAAGCAGACATATAAGTTTTTTAATTTAATTATTAACCTTAGCTTTGGGTTATTTCATAAAATACTTCACTAAACTACAAAATGCTTAATTACATAAACAATCTTTCTAATACTAGAAATGTAATAAAAATATAAAGTTTTGTTATTTATATACTTTAGAGATTTGGCAGTTGCAACTGACCTGAGAGATACAAACTTGTTTCAGATTTTTTTATTAGGCTATATTTGTAGTACATAATCGGTACATATCTTTAGGGAATTGGTATATGTATATAACACATCTTAATTCCTTCTATCATTCCATTTCCTCTTCTTCCCTCCTCCTCCATCCATCTCTTGCTCCCCTTCCTTTTTTTGTACATGTTTGCAGTACTTAATGTTTAAATTCCTTGTGTGGAGTTGGTACATGCACTAACACAAACTCTTTTCTTGATGCAATTTATTTGACCATGAATTCAGAAGAATTAGCTATATTATATACTGCATATGTGGCCCAAGATAATTTCTCCTCATTTAATGTGGCCCAAACCAGACAAAAATGTTAGACACCCAAGGATTAGGTCCTCAGGGATGCGTCTCTTCTAGTAGCAAATTCCAGAGAATGACAAGCTTTCATTTTTTTTTCATTGAGTTTATTGGTACATTTTAGGTATACAGTACAGTTACATTCATCATTGGGACCTTGTACCTTTACATGACAGGTCTCGGTTCTCATTTTTTCCTCTTACTCCTGCCCTCCCTTCATCTCCTCCTCCCTTCTCTATTTACAAATACTTTATTTCCATTTTCTCATAGTTTTTCTTTTCCCTTATTTCCATTCCCCTACCCTTCCCCTATACCTTTAGCCCTTTTCTTCCTATTTCACATTGTCAATTATACCACTAGGACCTTATGTACAATTACAGTTTTTCATACCAGAGAAACTATTCGGTATTTAAACATGCTTGACTTATTTATTTCACTTGAGTATGACCTCAATATGCATCCATTTTCCTATGAATGACTCTAATTTCTCATTCTTTGTGGCTGAGTAGTATTTCATTTTACAGAAAAACAACACCTTCTTTATCCAGTCTCTAACTGATGGGCAAATGGGCTGTTTCCTACTTTTAGCTATTACAAACTGTGCCACTAAAAACATGGGTGTGCATGTCACTGCTCAGACAAGCTTTCAAATTCACAAAGAAGTTCAGCATAGAATTTTATGATGAGCATTATGTCTATTCACCTTTTTGTTTCTCCACAAGTGAGAAGAGACTAGGCTAGAGATGGTATTTGTCTGGCATTTTACATTAAATAGTTGCTTATATCAGATTGTCTTTAAACTTCTCCAATCAGAAACAATATTTCTACTCCAATTAGTTCCAGGATAATACATGTCTTAACCTAAGTTAGTTCTAGATTTCAACCTCCAGCACATTTTAGATCTAACAGGAATAAATGAATCTGTCTTTACAGTCAGGTCTATGTTGCTGGATGATGGGCAGGTATTTCTCAACAGTCATGCATCTTTGGGAGCATTACTGCAGTGATTGAGAACATGGACTCCAAAGTAGAGTTTTGAAGTCAGTCGTACTTGCGTTCAGGTCACTTGCTCACTTCCATGTAGCCTTAGGCAGTGCCCTTAACCTCTCACAACTTCTGCTTCTTCACATACAGCGTGAAGAAGTGACAGTAATTGTGACACAGGATGTTGTATGGGTGCAATGGAGGTGAAGTGCTTAGATCACACAACATTCCCTGAATACATGCTGGCTATGATTGTGTTTTTCATCATCTGAAAAATTGGAGACGAAAAACTCACTGTTACAGTATTGTGTGAAGATATAAGTATCTATATAAACACTAAGGTTTTTGGGCAGAGGGTTGTTTGTTTAGTTTTGTTTTGGGTATATCTGGCACATCATAATTTCTCAATGTATGACTACCACATGAATAAATGTTTGGCAATATCATATATTGAATTTTTTCAAGCACCACTTCTCTCTTCGTCTTCATTTTCGTTTTCAGATATTTTTCTGTACTTGATTTTTTAAACAAGAATCATATTTTCTTGTGAAACCAATGTCTTAATTGTTCTTATTCTTTAAGTTTTCAGACACATTTGTACCTGTTTTCATCTGCAGGATGGGTTTTCTGTCTTAAATAGTATTCTTTCTTTCCCCATCCTTTTTTCTTAGCCAGTCCTTTTTTTGTCCTAAATTTGTGTACAGGGCCATATAGTTGCACTTGCTGATTAGATTTAATCATATGTATTTATTTATTTGTTATGCTTAGTTGGGATTGAGTCAGATTCAGAGGCTACAGTGGTGGTCAAGTTGTTCCAAAACTGGACAATATTTAATTGGATGGCTCTTCTCTACATACAGGGAGATGAAGGAAAAGTGAAGATGTAAGCTGTTTTGATTCAATACAGAAGCACCTGCTAACCTTTAGAGTATTATCTGCAGATACCCGGTATATGTCATTTTCTAGGAAATCTTGACCCACTGACTTGTGGAGCCACAAAGGAAGATTTCTTAAATTGAAATAATTTTTGTTAAATAAAAATTTATAAAGAGAGACAAAAGGGTTATTTTGAACACATGTCTAAAACTGCCCACTGTCCAATGTCTCGGTCTATGTACAAATGTCTTCCTCGGACAGTGTTCCAATGCACTAGCTGAGTACTTTAGGAATTCTCTAGGTGGCTCTGCATTCTGAGTTTTGTTAAGTGTAGTTGAGGTTTTACTTAATCAATTGCTCCAATAATCTGATTCACCCTCACCTGCCAACTGAACATATAGATTGCTGTAGAAATGTCACTGGTCAATTCAAACACATAAAAATGGAATTTCCAAGCTAATTGTTCAAAACTAAAAATGCCCAGATTGTGATGAGATAGAAATGCAGGTAAAGTCTAGAATCCTGCTTAAAATCAAAAGGTATTCTTCAATTATTAACTAAGTTGGAAAAGGTCACATTCTAGTGCCAAAATTTGGAGGTCAAGTGAATGATTTTTGATTAGAAAGTACTAAACCCATTCCTGCCTAATGATATATAATATATACCATATATAATGTAAATATGATATATAATGCTTCTATAAAAAAGCAAAAGCAAAATAATGACAGTGCATATTATGACTCCCACTTGCCTTTAACATGCTAGTGGCCTTTACAATATTTTATGTGTTTGAAGAATTTATTAGCTATTGTACCTAATACTGATTTTGATTTCTATAAATGACAAAAGTAGAAAATGAAGGAGGAAAGAACTTGGTTACTTAGGAGGACTAAGAATATTTTTATATCCCAGAACTCTGAGAGGCTAAGGCAGGATGATCGCAAGTTCAAGCCTAGGCTGGGAAATTTAGGAACTTGGAAACACTGTGTCACAAAATTAAAGAAGAAAAAAAAATACAAGAAAATAGTTGAGTATGAACTCAGTGTGTGGATCCCAGGTTCCATCCCCAGTACTGGGAGAAAAAAAGAACATTTTTATTGCATCTTATATAAGACTGAGAAAATATCACTGTTTCATATTTAAAGATAGGAGTAACTCTGAGTAAGATTATGAGGGCACACACTCCTCCTTTATGCCACCACTGGTTAACACATGATTACCTCCAGCTCAAGGTAGCTGACTATCTGATTTTCCACTGTGAAACCTGGCAAAGAAGATGCCTCTGGACAAGACTTTAAATCCTGTATCACAGAGGAAACATTTCTATTTATTACCTTTACAGTGCACTTGGTATATATGAATAACATTTTATTTCAGCTACATTTATTGAGTATTTATTTTGTATTGGATGCCTTGTGGAAGCCAGTGTCACAGGTAAATTAGATATGGCTTTTATTTCTAGGAGAGCACATAGCTTAGTGAGATAGCTATAAAAGCAGATATTCCCCTAAAATTTAATAAGAGCAGTGACTGAGATACACACACAGCCACTGAAAAATGTGGCAAATTAGATGCCTGTCCAAAGAAAAAGAAAATACAATTGAAAAGGGATATATATATATATATAAGATACACACACACATATATATATGAATATCTATTGATATAAATGGCACTTTTCTCCAAAATTATAAAAACATTTCACAATTACAAATCACTAATTTTTAATTATAAATATTCTGGATATGTTAAACTTATTAAGAAAAAAGTTTTCTTCAGACTTTTGGGGCAAAAGAAATGAGTCTTCACTTAACCTCTACCATTTATTCCTCTGTTCTATCATTTATTATTTAAAAACTGTTATATACCAAGTGCCAAACTGGACCTCTTACTTGTTTTACAATTGATCTTAGAAAAATCATTTGAAGACCATTTAAACTTCCACATCTGTAAATTGAGCACTTTAAATTTTTAAGTAGGTTACTATAAAGATTAAGTGTCATAGAATACTGTAAGTATACTTCTTCTATAACCATTAAAATGTAGGAACAAAATCCTTCAAACTCCATAATTTTCTTTAATCTATGAAAACCTTATCTCTCTAATCATAGCTTCATGAAATTCTCAAATACTTTATCATTATCAAATATTTATTCCAGATGTGAAATAGAGCCACATAAGGTATTTAAGCTTTGACTTGGACTGTATAAAAGTGCAATGAATGTTGCTCTCTACATTAACAAGATAAAGCCAAATACCCTACAATGTCATATTTTTTCTTCGCTTATCAGAGAGCTGAAGTCACAGGACAATCAACTTGCTTGACATGTGAGAAAAGACAGATGCTTCTGGAGGAAGATAGGGCCAAAACATGCAGTCATCTTACCAGTGGCAGAGTGCAGGTAAAGGATGCCTGAAATGTCACATGAACTGCTAAAAAGAAATAACCTAATTTTTTAAACAAATTGATAACAATCATGAGTGTGTTATAGTAAAAGTAAAACACTCCTGCTGTCACGACACAAGAAGAGCTCACACCACTTTCAGGTGCTTTTCTGTGAACCTCGCTGCTTATACAAACGACTAGGGCAGGGGAAGATTCTAAGCAAAACTTTTTTATGGTGTAGTCCTAGCAGGAAGATACAACAGCTTCTGCAGGGAAGGCTTACTACTCCCCAGTTCCTGACTGAGTACTAGCTGAGCTAAAGGAATGTGCAGATAAACAGATGGGCGTGCTCGTAGTGTAACTACACCAACAATTACAACCAACCCAGAGCAATGTCTGACTAGACTGACTCAACCCCAAACACTACGCAACTGCCAGAAGGCAGCTTATTTCCAGAAACAATCACAATTAAACTCAGCTACACAGGGTGCTTGGCTTTCTACCAAAAATTATGAAAAGAAAAAATTAGCAAGATGAGAGAAAAAATAATCCATTATTAAGAGACATAGCAATCAGAGCAATAGATATGAAAAAGATATTGAAATTCTCAAATAGGGAATTTGAAATGACTACGACTAGTTTATTAAATGCTCTAGTGGAAAGGTGGGTGGCATACGTAACCAAGGGAGGAGTTTCAGTGAAAAGTAGAAATTGTGAGAAAAATATCAAATAGCAGTGCAACAAATATAAAAATGCAAGGCAACAATTATAAAGAACTATCAAGAAATCAAACAATAACAAATGTTGGCGGGGTTATGGGGAGAAAGGAACCCTTCCTTCTCCATTGGTGGTGGGAGTGCAGACTGGTGCAACCACTATGGAAAACAATATGGAGATACCTCAAAGAGCCGGGACTACAGGTTCCATTTGACTCAGCCATCCCTCTGCTGGGTATCTTTTCAAAAGAATTACAAGAATCATACCACAGCAATGTGTGCACACCAATGTTTATAGCGGCACATTTTGTAATAGCTAAAACTTGGAAACAGCCTATTTGCCCCTCAGTTAGAGACTGGATAAAGAAGATGATATATTTCTATAAAATGGAGTACTACTCAGCCATAAAGAATGAGAAATTAGATTCATTCATAGGAAAATGGATACATATTGAAGATATATTCCTAAGTGAAATAAATAAGTCACATGTGTAAATACTGAATAGATTCTCTGGTGTGAAAAACTATAATAGTACATAAGATCCTAATGAGATAATTGACAATGTGAAATAGGAACAAAAGGGCTAAAGGTGTAGGGAAAGTGGGAAGGGTTGGGGAAAGCAAATAAGGGAAAAGAAAAAAATATGAGAAAATGAAAAAATGGGAATGAAGTGTTTGTAAAGGGGGAGGGAGGAGGGGTGAAGGGAGGGCAGGGACAAGGGGAAAAAATGAGAACCAAGACTTGTCATGTAAAGGTACAAGGTCCCAATGATGAATGAAACTGTACTGAATACCTAAAATGTACCAATAAACTCAATGAGGAAAAAAAATCACGAAGGTATAAGACAACAGAGAAATCTTTTTTTTTTTTAATTTTATTGAGTTTATTGGTACATTTTAGGGATACAGTACAGTTACATTCATTGTTGGGATCATGTACCTTTACATGGCATGTCTTGATTCTCATTTTTTCCCCTTACCTCTGCCCTCCCTTCACCCCCTCCTCCCCTCCCCATCTACAAACACTTTATTTTCATCTTTTCATTCTCTCACATTTTTTTCTTTTCCCTTTTTGTTCTTCCCCTACGCATCACACCTTCCCTACACTAAAGCTAAAGCTAAAGCTCCTTTCTTCAAATTTCTAAATGTCAGTAATCTTATTAGAATCTTATGCATTATGATAGCAAGAACTGGTTCTTTAAAATTATTCATAAAATTTACATGCTTCTAACTAGACTAGCTATGAAAAAAAGCATAGAATATAAATCACTATGATTGAGATAGAATATATCATGAATGGTTTTCACAGGCATTATGAGCAAAAAAATAAAGGCTACTTTATGTATGTACATAAATTTTAAAAGTTGGATAAAATGAGTCAATTTCTTCAAAAGAACAACATTTCAACACTAAAGAAGAAATAATCTGAATAATTATGCATCATTTACAAATCTGAATTCATGGCATATTTTAATAATAAAAATTTCAGGTGTGGCTGACTTCACTGATGAATTCTATTAATATTTTAATAATAATGTCAATTATTAAGAAAATGTTTCCCAACTCATGAGGCAAGCATTATTCTGTTACTAATCTAGAAAAAGACACAGCTAACATTGCATTTAATGTAAACAGATTAAAATACTTTCTAAGATCAGAAGTAAAACAATGATATCAGTTTCAGAATGATTATTTAACACAGTGCTAGATCTGTAGCCAGTACGTTAAGGCAAAAATAAATAAATAAAAAGCAAAAGATCTTTAAAAAGAATGTCATCCACTTGCAGAGCTATATTTCAGAAGAAAAAAAACCCCTAACTTCCTAGAAATAATGAGTTTAGGAGAATCAAAAAGCACAAAGTCAACAATCAAAAATTAACAGTATTATCTACACTAGTAATGTACAATTGAAAATTAAAGTCTAAAAAATAGTACAACTGCAACAGCACTGTCAAAGATGAAATAATTTAGGTATAATTCTATCAAAATGTGTGCAGAATAAGTATTAAATATCAATAAAATCAAAGAAATTGGACATAAATAAAGGACATATTATGTTATTATGTTTGTGTAATGAAAGACTTAATACTATTAAAATAATAATTTTCCAAAAGAGATATATGAGTCTAATATTATTTCAATCAAAATCTTAGTGCAGTATTTTGATAGAAATTAATAACTGTTCTAAAATTTTTAGGGAAACACAGAGAAACTAGAATACTCAAAAAATTTTTAAAAAGGAGGTTATTTATATAACTCATAAAACTGATTCTTCAAACTTGCTGTGTACTTATAGAAACTGGACAATTTAGTACTGACAAAAAGATAAATGTACATATCAATGGAAGAGAATCAATGGTCCAGCAATAGAAATACTTGTCTTTCAACAAAGGTGTATGGGAAAGTCATGAAAAAAACAGAAGATTTCAAAACAAATGGTGCTATGGGAACTTGCACAAAGAATCAACAACTGGGATCTCATCCTATTAAAATCTCCTGCAGTATAAGAGAAACTACCAACAGATCTAAGAGACAACCTACAATGGGGGAAAATTTTTTACCAGCTGCTCCTCAGACAAAGGACTACTATCTAGAATATATAAAGAACTCAAAAAAATCAGGCCGCCCCAAACATAAAGACCCGATTCAAAAATGAGCATCTGAAATGAACAGACATTTCTCAGACAAAGAAGTAAAAGCAGCAAATAAATATATGAAAAGATATTCACATCGCTGGTCATTCAAGAGATGCAGATGAAAACAACACTGAGATTCCACCTCACCCCAGAAAGAATGGCTGCTATCAAGAAATCAACCAATAACTAGTGCTGGCAGGTTTGTGGGCAGAAAGGAAGCCTTCTGCATTGTTGGTGGGAGTGCAGACTGGTGCAGCCACTGTAGAAATCAATATAGAGACACCTCAAAGAACTAGGGTTAGAGGGCCCATTTGACCTAGCTATTCCTCTGCTAGGTATCTTTCCAAAAGAATAAAAAAATCATACCACAATGATATATGTGCACCCATGTATACAACGGCACAGTTTGTAACAGCTTAAAATTGGAAACAGCCCAATTGCCCATCAAACGGAGACTGGATAAAGAAGATGTGGCTTTTCTTTCTTTCTTTTTTATTGAGTTTATTGGTACTTTTTGATATACAGTACAGTTACATAGATCACTGAGATCTTGTACCTTTACATGACAGATTGGTTCTCATTTTTCCCCATACCCCTGCCCCCGCTTCACCCCCTCCACCCTTCCCTATTTACCAAGACTTTGCTTCCATTTTTTCCTTTTTTCTTACTTTTTATTTTCCCTTCTTTCCTTTCCTCTACCCTTTCCGCTTCCCCTTCTCTTTTAGCCCTTTTCTTCCTATTTCACATTATCAATTATACCATTTGAACCATATTTGCACTTTTAGTTTTTCACACCAGAGAAAATATTTGGTATTTACATTTGTGCAAACCACGTGTGGTTTTTCTATAAACTGAGTACTACTCAGCCATAAAAAATGAGAAAGTAGAGACTTTTATAGCTAAATGGATGTACACTGGAGCCATACTCAAGTGAAATAAATACCAAATGATATAATTGATAATGTGAAATAGGAAGAAAGGGGCTAAAGGTGTAGGAGAAGTGGGAAGGGTAGGGGAAAGGAAATAGGGAAGGGTGGAGGGAGTGAAGGGAGGGCAGGGGAATGGGGAAAAAATAAGAACCAAGATACATCATGTAAAGGTGCAAGATCCCAATGATGAATGTAAATGCATTGTTTACCTTAAATATACTGATAAACTTAATGAAAAAATATATGGTGCTATAGCAACTGAAAGAACATATGCAAAAAAGAAGAAAAAAGGAGAAAGAGAAGGAACTTTGATACATACTTTATAATTTATACAAAGTTTAACATAAAATAGACAATAACCTCAATTTAAACCTAAAATTATAAAACTTATAGAAGAAGACATGGGAGAAAAACAAGTTAGACAAAGATATATTAGACATCATACCAAAGAACAATACATAAATAAAATTTTGATAAATTGGACTTCATCAAAATTAAGAACTGATGCTCTTTGAAAGGTACAAAAAAAAATCAATGAACAAGCCAAGGAACAGAGGGCAAAAAAAAAAACCCTGTAAAACATATAGCTAATAAAAGACTTCTATTATGAATACATACAGGATTTTGAAAATATATTATGTAAACAACTAAATTTTTAAAAGATTTGAAAATATTTCATTAAAATACATATCTATGTATCAATATATAGATAGATAGATAGATACAGATATATATAAATGGTTATAAGTACACAGAAAAGATGACCAGTGTCATTGTCATTAAGGTTCACCCCTGCTATGGCACCAAAACAAAACAGAACAAACATATGAAGTGTCTTTAAGGATTTGAAGTAATTGGAACTCTCGTGCACTGTTAATGAGAATGCAGTTTGGCAGTTTCTTTTAAATTAAACACATTTATCATAAAACTCTATGTTCTTTCTCAAAAGTATTTACAAGATAAAATAAAACTTGCCCAAACACTTATGTGCAGATATTGATAATAATTTCATTGCTAAACTCCAAAAATTGGAGGCAACACAAATATCCCTCAACTGCAGGGAGAGTAGATCGATTTTATACATCGAAATATTTTATACACTGCGTTAGTTACTTTTCTCTCATTACTGAGATAAAATACCAGACACCCAAAATTATTTAGCTCATAGCTTGTAGATGTGTCAGTCCATAATCAGCTGGCTCCAAGGCAGAGTGGCTCATGGCGGAAGAAGCAGCCAAAGCAACAAGGGAACCTTAAAAGCATCTTTCTTCCCCTTTTTTCTTGTCCAGACCACGAGGACTAAGGAGGTGCCTAGCCAATCACTGCTCTGGTTTAGTAATCACAGGTCCCCTTAATCCCAGTGTCACACACTCCAGAGTCAGCTACCTCTGGAAAACATTTATATATTTTACTTGTACATTTATAATTATGTATAATTTATATATGAATAGTATTGATAAAGATATAGTATCCATCATTATATATCCAGTTATAAATATATAAATAGCATACTTTATATCCATTATAACTCATATTTAAATCCACACATACATACTTACACAAATTTAAAAATAGAACACTTCTCAACAGCAAAAAGAATTAAAATTTGAGTCACATAATGATGTGAGTGGGTCACACAAGGCTATGTACTATAAAAGTTCATTTGTATTAAACTTTTAAAAATAAGGTAAAATTATAAGGTAAAAACAAACAAGCTTTCCCTCTAAATTAAAAAAAACAAGACAAATATCTACTATCACCACTCTTTGTTCAATGTAGTTCTCGAAACATTAACTAGAGCAATTAGACAAGAGAAAGAGACCAAAGGGATATGGATAGGAAAGAAAGAAGTTAAATCACCGATATTTGCAGAGGACGTGATCCTCTACATAGAAGACCTTCAAAACTCCATCAAAAGCCTCCTAAAATTAACGACTACATTCAGTAGCACAGCAAGATACAAAGTCAATGCTCAAAAGTCAGTAGAATTCCTGTACACCTGTAACAAACTTCCTGGGAGAGAAGTTAGGGAAACAAGGTTTACCTTTCACAATAGCATTAAGAAAACAAATTTAATCCCAGTCTGGGCAACTTAGTGACTTCGATTGTCTCTTTCTTACAATAAATGTTTTTAGAAAGGGCTGGGTATGTAGTTTGGTGTGAAGAGCCTGGGTTCCATCACCACTACTGGAAAAAGCAGGAGGAGGAGGGGGGAG
>NW_022900931.1:44585047-44607996 GCF_012274545.1 Fukomys damarensis
GGAGGAGGAGGGAAAGAGGAAGGGAGAGGAAAGGGGGAAGGAGAAGATGTGGAGGAGGAATAAGAAGGGAAACAAAAGTAAGAATGAAAACTATAAAAGTGTTTCAAGACACATAGGATGTAGGGGAAGTGGGAAGGGGAGGGGAAAGGAAATAAGGGAAAAGAAAAAATATGGAAAGAAAATCTTGGTAAGCAGGGGAGGGGAAGGAGTGAAGGGAGGACAGGGGAATGGGGGAAAAATGAGAACCGAGACCTGTCGTGTAAAGGTACAAGATCCCAACGATGAATGTAACTCTACTGTATACTTAAAAAATAACAATAAAGTCAATAAGATTAAAAAAAAAAGAAAAGAAACATAGGAAATCTATGACTTTAGCTGGTGGAAATTTTCTTATGTACAAATGCAAGCAGTCAAATGAAAATTGAACAAATTAGACTTACTAAAACTAAAGCTGTATGTTTCAAATGCCATCAAAGAGATGAGAAGATAACCTCAAAATTAAACACTATCAACAAATCACATATCAGAGAAGGGAGGTATACCCCAAATATTCGAAAAACACCTATATTTCAATAACAGATAAAGGATCCAATTTTAAAATGTTAAAGGGGATGAATAAAGATTCCTCTACGAAGATACACAAATACACAAGAACTTTGTGTCATCAGGCAGTGCATATCAAAACTACACTAAGATACCACTTTAATGGCAGTAAGGAGTGTCATAACCAAAGGCAGACAGTAACAAGTGTTGCCAAAGAATTAGAGGAACAGAGCCTTCCTCCATTGCTTGCAGAAAGGTGGAATAGTACAACAGCTTTGGAAAACAGTTTGTCAGTCCTTGAGAAATTTAAACAGATAATAACATAGGCCTTAGTAGTTCCACTCCCAGATATACAGCCGAGGGAAATTAAATAAGCACCCATATGAACTCTTGTCTGGCATCAAGTGTAGAAGTGCACGCCTACTATCCCACTGCCCAAGGAGACCGGGGCAAGAGGATAGTGCGCTCTGGCAGAGCCGGGGAAACTGAGCCTCTTAACAAGACCCTGTCTCCAAACTGAAGAATGGACTTGAATGTAGCTCAGTGCAAATGCACTGTTCTCGATATCGTTAGAAAAGAAAAGAAAAGAAACCTGGGTTTAACTGCTCATAGCAGCTTTGTTCACAACAGAAAAAAAGTGAAAACAACCCACAGTGAAAGAACTGGTGACAAAACTGCATATGTCCATATTATGAGATACTATCTGGGGAGGGAAAGGAATGCACGGCTATATTAGTAACTTTCTCAACTTAAAACCAGGGAGGCTTAGGTTTATTTGACCCATGGCTTCAGCGGATTTTATCTACGCAATCTCAACTGGCTCTAAGGTAAAGATGACAAGGCAGAGGGCCTTGGGAAGGAAAACTGCTCATTTTAGGGCAGCCAGGAAGTAGAGAGAGAACAAAGCAGGCAGGATAACAATACACCTTTCAAGGTCACACTCCGCATGATTCATCTCCTCTAACAAGGCCCCGCCGAGTAGCAGCACAGTCAGCTATGAATTAATCCTCTTGTGGGTGTAGTGCCCCATCACTTCTGAACGCATGAGGCTTGGGGGGAATATTTTATTTTATTTTACTTTTTATTTATTTATTATTTATTTGGTACCAGGGATCGAACTTTGGCCCTTGCGCTTGCAAGGCAGGTGGTGGAACCACAGAGCCTTTAAACCCCTGGCCCTGGGGGAACATTTTAGATCTAAACTATGAGAGCTGGGAATGTAGATCAATACAGTAACTCCCCGACTTATGAGCAAGTTTAGTTCTGAGAGAACAGTCATAAGACCAAATCCCTTGTAAGTCTGCCAGAGTGAATCCTATACACCTTTGACACAAATATACAATGCATACCGCTTCGCCTTTGCTAGGAGTCCCCCGACCCCCAGTCACCTCTGCTTTTCCTCCTGCTTCTGGACCTCCCAGGCTCTGCGCAATGCACAGCTGTATATCACTGCACTGCACAGTAAGCGCACAGCAACACAATTTGGACCATGGGCAGCAGAGACGTCATCTACTTCTACCATTCAGGCTACATATGTTTGCAATGCGAGGTCTGCTCATATCTGTGGAAGTTCTCAGCTCGAGTGTTCATAGACTGGGGAATTACTGTAACGGAGTGTTTCCGTAGCATGCCCAGCACCCTGCGCTCTGCTCTCAGAACCCAGACAGTGGGAGGGGATGAGGAGGAGGAGAACACAACTATAACATCAGGTGAACTGTGAAATTGTATGAGCCTAGAGAAGCTTTTCTAAGCTGGGTACGGTAGCCCACACTTATAATCCCAATGTTCTGGGAGGCTGATGTAAAGAGATTTTAAGTTTGAGCCCAGCCTGAGAAATTTGACTACTGTGTGAAACTCTATTTCAAGTTTTAAAAAATTTATAAATTTTAAAAGAGCTGGGGATATAGCTCAGCGAGAAAGCCCCAGGGGGTGAGGGAAAGAAGCTAGCCTTGAGAGAACACATTTTGCCTGCTTCTGTTCCTATGTAATGCCAAGAAGAGACAAATATTTAAGCTACAAAGTACATTAGTAACTGACTAGGGTTGAGGTTGGGAGTGAGGTGGAAAGTGTGAGGAATTGAGGAATTAATGCTTCTGGGACCGTAGTCTCTTTTTAGGGTGAAAGAAATGTATCACGGTAATGGTTTTACAGTTATGCAGATATATTAAAAATAGTTGATGTAGATCTTACATGAGTAATTTTTAGGATGTGTGAGCTAAGTCTTGATAAGATGTTCTTCAAACAAAGAAGAAGGAGATAAAGGGCAATGGAATAACCCTAAAGGAAAATGACATAAGTTCTGAATATGCTCTGGTTTGGCTGAATCATGGCTTCCATAAGGCTGATGTGAAAGCAGAGATTTACAACACAGTTTGAGACCAGCTGTGTAAAACTGTGGGATGCTTTCTTAGACACTAAAGAAGGAGTTTGCCTTATATCTGGTAGGCAGTGGGGTGACATCAAATTCTTCTTTTTAAAGACTATATTTAAAATAAGGGGAAAGTGACAATATCCTTTCTTTAGAAAGATCATATTATCTACAGATAAGAATAGACCACTCAGAAGACTACTACAGTAATCCGTGTGAGAGATGATAAATGCCTTTTAGTGGCTTCCCTAGAATCCACTACATTGATTTTGCACTATATTGCTTTTGGACTTAAAGTATATCTGCATTATTCTGCATGCATCAATTTGGTATTTAAAATAAATACAATTAAAATGTATTTTCTGAGACTACTTCCAAGATTTATAATATACCTCTGACAGAAAGTGAAAATATACATGGTTATTTAATTATTGCTTTAGATGTTCATGCGGCTTGCCACCAGCTGAGTGGTGGAGGACTGCAACACCTTGTTCAAGTGACTGCAGTTGACTTTGTCAATATCATAGTACTCAGCTGTAGCTCTTTCCTTGTCCTCCTGTTATAAGATAGTACAAGATAGGTGACACCGTGCCGAGTATAGGAGAGTCATTCATGCATAGTTGCATAGTTGCTGTCCTGTCACATGCCACATTTTTTATTCTGATTTTAGAAAGATACAAATGGTTTCTGAGAACTTGGATGTGACTCTGTGTCTTCGTCACTCTGATTATCCTAAATACCTAGTCCCAGCCTGGGGATCTTACTCCTTTCTGACACGAGTATGCAGGAATGATCAGTTCCCTTTCTGTAAAGAGCACCTGTCATTCCTTTAAGCACTTGCTGTCCCAGCATTGACCAGTGGCATCACAAGTCCCATACTGCAGTTAAAGAAAATATTTTAATTGACCTTCAGATTTATTTTTCTAATATGATTTCCTAGCTTTGATTATTTCCAGAAATGGGAATGTGCCCCTACTTCATAATAGTTATTTCCTTTTTTTTTTTAGGTTGTCATTTAGCACCTAAATTTAACAACCCTCAGAAACTCAAAGATGTGACAAATTAGCAGATGAAAGGGGAAAAAAGGAGCTCTGAGCTTATAGATAGTATTTCTCAGATGTTTGGTGGAATCAAACAGATGTATAAACTGACACATACTCCAGGGCATGTCATGTTCTTGAAACAGAAATAGAGGATTAACGGTATTTTTTCATCTGCAAAATGGGATTAATAGCGTTCACCACCTGTCATCTCTTGGGGGTGTTGTGAGGGAAAAAGACATTCACTCGAGCAAAGTTCTCTGTGCTGTTTAGAAGATAGGCAGCTCATTAATGCAGACATCACTTTGTTTTGTGGCAAAACAACTGAGATCTCAAATTCCCTGGAGGAGTGGGGTCTTATTTCCAAAAACACATGCCTTCAAGAGAAAAGAAAAACAGTCTATGTGTAGTAATGCCTTTTCTGCCTCATCCAATGCAAGACAAAGAATGACAATGTAGGGGGAAGGGGAGGTAGAGTCGGGACAGCCCCGACCAAGGCCCAGATGTGTGGAACCTTCTGCCTTCTCCCCTGTCTCCAGACTGCCTCACTTGTCTCTCAGGATCCTCCACTCCCTCTACCAAGATGTAAGATGGAGTCTATTTTGGTTCACATTTTTAGACAACAGAGAGGTCTATAAACCAGTTTTTCTTGGTCTTGGAAGAACAGTGACACTGTCTTATCATCTGTGAACTGGAAGCTTGCTCTGTATGAGAAGGCAGTTTTATTTCACGGTTGTGTTATGTGTACCAGATTCAAATGTTCTGAGTTCAAGCGTTGACCTTCAGCCGTTGTCACCTTATGTTACCTTGGCTTTTTTGAAGAAGACACTTCTCTGTAGCATGCTCACTCTGCCTAGGCCACTTATAATCATTCATTAGGTGTCTTTGTTTTCTTTGCATCATTCTGAGAGGGATTACAAATGATGGTTGGCTCATCTGTGCACCGCTTCCATTCTCTGGGACCAGGGTGCTTGTAGATCAAGGGGAAAGGAAGTTTACCTAACTTTCCATCAGAATGTTTAGCAATAGTATTGTTAAACCAACAGACTCAATGAAAAATGCAGTTCCAGTCTCTCTCTCTCTCCAAGTAGTAAACAGAAAATAAACCATTGGAGGACTCTATGCCTCTTTTTAACAAAGAGGAGGCAAGATACAATATGTATATATACCAGCTCCCCTGGATGAATACATTGATTATGTATTACAAAGACGTACTATTAAAAAAAGGAGGCAAAGTCCCCACCCATCTGCTTCGATTATGCCACATAGGAAAAGAGAGGCAAAAATCAATGAAAATATCTTTGTTAGAGGAAGGACATATAACCCCTCACACAAGCCTGAAGCAGTTTCAAAAATTAAAGCTCTATTTATTCACCCCACCCTCCTTTCCCAAAGATGGAGTTATTTTCAGTAGGGTCATTTTTATCAACAAGAAAAACAAAGAAGAAACCCTTTTTGATTAATGGGCGACTCTTTCAGGGAGTTTTTATCACAGACATATTTTTCTTTCCCACATAAAGATGGAGAGGTCTACAAAGCTCCTTTTGTTGCAAGAGATTTGTGGAACCACAGTAAACACTAGAAATGGAGAGAGAGTGATCTGTGCAAATGCCACTGATGAATTCCATGGTACCCAGGGCAGGTCTTTCATAAGGAAGAAGATGGAGCAACAGCAGAGAATCTGAGTATTGATCATACTTGGCATCTCTGCAATATGAAGTGGAATATTTAACATTGGCAGCAAGGTGACACTAACAACCAAGGTGACAAGAATAAAAGACATGACACCAGATACTGTTGCTGGGCACTTGATAAAAACCTAGTGTGAACACGTACTACTAGAATGTCATGACATTTCTATCTGTGTAGTGTTTTGAATGCCTAAGTATTTTATTTCATAAAGTTGTTCCCATTTTATACAATGCACCAATATGCATGGGTGTATGTGTGGTAGTTGTTGTCATTTAAAACTTCTAACTCAGACATTATCAAAGAGAGGACACTAAGGTGGTTGAAGCTATAGTCACGTGCATCTTTAAAGGACTAATCAGGAAGACAAAATGCAGCTGAGCCTTACAGGAGGATAACTGAATGCAGAACAATCCTTGCAAAAGCATTAACCAGTTACAAGAAGTTTTTCTTAATATTGGTAAAACTGAATTCACAAGTTAATGGGGCAGGAGTTTGCTAAATATAAAGAACTTTAATTTATGTTAGAGTGGGAGAATGTGTCATTTGAAAAAGCATGCTCTTCATCATGTGGGGATTTTTCAAAGAGAAAGAGAATGGTAATTTGTCAGAGGTGATGCTACAAGGGCCATAAATAGAGAAGAGTATTTTCTAAACATTAAACCATTCAATGAGTGCTAACTATTGGAATGGCAAGTAAGCTTTTTCTTACCAGCTCCAGTGAATTTGCAGGCCCTTCCAGGACCAAAGTTCCTGACTATAGAAGACCGCTATAGCATATAAGTAATATCTATCATAGAATCAAAAGTAATGTGTCCAGTGCTATATAGTTATTTTCCTGGAGCTATCAGATACTGAGATTATAGTAGCAGGCAGAGTGGAGTGGTCTCTGCTTTTATGAAGCATACAGAAAAATAAACACATCTGTGAATTCCTACTACTCGCTCGTAGGATTACATGTGAAAGCTTTTATCGTAACACCCCCAATACCAGCTGAGTTCACAGTCAGGGACACATTTGAAACAAGGTCTCCAAGTATGAAATAAACAAACAAAAAGTTTGTGATAGATCTATAACATTTCCTTGGGGTTATCAGGAGCTTTGTAGTGCTATTTACTGGTAGTCCCTAAATGCCCGCAAAGATTCCCCTGGATAAGTCCCTGGGATGCAAGAAGCATCTCATGAGAAACCCCTCATCCAGGAGTATCTTTTCTTTTCCTTTTCTTTTCCATCATCCAGGGGTCAGTTATAGCCCTTGAGATTTTTTTTTTTTCAAAAGAAAAGCCACAAGACAAATTCATGGGACAAGTAGTAATGATACCAAATATTAGAGAGAAGTGATTCCTCCTTCATTGAGACCCCAGGCTGATCAGGAAATACCAGCTGACTACATAGGTTTGATTAGGGAACTGGGCTGCCTGGCACGAAACACCCAGAGAGACCAGCAAAGAAGGCACTGCCCTGGAAAGGGAGGCCCAGCCTGGCCTGGTCGTGGAGTGCAGTCCCCAAAGGAAAGTTCTTAAGGCAACAGATGTCAAAATAGCAGCAGATCAAGGAAGCCCTTGAGAGAGGTGGGGAAGAAGATGTCTGAAGCCTTGACAGATGCCCTCGATCGTCAGAGGGAGGCTGGGAAAGTCTTTCTGGCTCTCTTCTTACCTGACTTCAAAGGGAAATGGGAAAAGTGGCAGAGAAGTCATTTCATGTGAAGCATACCTCCCCTGGTAAAAGCCAAGAAACACTCTCAAATCACCAGTAAAAGGGTCTGTGTCTGAGAAATCCTACAAGGACTTGCTGTAATATGGGCTATTATTTCACACATATTGATTAGTTACCATATAAACAAAACCAGGGCACAATTTGCAAGTGATTTCAAAAATATTTAGAAATGTAATCTTTATCATCTAGGAGAGTCTAATCTACTTTTAAAAAATACACTTAGCCCTCACCCATAGTATAACAAGGGTATAACACAGAAGACAAAATATGTGAGGAAAAGAGTTAAATGAACCCTAAAAGTGGGGGAAGATTTCTGTAGAGTGGGAAAGAGAATATCTTGCCTTAAGTATTAACAACAAACAGAAATTGAGAACCAAATGAAATGATCATAATAACTTGCCTAATAGTCATGGCTTTCCTCATATGGAAGCAAATTTTAGCTATGACATGATCTGTCTTACAGATCTTCGCATTTTCATAATCTGGTCTCGCAGTATCTAAGCCTTCTATATTCCAACCGTGCCATCTCACTCACTAAAATGCTCCTAAACACACACTGGATCCTGAGATCCTTATCTCTTCTCAGCCTCGAATGCCCTACTTTCCCTCCTCAAGAAGACACACCTCATGAAATTTTACTGGATGACTCTCCTATGACCCGTCCAGTTGAAATTAACATATAAGCATGTTCCTTCTGTTTTGTTTAGTACCGGCTACATTCTACCTTATCTTGTATCATAACATTACTGGAGTTCATGAATATTTCGTCCTCTAAACTTATGCTCCCTCCGCAGAGCTTTATAACTTCTTACCCATTCTTGAGATGTTGTCACTCCTTGTATAATCCTTTGCTGGTAGAGGGTGCTTGTTCCATGAAACACAGAGTTAAAAATCAAACCAGGCACCAGCCAGGCATGGTGGCACATGCCTGTAATCCCAGAACTTGGGAGGCTGAGGCAGGAGGATCGCTGTGAGTTCGAGACCAGCTTGGGTTTCGTAGTGAGTTCCAGGTCAGTCTCAGCTACATAGTGAGACCATCGAACCAGGCACCAAACCAGTTTAACACAAACAGCTTCTCTATCTGCAGAGTGGGAACCAGAATAGCACTCAAGTCATAGAAGGTTGCAAGGCTCGAATATTTTAATTCACTGGAGGACTTTAGAACTCAGTGTCTTTCATACATATACACTTAATATACGTTTGCTGCTGATTCACAACCTTAAGCATCTAATTCTAATTTCACCTTGATGGCAAAGTATTGCGTGAACCGTACACAGTCATAGGAGACACCACTGTTCGCACACCACACCTCGTGTCGTTCTTTCTTCCTAGATGCCATCCCTGGCTGTGATGACACAGGCTCAGAGAGAGGTAAACTGTCACCAACTCAGGAGTGCATCCTGAATAACCAAAGGCAAACGTGATAATTCCCCTTGCCACCGTTTAAATGAGGGCACGTGCTGCCATTGAGGAAGGAGACCACAGAGAGATACGCTGAGAAACTTCTTTATTAGGGTCCTTCCTTCTGTCCTTCTTTTTGTCCTTCAAGCACCTTTCTCGCCCCCTTTCTTCCTTTTTCATTTTTTCCTATTCTTTTTCTTTTAGCACAATGTCAGAAGAGATAGCTCCTCTTCTACTGCTGAATAGGACACTGCAGCAGCATTTTGTGACCATGAATGCAATGATGACAGTGATGACCTGTGCCCTCCATGGCTGCACAGCAGACAGAAAGAGCTTAGAAATAGTCTGATTGTGTTGGTTCCATCTGTTGCTCAAATTTCTATAAAAATAATTGTAAATTTTGGGGTATTATTTTTTCAGCTTTAATTGAGTGTATTGGTACATTTTAGGGATACAGTACAGTTGCATTCATTGTTGGGATCTTGTACCTCTACATGACAAGTTTTAAAAGTACAAATTTAAAGGCCCACCTCCCTCCCCCCCGATCAGACTATCCAAGGGAAAGGGTCAGAAAGCTGTCAGTTTTAAGCAGTGCTTCTCAGCATCACTAAAGTTTGGAAACACCGATTCAGTACATGATTTAGTTTGGTTTTCTTATACTTCAGCTAAAATATCTTACACTGTATGACAATTTTTTCAGTCTTGTGCTAGACCACTTTACAGTTTAGGCTTTATAGCTCCTTGAGTAGCAAGTTAGTAAAATAAGTTATCCCAATGCAATTATAAGGGCTATGTCAAAGAGGTCCTCTCTTTCCCCCATACTAAACCAAAATGTGTAATAGGTAATGTGAAATAGAAAGAAAAAGTCCAAAGGAGAAGGAAAAGGAGAAGTGGATGGGATGGGGAAAGGAATCAAGGGAAAGAAAAAACAGAAACAACATCTTTGTAAGTAGGGAGGAGTGGAGGGGTTGAAGGGAAGGCAGGGGAATGGGAAAAAATAAAACCAAGAATATATCATGTGCAGGTACAAATTTCCAATGATGAATGTCATGATACTGTGTACCTAAAATGTACCAGTAAGCTTATGAATAAAAAAGAGAAGTTACCAGTCTCCTAGAACTTGTGGTTCTTTTCAGTAGCCAAAGGCCCCAAGGAATATTTTAAAGAATATTTTTTTCCTCATTGAGTTTACTGGTACATTTTAGGTATACAGTACAGTTACATTCATTGTTGGGATCTTGTACCTCTACATGACAGGCCTTGGTTCTCATTTTTTTCACCTTGTCCCTGCCCTCCCTTCACCCCTCCACCCCTCCCCTTTACAAACACTTCATTTCCATTTTTTCATTTTCTCATATTTTTTTCTTTTCCCTTATTCCCTTTCCCCTACCCTTCCCACTTTCCCTACACCTTTAGCCCCTTTCTTCCTATTTCTCATTGTCCATTATCTCATTAGGATCTTATGTACTATTATAGTTTATTCACACCAGAGAAACTATTTGGTATGTACACGTGTGACTTACTTATTGCACTTAAGAGTACATCCTCAATATCTATCCATTTTCCTATGAATGAATCTAATTTATCATTCTTTATGGCTGAGTAATATTCCATTATTGAGAAACCACATCTTCCCTATCTAGTTTCCAACTGATGGGCAAATGGGCTGTTTCCAAGTTTTAGCTATTACAAACTATGCCACTATAAACATAGGTGCGCATATATCACTGTGATATGATTCTTTTAATTCTTTTGGAAAGATACCCAGAGGAGGGGTGGCTGGGTCAAATGGAACCTCTAGTCCCAGCTCTTTGATGTGTCTCCATATTGATTTCCATAGTGGTTGCACCAGTCTGCACTCCCACCAACAATGGAGAAGGGTTCCTTTCTCCCCACAACCCCACCAACTTTCGTTATTGTTTGATTTCTTGAGAGCAGCTGTTCTTTGTGGGGTGAGGTGGAATCTCAGTGTTGTTTTCATCTGCATCTCTCGAATGACCAGTGAAGTGTAACATTTTTTCATATATTTACTTGCTATTTTTACTTCTTTGTCTGAGAAATGTCTGTTCATTTCAGAAGCCCTTTTTGAATCAGGTCTTTATATTTGTGGGGGCTGATTGTTTTCAGCTCTCTATATATTCTAGATAACAGTCCTTTGTCTGAGGAGCAGCTGGCAAAAAATGTTTCCCACATTGTAGGTTGTCTCTTAGTTCTGTTGATGGTTTCTTTTGCAGTACAGAAGCTTTTTAATAAGATGAGATCCCAGTTGTTGATTCTTTCTGCTAGTTCCCGTGCTACTGAGGATTTGTTCATAAAATCTTTTCCTATGCCAATGTCTTCCAGAGTTCTGCCCAACTTATCTTCCAGCAAGTTTAGTGTTTCTGTTTTAATATTTAGATCTTTAATCCACTTAGATTTTAATTTAGTGCATAGTGAAAGATAAAGATCTAGTTTTAATCTTTGGCAGGTTGAGATCCAGTTTTTCCAACACCATTTATTAAAGAGGCTATCTTTCCTCTAGTGGGGACGGTCAACTCCTTTGTCAAAGATGATGTAGCTGAGTACATCTTAAAGGATAAAAGAAACCAATCACTTCTTTGTAATAACCGACACCCATCTGATAATGCAATCAAATGACAAAGCAAAACACAGCATAACTGAGCCATAGCTCAAGAGGGCTCTTACACTGGCACTGGCTGGCTTCCTTATATGGATGTGATTTGCTTTCATTTCGGAATTTAAGATTTGAGTTTCAGTGCACCTGCCCTTAATGCTCCTTATGGGTTTTATTGTGCCTCTCTCCACTCCACTCAGCATCTCTAAATTTGGCCATATGTGGACAAAGAATCTTTAAGAAGTGATTACTTTAGAAGGAGGTCATATGAGTGGACTGTTCATTCAATATGACATATTGAAAATATCCTTTTTGTGGTACTGGGGATTGAACCAAGAGCCTTCACACTGAGCTATGACACCCAATCCATGGCCTTTTGTGGGACAAGTTCTCAGTAAGTCACCAAGCTGCTCTGACTGGGTTCAAAATTGCAATCCTCTTGCTCAGGCTCCTAGAGTGCTGGGATCCCAGGGGTGCACACACCCTTTCGTCAAGAAGAAATTAGAACACAGAGATGCCAAAAGAAAATGATTACCTACTGACCATGGAAGAAGACCTCAGGAGAACTAACCATGGCCATACCTTGATCTCAGACTTCAAACAAATCTCCAGGAGTGAGACAAAATTGTTGCCTACTATTTAAGCTGTGCAGTCTCTGGTAGTTTGTAATGGTAGCCCCAGGAAATTAGTACAATGCTTTTATGGGTGAACACTTGCAAATTTCACTGCCTAGTCTGATACCTTCTGAATTGTAGACAAACTCTGGCACCTTAACATTTAGTCTTGCTAAAGACTAAGCTCACATTAGAATTCTATTTCTGCCTAAATCAGTTAATTCTTCAACTTAACATTTCAGTAAGAAGAGGATAATTTTTGTAGATTCTTCTCTGTTATTCAACTCTAAACTCATAGAGTGGCAGAGTTAGTCTGCCTGTTCATATATATCTCTTCAAAATTCGTTTCCACATTCTTTCATGTTTTAATTGTCTGTTTTCCAGACGTTCCCCTCTACTGCCTCTGTCTTGAAACTAAAACTGTCTCGCTCACCTTTATTATGCCAGTAACTCTCACAGTAACTTGCATGTAACAAAATGAGGTTTAAAAAATAAATAGTCAATGAGTGGGTGAAGGCATAAAGGAATGAATGAATGATGCTCAAGTAATATGCAGCCAGAAGAGCAGCACACTATCATGCACCAACTGGGCATTTGATAAATATACCAAGGAGCTGACTAGCGAACAGAGGAACTCTGCAAAGATAACGAATTGCATAGCTTTCCCTGGCTAGATTGATGACACGTATTACCATGGCTATTTCTTTCCTGCAACATTTTTCATTATGGGGAATATTAATGAGTTAACAAGGACCCTATCTCTGTTTATCTTCTTTCCCATTTTAACAAGTAATTTTGATGCTAATTGACAAATCTCTGGATTTATAATAACCTGCCCAGTATGAAAAAAGCAGTGTGGTACAACCTTTCAACAAACTTTTTGTACAGAAATAATTATTGGAATTACTACTTAAAATGTGAAAGCTATATTATCTATCTGGGGCCAATGAAGATTTCCAGAAGTTTCAGTTTACAATTTTTTTTTAATCAATCCGTATTAAGCCACTAAAATGTATGATTTGTTCTATGAGGAACGGATAAGACACATAAAATTTTTCTCTCTTATTTCAAGATACATACAACTTGTCTGTCAGAAAGACATGTACATGTGAAAAGTTTAAATGTGAGGATGATACTATGGCTATTGTGAATGTCAAATGATTTATAGCTAAGTTAAACTTGACCCAAATAGTTTTATCATGTACAATTTCTTACAACAAATTTTATTTTAGAGAAAGTATGTGGAATATATTTATTGGTACAGTTACCCTTGGTGTTCATGTGAGATTGATTTTAGGTTACCCCACAAATGCCAAAATACTGTGTATGCTTAAGTACCTCATATGAAATGGTGTAAGATTTGCATAGTACCATATGCATATCCAGCCATTTACTTTAACTCATCTCTAGATTACATATAATACCTAATGCAGTGTAAATTATTTATAAATAGTTGCTATACTATATTGTTTAGGGAAAGATGGTTTAAAAATGTCTCTACATGTTCAGTACAAGTGCAATATCTTTCAAATATTTCTGATACCCAACTGATTGAAATCATAGGTCCAGAAAGAACCCACAGATACAGAGCAATTTTTGTACATAAAAAAAAATAAAATAAAATAAAAAAAAATTCAGAAAGCAAAGAATATCATCAGAGGAAGCAAATACCAAAATGCAACCAGGGTTTTCTTCAGGTGGTAAGATTCTGAATAGTTCAGTATGTCCTCTTTATACTTTACAGTATTATTTGGATTTTTACAACGGTGCATACAATATTTTAATTAAAATAATAAGCCATGAGTTACAACTACTGCCAGGCATGGTGGCACATGTCTATACTCCCACCACTCAGAAGGCTGAAGCAGGAGGACTGCTATTAGTTCTAAGCCAGGCTGGGCTACAGAGTGAGTTCAAGGCTGAACTACACGGTGAGACCTTGTCTCAACACACCCCGCCCCCATGTTTTTAATTTACAAATTATAACTACCAAATGAGAAAATACTAGAGAAAAATAATAGGACTTTAAAGGAAGAGGAGACTACTGGGGTTGGAATATGTAGGAAAAGCGTGATAGAAGTTGGACTTGAACTGGACTTAGGATGAAAGGTAGCCTGGAGATAACGGAGGATACTCTCGGCTGAACACACATATCATATCTAAGTCAACACAATTAACCTCGTACACTGACAGGCCCCATAAATGAATCATGAGCTTCTCAAGAACTGTCGACACTAACTTCCCCAGAACATGTCTCCTCAATCTTCTGCACCTCTCTGTTGCCATCTGACATCAAAATCATGGTCTGGTCTTAGGTCTGTGATTCTGTGACTGGGCTTTCGACTAGGCCTTTGCAATTGATTTTTTCTTCTGCTGCTCTTTCTCAAATACAGGATCAAATGCTCCCTTTCAGCTAGATTAAGTAACAAACCACCCCATAACCAGCCCCTAGGACCCATGCCTTTTGCATGGTATGGGGTAGTAGCACCATGGGGCAGGTCAAGTCCTCATCTTCCTAGAATAGAAGGTATTTGACACCAGAAAGGAAATAGAACATCTATTTTTTTTAGCAAGGGATCAAATTAGGGACCTTGCACTTGTGAGGCAGGTGGCAGCACCACTGAGCTAAGTCCCTG
Source organism: Fukomys damarensis (assembly GCF_012274545.1). Classification (NCBI taxonomy): domain Eukaryota; kingdom Metazoa; phylum Chordata; class Mammalia; order Rodentia; family Bathyergidae; genus Fukomys; species Fukomys damarensis. The sequence continues at coordinate 44,599,669 of NW_022900931.1, forward strand.
GCTCTGGAACATCAGTTCTTACCAGGTATAAGGTATGTTTAGAAGCCAGTGCTTAAAGTTAAGAGGCAGAGTTCATCTAGTGAAAGTGAGGACAGAACATCAGCACTGTGTACAACCTGAAAGGCCATCGTATTAGTTTCTTGTTGCTGCTGTAACTAATAGCCACAAATTTATTTGACTGTTTTCGTAGGTAAGAAGACGACACAGATAGGTAAAAGTAAAAGTATTGACGGGTTTACATTCCTTTAGGAAGCTCCAAAGGAGATCTACTTCTTTGCCTTGCTAGCTTTTAAAAGTGGCCCACCCTCCTTGGCCTTTGGTTCCCTTACATCTTCAAAGCCTGGGATGGCCAAGAGAGACTCCCCACATCACGTCACTCCGATTGACTTTTCTTCTTCCATTCTCTTTCATTATTCAGGATCTTTGTGATTATTTTGGACCATCAGATAATCCAAAATAAATAACCTCGCTATTTTACAGTCAGCTGAGTAACAACCTTAATTCCATCTATCGCAATATTTCCTTCATATAGAGCATAGTATAACCATAGTTTGAGGTGATTAGGATGCGGAAATGTTTGTACATTATTTTACCTACTACAGATGAAGATTTGAGCTTTATCCACTCAGTAATAGGGACAAACACTTAAAAATTTCTAACAAATGACCATGTAGAAGAGGAAACTTATATAAAATATAATTTGGTTCATTCATCACCAGAAAAGTAAGAATTATCCCTTTATATGATTAAGTTCTAAATCACATCATCAGGAGAGGCCCATGTCCACTTTTTATAATTCTATTTAAACAAAAGGAAACGGGGTCACCCACTTCTAAAAGTGACAGATTGCCCGTGAGGTTGATTAAAAATTAAACTAACAGAATTATCTGACGAGGTGAATTTTTTTTTAACTTCCCAGGCTGAGATACTCTGTCTGTACACAAAATGCTGCTTCTACTTGCAGCAGATGGTAATAGGTCTGGCTCAACCAATCTCAATTCTCCATCTATTTCTCTCCATCTTCCCCTGACTTTCGACCACCACTACCTCCCCAAATTAATTTCAGACAGATCTTTGTGCTTTGGCTGACATTCAAAACTGTCACCTCCACGCACACATTAACTCCAAGGCCTCTGTCATCCCTCACATTAAAATTCTATCATGAGGAGTCAGCACAGCTTGGCTCAGCTAGCTAAGGGGCTGGCTCTGAGCAAGATGCAGTGACAGCAGCCTTCATGTGTAACAACCCGGGTCAATTTGACAGCAATACGACACCCTCCTTAGAACTGGTTGCCGCTCTTGTTGACCCAAGTGGGAAGGTTATTTTTCTGAGCGATTCTTTCTGCTTCCCAGGAGAAAGAAAGGCCAAAGGTTAAAGGATATGGGTTATGAATATTTTACTGGAAATGACCACAACCACAATGATCACTTCGTAAGTTCCAGAATCCAGGTTTCCATTCTAATTGTGAAAGATAACCACTTGTTAAGAGCCACTTTTTAAAAATTCATTAATTTTATTGGTACATTTTAGGTACACAATATGTGACATTCATTATTGGAAATTTGTATATTTACATAATATATCTTGCTTCTTATTTTTCCCCCATTCCCCTGCCCTCTGTTCACCCCCTCCACCCTTCTCTATAAGAGCCACTTTTTAAAATGATAGCCCAAGAAATTATAGGCACGGTGTAGGCAATAGGATGTTGACAATATAGAACAGAATCCTAGAGTGAAAACAGAAAATGATTCTGAAGCCAACCTAGTAATTCTTCACTTGTAAGTGATGCTCAGAAAGGCAAAACGTTTTGCCACGTCTCAGTTATTACTAACCAAAGCAACCTGCTCTTGCATTCTCTCCATACCTGTCCTTTTTCCTTGCAACCACTTACTTGGGTGGGTTGTATGGATAATGACACTGTCTGTGTTTGGAGGAGGTGAATGATGATAAGAGTTTAAACATTTGCTCATTCATTCATCTTTTTTTTTTTAATTTTATTGAGTTTATTGGTACATTTTAGGGATACAGTACATTTACATTCATTGTTGGGATCATGTACCTTTACATGGCAAGTCTTGATTCTCATTTTTTCCCCTTACCTCTGCCCTCCCTTCCCCCCTCCTCCCCTCCCCATCTACAGACACTTTATTTTCATCTTTTCATTCTCATTCATCTTTTTACACTAAGCTAAAACCCATGAAAACCAATAACAGTAACAGAAACAAAAGCATGAACTTCAAAGTTCCTTCTATTAAAAAAGCTATTAACATATTTGCAATCCCTAATAGATACATTGAGGAATTGGTATATATACATATCTTATTTTGATTCTTTTACTTCCCCTAACTTCTTATATCTCTCCACATTGGTCTATTTCATATCATGTATCTTTAATTTGTTCTTTCAATTATTTATTCTTCCCACCATATGATATTTAACCTTATGTGTCTGATTTACTTCATTTAACATTATATTCTCAAAGTGCATCTCTTTTCCTATAAATGATTCAAATATATCCTTCTTTATGGCTGAGTAGTATTCATATATACATATATATAGTTCATAAATATATACTATATATATTCGTCAATATATTCTCCCAGGATTGAGCTGTTATGAGTTATGATCTCTTCTCACCCCACCTCCAAGAAGAAACAAGTAAGTATATAACTTCAATGTGCTCTCAGTGTACATTTTAAATTAGACCATATTTATTATAATTTAGAAATCAAAACCCTATAAACATATACTCACTCTGTTTTCCCATCTATCCTGGTCCCCTTAATGCTCTTCTCCCTACCTGTTACAGGAGATGATTTCTTTCACTCTCTGGTCTATCCTTGACCATTAGTCTTTAGATAGCTCCTTCACATAATCTTCACTCTTAACTGATCTTGTGAGAGAGGTATTTGAAAGGCTCTTGACAGCAGAAAGCATGAGTGTCATTAAAATGGCAGTGCCAACTACAGGTGTGTTATATAGTGGATTTCATTAAATGTTTTGCAGCATGTTCAATGAAAATGCTCAAGAACCCTTGACTCCATGGACTCAAACACAACCTGTTCTGTTGACTGGGTTATAATTCTGTCACAACCAAAACATCACAGTGTCTAACATTTCAAGTAGCAGAGAAAGGCTATAGCAGATAAAACATGTGCTCAGAGACCAGAGAGGGGCAGTAGGGTTTTGCCTTTTTCAAGAATGAGTCTGAACTCAGGGTGAGTCACTGGAGAGCCCTGAGCAAGTCTCATGGTCAGGAGAATAGGCTGATGATAAAGCACACTTCAGAGAAATGTTTTGAGATAATCTATATATTGTGACATAATCTATGAAGAGGAGCTCCCCAACCCTATGTCCCCTGTAGGAGTTGTTGTCTAGTTTTTCACATAATGAGAACACTACCTTTGCTGAGATAAAGGGTGGTTTACTTTGTGCTCTGTTGCCTAATGTCATGCCTCTCAATTGTGAGCACAGCTTACTTATAAAAAACAAATTTTCTCCTGTCTCCACATTTAGCTGCCTTTTAATTTGATTATCACATTAATAGGGATTTTGAGTAGAAGGCATTACAAAGTCACTAGTGGGGAGGGGGATGAGGTAAGGAGTAGGATGGTGAAGAAGTAGTAGGGGCGAGGCTGGAGGTTGTGTTGAAGGGTTTCCATCCTTGCCCTGCATCTCCAGATACTGTTCATGACCTTGTGGGGTTTCCAGCAGTTAATACCACTGAATCTACTCTTGGACTGATATTATTTGGAACTTTGTATGTCAATGAAAGACTGGCCAAATCCACAAATAGGCAGTAGAAGCTGGATGTGGTGGCCCACTTCTATAATCTCACTCCTTTGGGAGATGGGGGCAGGAGGACTGAAAGTTCGAACACAGCCTGGGCAACTTGGCAAGAACTTTTCTCTAAATAATAATAATAATAAAAAATGTAGCTCAGTGTGAGGTCCCTAGGTTCAATACCTAGTATCATAAAACAATTTTATAAAGATACTGTTTAGGAGACGCTTCATAAGACAGATGAAGTAGGTAAAGACTTCAGTGATTTCTTTCAAACCAGGCAGATCTGCTCTGTCAAATAGTAGCCTAAATAGGGTCACCATGAAAAACAATAAAAGTAAAAGGAAGGTTTCTCTTTTGTCATAATAGCAACTAAAATTTCTATAGCATACAGAATCCACAAAGGAATTCCATATACATCATTTCATTTGAGTTTTTCTGCAGTCCTGTATGCATTATTTCTCAACATTTGCAGTTCAGAAAAGCTTAACAGATCTAATGAAGCTCATGGAGTCTTTCAATAATATAGTTAGTATTTAATTGCAGCTATTTGACACCAAATTTGAAGTTTTAGTATCAGAGCTGAAGGAAACAGGAGTAGCAGGTGCCACTGTCTAGTGACGCCTACTCCTCTCTGGCAGGTTGTAATAACCTTTTTCCCGAAAGGCTCCTATGTTCTGCTGCACCCAATATTTCATCCCCATCTGCCCTTTTGCCTGTAAGAATCGCATCGAGGCCAGAGCATTTAAACAATCACAGTAAAAAATAATAATCAATGGTCTCTAGAGTAGCTTAGCTTTACAGGAAAAAATTGATTAGAAGGTACAGAGTTTCCATCCTCCCCTGCTCTCCCCATACAGTTCTTCTATTATTATACCTTATAGTACCATGATACATTTATTACAATTGATGAACTAACATTGATATGTTATTACTAACTACAGTCTACTATTTATAATCATGTGTATTTTGGGTTGTATGTTCCACAGGTTTTGACAAATATTTCTGGCATCACGGTGTCACATTGTGTTTTACTGCCATACATTTTGCTCCACCTATTTGTCCCTCCCTAGCTTCCACTCATCCCTGGAAATCACTGATCTTTCAGCTGCTTCCATAATATTCCCTTTCCAGAAGAAAGTTGGAACTATACAGATATAACCTTTACAGACTGGCTGCTTTCACTTAGCAATATGTGTTCACGTTTCCTTCGCATCTTCTCATGGCTTCATACTTTATTTCTTTTTTTCCTCATTGAGTTTGTTGGTACATTTTAGGTCTACAGTACAGTTACATACATAATTGGGATCGCGTGCCTTTACATGACAGGTCTTGGTTCTCATTTTTTACCCTTATCCCTGCCCTCCCTTCACCCCCTCCTCCCTTCCCTATTTACAAATACTTTATTTCCATTTTTCTTTATAGCCATGAATACAGTAATACCTCTGTTCATGAATATGTCCATTCATAGACAATTCAGGTCTCAAAACCATTTGACAAAATTTCACTTCTGTTCACAAACTCTGCTTTGGGTGACAAACACAACTACAGCCATCTTCTCCACACAAACACAACTGCGGCCATCTGCCCCAAAATTATAAAACAAATCAAGTTTGTGAAACAAAGTACCACTTAATTATCCATTATGCCACAATTCATTTTTATATTCACACATTGAAAAGCATATTTGTTGTTTGCAGATTTTAGAAATGTGAATGAAGATGCTATAAATGTTCGTGTGCAGGTTTTGTAGGAACACATATTTTCATCTCTTTTAAATAGATACCTAGAAACGTAATTGTTGAATTGCATAAGAATATATTCATTTCTGTAAGAAACTGCCAAAATTTTCCACAACATTCTGTATTCCTACCAGCAATAAATGAGAGTTCCTGTTGCTCCATATCCTCGTGAGCATTTGGCATTGTAAGTGTTCTGAATTCAGTCATTCTAGTCTGTGTGCAATGCTTTCTCATGGTTTCAAATTTAATTTCTACGCTGATATAGATATTGAGCACACTTTCACTTGCTTATTTTCCATCTGTGTGCCATTGGTGAGAGTTTAGTTGGAATTTTTTTTCTTTTTATTCTTTATTGGTACATTTTAGGTATACAGTATAGTTATATTCATCACTGGGATCTTGTACCTTTACATGACAGGTCTTGGTTCCCATTTTTTCCCCTTGTCCCTGCTCTCCATTCACCCCTCCTCACCTCCCCATTTACAAACACTTTATTTATATTTTTTCATTTTCTCATATTTTTTTCTTTCCCCTTATTCACTTTCCACTACCCTTCCCACTTTCCCTACACCTTTAGCCCTTTTCTTCCTATTTCACATGGTTAAATATCCTATTAGGATCATGCATACAATTATAGTTTTTCACACCAGAGAAACTATTCAGTATGTACACATGTGTGACTTATTTATTTCACTTAGCAATAAATATATCCTCAAAATGTATCCATTTTCCTATGAATGACTCTAATTTCTCATTCTTTATGGCTGAGTAGTATTCCATTTTATAGAAAAACCACATCTTCTTTATCCAGTTTCGAACTGATGGGCAAATGGGCTGCTTCCATGTTTTAGCTATTACAAACTGTGCTGCTACAAACATAGATTCACATATGTCACTGTGATATGATTCCTTTAATTCTTTTGGGAAGATACCCAGAAGAGCTATGGCTGGGTCAAATGGAACCTCTAGTCCCAGCTCTTTGAGGTACCTCCATATTGATTTTCATAGTGGTTGCACCAGTCTGCACTCCCACAAACAAGGGAGAAGGGTTCCTTTCTCCCACAACCCCGCCAATGTTTGTTATTGTGTGATTTCTTGATAGCAGCCATTCTTTGTGGGGTGAGGTGGAATCTCAGTGCTTTTTCATCTGCATCTCTCGAATGACCAGTGATGTGGAACATTTTTTCATATATTTATTTGCTTCTTTTACTTGTTTATCCAAGAAATGTCTGTTCATTACAGTTGCCCATTTTTAAAATGGATCTTTATATGGGGGGGGCTGATTGCTTTCAGTTCTTTATATATTCCAGATAATAGTCCTTTGTCTGCGGAGCATCTGGCAAAAAATGTTTCCCACATTGTAGGTTGTCTCTTAGTTCTGCTGATGGTTTCTTTTGAAGTACAGAAGCTTTTCAATAAGATGAGATCCCAGTTGATGATTCTTTCTGCTAGTTCCCATGCTACTGAGGATTTGTTCATAAAATCTTTTCCTATGCCAATGTCTTCCAGAGTTCTGTCTAACTTATCTTCCAGCAAGTTTAGTGTTTCTGTTTTAATATACAGATCTTTAATCTACTTGGATTTTAATTTAGTGCATGGTGAGAGATAAGAGTCTAGTTTTAATCTTTGGCAGGATGACATCCAGTTTTTCAAACACCATTTATTAAAGAGGCTATCTTTCCTCCAGTGGGGGTCAGCTCCTTTGTCAAAGATGAGGTAGCTGAGTACATCTGGATTTGTTTTTGTTTCTTCCAGTCTGTTCCACTGATCCTCAGGTCTGTTTCTTTGCCAGTACCATGCTGATTGTATCACAGGGGCTTTGTAGTACAGTTTCAAATTGGCAATCCTGTTGCCTAGGATGGCTTTTGCTATTCTAGTTCTCTTATGGTTCCAAATGAATTTTTGGATTCTTTTTTCTAATTCTGTGAAATACAGAAATATAGTGTTGGAATTTCAATTGGCATTGAATTGAATCTGTATAACAGTTTTGGTAGCATGGCCATTTTCACTATGTTGATTCTTCCTACCTAGGAGAAGGGGTTATCTTTCAATTTTCTTATATCCTCTTCAATCTCTTTTTTCAGAGTGCTGTAGGTTTCAGTGTAGAGGTCTTTTGCTTCTTCTTCTTCTTCTTTTTTTTTTTTTTTGGATGCTATTGTGAAAGGAATGTTTTCCCTTATTTCTCTCTCAGTGAGTCTGTTATTTGGGTACAAGAAGGCTATTGATTTGATTTTGGGGTTTTGACCCTGTATCCAGCTACTGTGCTAAAAGTTTCAGTTAAGTCTAGAAGTCTTTTGGTAGAGTTTTTTGGGTCTTTAATGAAGAGTATCATATTGTCAGCAAATAATGATGGTTTAACTTCTTCCTTTCCCATCTTTATTGCTTTAATTTGTTTTTCTTGTCTAATTGCTATAGCTAATGTTTCCAGAACTATATGGAAAAGGAGTGGTGATAGTGGGCATCCTTGTCTTGTTCCTGATTTTAACGTGAAGGTTTTCAGTTTTGGGCCATTTAATATGATGTTGGCTGTTGGTTTTTCATAGATAGCCTTTATTAAGTTGAGATATAGACCATCTATTCCAATTTTTTGCAGGGTTTTTATCATGAATGTGTGTTGAATTTTGTCAAATGTTTTTTCTGCGTCTCTTAAGAGGATCATGTGGTTTTTGTCCTTGACTTTGTTAATATAGTGTATTATATTTATTGATTTATGTATTTTGAACCATCCTTGTATCCCTGGAATAAATCTGACTTGGTCAGGATGTTTGATCTTCTTGATGATCCTCTGTATTCTGTGTGCGC
>NW_022900931.1:44608214-44630345 GCF_012274545.1 Fukomys damarensis
TCTTTATTCAACTTGGGTAATTCATAAGTATCTAGAAATCTGTCTATATCATCTGTGTTTTCCATTTTATTAGAGTACAGATTCTCAAAGTAGGTATTAATGATCCTCTGGATTTCTGTTGGATCTATTGTGACTTTGCCTTTTTCATTCCTGATTGCATGGATCTGAGCCTCTTCTTTCCTTTTTTTAATAAGGTTTGCTAAGGGTTTATCAATTTTATTTATTCTTTCAAAAAACCAACTCTTCAATTCATTTATTTCTTGTATCATATTCTTAGTTTCCATTGCATTGATTTCTGCTCTAATCTTTATAATTTCCTCTCTTGTTTGAGCTTTGGGCTTTTCTTGCTCCTGTTTTTCCTAGGAGTCTAAGATTCATCATTTGGTTATTTATTTGAGCTCACTCTGTTTTCCTAGTGTGGGCATTCAGTGCTATGAATTTTCCACGTAGAACTGCTTTTATTGTGTCCCATAGATTCCTGTATATTGTATTGGAATTTTCATTTATTTGTAAAAAATGTCTGATTTCTTCTTTAATTTCCTCTGTAATCCATTGATTGCTCAGGAGAGTGCTGTTCAATTTCCATGTGTTTGTGAAGTTCCTAGGATTTTTTTATGCTATTGATCTCCAGCTTGATTGCACTATGATCTGATAATATACAGGGAATAATTTTGATTATTTTGCATTTATTCAAACCTGTTCTGTGAGCTAGCAAGTGATCTATCTTGGAGAATGACCCATGTGCAGCTGAAAAGAATGTATATTCTGATTTTATGGGGTGGAACACTCTATGGATGTCTAATAAGTCCATGCGTGCAAAAGCTTGGTTCAGTTCTAGTATTTCATTGTTGATTTTTTGCCTAGATGATCTGTCTATTTGTGAGAGTGGGGTATTTAGATGCCCCACTACAATTTTATTAGTGCTTATTTGGTTTTTCATGCTACTTCATATTTGTTTTATATAGTTGGAGGCATTTATATTTGCTCCATATATGTTTATGATTGTCATCTCTTCCTCTTGAATTGTACCCTTTACAAGGATGTGGTGGCCTTCTTTGTCTCTCTTAATCAGTTTTGGTTTGAAATTTACTTTATCTGTGAATAAGATTGCTACCCCTGCTTTTTCTGGGCTCCTGTCACATGGAGAATTTTTTTCGACCCTTTCACTTTTGGTCTGTTGGCTTCTTTTTGCACTAGGTGTGTTTCTTGTATACAGCATACTGTTGGATTTTGCTTCTTATCATTTTTGCCAGTCTATTGCTCTTGATTGGTGAATTGAGGCCATTGACATTGATGGTTTTAACTGATATGTACTGACTTCTTATTGTCATGTTACTGACCTTTTGTTGACTCTTTTTAGTTTTTTGCCCTCTCCTTTTACTTTCTTGCCTTGACTATTTGATTTGCTCTTTTGGGCCTCATGGTGTTGTGATCTTCATTGTCTTTTTCTAGGATATTGTTTAGAATTCCTTGTAGTGCTGGTTTGGTATTCATGAAGTTTCCCAGATGTTCTTTGTCATGGAAGTACCTTATTCCCCATCCATTTTGAAAGAGAGTTTTCCAAAATACACCAGTCTAGGTTGGAGGTTGTTCTCTTTCAGTACTTGAAATATCTCATTCCAGGCTCTCCTTGCCACAAGGGTTTGTGTTGAAAAGTCTGCTGTGATTCTGATGGGCTTTCCTTTGTATGTGATTTGTTTCTTTTCTCTTACTGCTTGTAGTATTTTGTTCTTCTCTTGGGTTTCTGGGATCTTGATTATTATGTGTCTAGGTGTAGATTTTTTTTGGTCATGGCTAGTTGGAGTTCTATATACCTCACTTATCGGTATGTCAAATTCTTCCTCTCTGGGAAGTTTTCTGTCATTAATTCTGTGAACAGCTTTTTTAAGTCATTTGCATTTTCTCCTGCTTCTTCAAGGATTCCTATCAGTCTTATGTTATTCTTCTTTGCATCATCTAGGAGTTGTTGGATCAATTTCTCATGATGCCTAACTGTTTTTAAGAGACCTCTCTTTTCACAGTCACTGCCTGTGATCCTATCTTCTATATCTGAGATTCTATCTTCGCATTCTTTTATTTTGTTGCATATACTTTCAATTGAGTTTTTAATCTCCAGTATATCTGTTTGATTCTGATTAATGGATTCCGTTTCTTTCCTATGTTGAGCATTCATTGTTTCCATTTCTTTCTTATGCTGAGCCTTCATGGCTTCTGTCATGGTCCTGAGCTCATCTATTTTTTTTGTCAGTTTCTGTTCTAGAGTCACGAATCATGACTTTCATTTTGCTCACCATCTCTATGGTTATCTGGGAAATTATTTCTGTTTTGAATTTTTCTAGAGCCTGATTGATCTGTTTTGTTACTTCCTGTGCTGTGATTTCTGAGTGTCCCGGTGGTTCACTATCAGACTTTTCATCCTCCTTTGCCCTACTGTTTGCCATTGGTGAACTGGAAGTCTGTCTTTGTGTCTTGCTTAAGTGTTTTCTCATTTTTATTTTGCTGTTGGGTTGTCCTTGATTCCATCTCTGGGTTATCAAATCTTTCTCATATCATTGTGTTATAGCTTTTGCAACTTTACTTACCGATTCATTCTGACACTGAATTAAGAAGAAATGCATTAAATATGAAATTGTAATAATTTTCTGCCAGAAACAGAACTAAATTTATTGACATTTGCAATAACCTAATATGCCAACAATATTTGAGGTATCAAAAGTGCATTGTGGTCAAACAAACATGTATATTTGAATTTCAGAGGAGTTTCCTTGTTTTCCAGGGTCAGGTGTAGTAAAAGTACTCATTGTTCTTCATTCGAATCAATGAACTCTCAAAATAATATTATTTGAGTTTTGCTTTTCTCATAATTTTTCTATATAAGAAGTACCAATAGTACAGAGAACGCTTCACTTTCAATTCCAAAGTGTTCTTAATTAAATATTAAGCTTAACTTTGATGATACGAAACATAGATTTTTCTCAGGCATTAGTCAGCTTTTCCTGGGTTAAAGTGCAATAATAAACAACCCTAAATTCTATACAACAGCAAAGATTCATTTCTCACTCCCAGTAATATTAGTGGTAGCTTACTCCTCATCTACATGTATTGTTTGTTCTGGAATCTAAAGGAAGAGAGGTTCTCTTGTCAACTGATGACTGAGAAGAGGAAAAAAGCTGGTCAAAACTGTGATGACCTCTCACTCTTACATGGCCAACATGGCTGTCTCAACAAACCTGGTGTCAACAGAGGAACAGTGCTCAGGAAGTATGAAGCCCCATGGCAAAAGATGAGGGTGTAGAAAACTCTTATAAAGAAACACAAGGAAATAATCGGGAATGCTAATACTATCTCTCATAACACCTCTCACATCTCACATATACGGAAAGATAAATAACTTTCTGTATGAGTGTTAGGGAACTGATCATTTTAAAGTATGCTGTGACGCCACCTCACAGGTTGTATTCTCTTGGTACTTCTTGGCTCCTAAAATGACCCCATGCCCTTATCTCTTGTTTTCCTCCCCCCAAGGCCACAGTGGTCCAGAGAAGTTGAAACCCATGTCTGCAGGGCTGGACCCATAACAGCAATCTGGCCTGTGATAGGTTAGCAGTAGCTCACCCTCATTAAAATCAATAGCTTAGCCCAAAAGTTCTCTTCTTCTGCCCCTTCTCCCTCTCTGCTTCTGCTTCCTGAATAAAGTCTCCTGTTGGACCTCTCGGTGTGTGTGTGGCCTAGTTGTTGAGTGTCTCTGGAACCCTTTCATTGGTGTCAGAAGTGGGATCTGGGATTGCCAGGCCCACAGGTTAAAATACCTGGGGACCCAAAACCCAGATACCAAGACGCTCCAACTCAACCCCCACCCGATGTCCACAACCACCTACTTTGGTGCCATTCTTGCAACCAACACCGATCCACTTATCTTCAGGCCTACACCAGATATTGGGTAAGTTCCCCCATTCTGAGACTTCTTTTGGGTAGTGGGGGGGTCCCAGGGTCCCAGGCCTCCAAGAGGACATCCACCACCGGAAGTGATTGGCCTGGCGCCGGGCCCTCTGTCCTCCACTGCAAACCACTGGGTTTGCTAGGTTCAGTCTGGGACTCAACTGGGTCTCCTCTGCCCCTGCTCAGGATGCCTTGAGGGAGTAGAGAGGCTTTCCAATTCAAACTCCCTTCCTGCACAAGAGACATCTTTGCAGGAAGTTTGAGTTCCACCTTCTAGACTGGGTGGAGAAAAGGGGGTCTCATCAGAACTCTCAGAGACATCTGGTCTTCTGATAACCGCCTCCACCATCCTCCTGGCAGTCATGGGCTCTGGCTCTTCCATACCCATAGAATCTCCTTTGGGATGCTTACTCAGGAATTTGGAGGGCCTTGACCTAAAACCCAAGTGGCTAATTTGCTTATCCACTCAAATTTGGCCCCAATATCAATTAGACAATCAAAATGTCTGGCCGCCTAATGCCTCCCTTGAACCAGGCCTAATTAGGGACCTATATAACTTTTGTGAGCATCAAGGAAAGTGGTTGGAGATTCCATATGTCCAGGGTTTTTCTTATCTTAGCAACCAGCCCTCTCTTTGTTCCACTGCCTAGAGACTCTCTCTTCTATCACCTCCTCCCACACTTCTGCTAGCCCAAGGTCCCTATGCTGCCAAAGCTCTCCCTCTTCGTTCCTCAGACCAGCTGGACCCAGCCAATGACCCTCCCCACTATGGGGCAACAGGAAACCAGCCCACTCCTCCCCCTAACTCCATCAGACTCCTCCTCTCCTCCTAGATCTCCTACTCCTCCCATTCCCTCCGCACATCCTACTGCTTCTCCCCATGCTCCAACCCCACCTCTCACTTGTTCCAAGTTGCATATGAGCCACACAATGGTGCCCTTGCTTAAAGTAGCAGGGGTTGAAGGAATCATCCACATTCATACCCCCTTCCCCATGACTGAACTAGCTCTCATCCAAGCCAGACTTGGTTCTTCTACTGCCGATCCAACAACCTTCGTAAAACAATTTCAACTCTTAACACAATCTTATCAATTAACCTATCATGATCTTTTTGTTGTCCTCACCAATGCTTTAACTCCTAAAGAAGGCAAAAGAGTGCTGGATCAGGCTCATGCTCATGCAGATCAGGAGCATTTGAAAAACAACCACCATCCGGTAGGTGCTGCCGCAGTCCCAGAACAGGACCCAGGATGGGATTACAACACTGAGGTGGAAATTGAAGCTCAAGACAGGTACATTAATTGTCTCCTTCATGGGCTCTGCAGGGCCACCATGAAATCTATAAATTATGAAAATCTTAATGAAATTATTCAAGATAACAATGAAAATCCATCTGCCTTTTTACAAAGGCTAACTGATGGCCTCCACCAACACACCAAACTTGACCCTGAGCCTGTCCATGGCCAAAGATTAATTATTATGCATTTCTTTTCTCAGAGCTACCCTGACATTAGACTCAAACTAAAAAAGCTCAAGAGGGGAACTTTGACTCTCCCTGCAGAAGTCCTGGCCAAAGCCTTCAAATTTTATCATGGCCATGATGATCTCAAAATCACCAAAAAGTACCAATTGTTGGTACAAGCCTTAAATCCTGCCATGCCACAGAGTCTCGGGGAAAGGAACCCTTCAGAGGGCCCTCTAGCCCAGGAAAACCCTGCTTCCAGTGTGGCCAGGAGGGACATTGGGCCAGTGATTGCCCAACCCCAAGAGTGTCCACAAAGCCTTGCCCTAAATGCCAACAGAAGGGACACTGAGGTTTTGACTGCCCCCTGGCGTCCACCCGCCATCAAGCTGCTGGCCCCACCACTCCCCAGAACAATGACCTAATAGGTCTGGCAGCAGCTGAGGGGCTATGAAGAGGCCCTAGCATGGCCCAATGTGGATCACCACCCAGGAGCACAGGGTAACCCTAATCGTAACAAGTAGGACTATTATTCTCTTATTGGATACTGGTGCCAGCTTTTCTGCATTGAGAGAATACTGGGGACCTACCTCCCTGTCTCAGACCTCTATTGTTGGGTTAGAAGGTCAAAAACAATGCCCTCGGCAGACTTCCTTACTATCATGCACAATTGGTGACTTTTCATTTCTTCATTCATTCCTAGTCCTCCCATCCTGCCCCATTCCCTTATTGGGTCGTGACATTTTACCCCAGATTGGGACACCCATTCATTTTTCTATGCTGAGCCCCTCCAGCACTCCAGTGTCTTCCTTTTGTCTTTTGTTATCCCAAGCTGTTGAGCCTCCAGCTTCCACATCCAAATGGCCAATTAGTCCCTCCCTCATAGATCCCCAGGTGTGGGATGTTCAGTCTCCTTCAGTGGCCAAATGCCCCCCAGTTAAGGTCCTCCTCAAAGATCCCTCATGATTTCCAAATCAGGCACAATGTCCCCTCCCTCGTACAAGCCTAGAGGGGTTAACTACCATCATAAATAGCCTATTACAAAAAGGGCTTCTGAGACCCACCAACTCTCCATTCAATACCCCCACCTTGGCAGCAAAAAAACTTAATGGAACATACCAATTTGTTCAAGACCTCTGAATCATTAATTCTGCCATTGTTCCCATTCATCCTGTTGTGCCCAATCCCTATACCCTCCTGTTCTCAATTCTGTCTGATGCCACCCATTTTTCCATTCTAGATCTTAAGGATGCCTTCTTTTCAATCCCCTTACATGTAGATTCCCAAGATATTTTTGCATTTACCTGGACTGATCCCTTCTCTAATGTAGCTACTCAGTTAACCTGGACTGTACTGCCCCAGGGCTTCAAAGATAATCCCCACCTGTTTGATCAAATTTTAGCCCATGATTTATCCCTTCTTCAGCTTCAGGTCTCACAATATATTCAATATGTAGATGACTTCCTCTTTTGTGCTCCTTCATTAATTATGCTCCAACAAGATACTTATAGGCTTTTAAATTTCATTTCCAAAAGAGGATATTGAGTTTCCCCAACCAAAGTTCAACTCTTTAAACAACAGGTTATATATTTGGGGGTGTCTCTAACACCTGGTTTTAAGTCCATTATAGTTGATAGAGAATGAATTCTTCAGGACATACCGACGCCCTCCACCAAACAAGAGCTCCTTTCCTTTTTGGGTTCCTCTCCATCATACTCTGCAACTACCATGGGACCTCTCAAGATAAAGCTTACTAAGGTCACAGAAGAGTCCTCTGGCACAGATCCTAGTCCACAAGAGATCACCTGCTCCCAGAACATTTAAGCGCTTCCATGGGATACTGTGAGGCTTTTATTACTTTGTCTCCCCTTGGTTTACTTAGCTTGTGCATATTGCTCTTGTGGGGTTTCCTTTTTGGAATTGGATTGGCCACTGTGGCCCCTCCATCCTATAGTTTTACTTCCAGAGTTTGTTTTGCCTTGATTTATTATCTTATTATTGGTATCTTCGCCATGCTCGCCTGCCTATAATCTTTCCAATTTAATGTTCCCTTTAGCCCATAAAATCTCCCCTTCCCTAGTTCCTTGCTACCTTCTAATCATAATTTCCCTCATATCGGCCACCGCAGACCCCTCATGTGCCCCAGCGTGCGTAACTACCCAACCAAGCTATTGGAAGAGAAACACCAATTATGGGTGGTGGCAAGCTCAGGCCTACACTCATGAGTGCCCTCCACCCTCACTTTCCTATTATACTTCTATCCATTTCTCATGTTACAAAACCTCTTCCATCTGTTCTTACAATGGACACAGATATAATAAGGCAAAAATGACATCACATAGTACATCCCATACCTCATCCTATGGACGAGGACAAAACACATGGGCCTGTTTTTCCCTACTTCCCAATTGGGAACATCAAGATGGAGGAGGGGTCCAAGATAGGGCTCTAGAGGACCATGTCCAGCAAGTACAACAGGCCATTATAAAGTTCTCACAGCCTCCTACAGAAAAGTCTTATCGGGGAATTGATCTAGACAAGATTACGTACATCAAAAATTCACAACAAAGAATACTTCACCTCTTCAATACCACACTTCACACCATCCCCACAGGCCAGACAGATTGTTGGATGTGCCTCCCCATAGTCCCAAAACCATATGTCCCATTTCCGATCCCTTGGCCATCCAACATTAGCTGCCCAGCCAACAACACCAGGACCCACATGGCAAAAGATCTTAAGATCTGTGCCACAGGATTGCCTACACCAGAAGACATTTCTAATCTTACCTGTGTCTCTCAAACCTATCTAAACTCAAACATCTCACAAGTCCTTTGCCAGTCTAATCTATCTCTTACTGACTGGCTATGGCCTCCCCCCCAGTCTGTTTTTCATCTGTGGAGAGAGGGCCTATAAATGTCTCAATATCTCCTCCTCCTCTGAGGTCCCCTGCTATGTTGCCCTTCTAATTCCACTGCTAAAATTATATCCTGATGATACCTTTCCTGCATTGGTAGCCCAATCAAAAGGACCAAATTCTGAGGAGAGATGATCAAAAACGGCAGCACCACTCCTAGCCCTGGTCTTAATAGGTGCAGGAATCCTAGCAGGTCTAGGGACAGGACTGGCAGGTATGTCTACCTCCATCCACTTTTATTGAGCTCTCTCGCAAGAGCTTAATGAAGATATGGACAGGGTGGCAGACACCTGGTTTGCCTTACAGAACCAGATAAATTCCTTAGCAGCGGTAGTATTACAAAATCGAAGGGGCTTGGATGTTCTAATTGCAGCCCAAGGGGGCATTTGCCAAATGTTAGGAGAAGAATGCTGTTATTTTGTAAACCAATCAGGCACAGTCACTACCAAAGCCTGAGATTTAAAAGATAGAATCAGAAGGAGACAAGCCCAATTAGAAGATCAACAGCCTCTGTCTTTATTCTCAAATATGTTACCCTGAATCTTATGCTTCCTAGGCCCTCTCATCTGTATCCTCCTCATAGTTACCATTGCTCCCTGTCTTCTTAATTTTATCCAATATCCTAGGTTAGCCAACTTTCTACCCAGGTCTCCCGACAGATGGCCCATCGGTTGGTGCTGCAGACACAAGGCCCTATCGAAACCTCCTTCATATGGCAGCCACCTTTCATCACCAAGACCTGATCCAGATTTCTGCTAGATTCAAACAGTTTCTGGAGGATCTCCTACTTTATCTACCTTGGTTTGTCCCCCACCCTTGTCCAGTACTGCAGGTAACCAATTGGGTTTCCAGGGTCTGGCTTCATGGAACTCTTTGTAGCTTTACATCAACTGAGATTGAAGCCTTCACCTTCCTCTTAATAATAATTACCTCTGGGAATAATCTACATCAGTTCCTAGAGTTTCCACTTGACTAAAATGAATTCAGGCTGCCTGTTTTGCCCCACAGCCCATTGCTCAAGCCTCTTTAATTGCTTAGCTATGGCACTCATTCTATATGATCTCCAATTAATTGCCCATCTTTCATATTCCCCACAAAGTTGTGTATACTGCACAGAGACATTTCTCCCTGATGTCAGGGGCCCAATACGGAAGGAAGGCCACACATCCCTGCTTCCTCGGTATTGTGAAATACATCAAGATTACTTAGGATACTCCTTCAATCCCTCCACTCATCTTTCTAACCCCTCAGAAACCTGCCAAGGGCCTATAGTTGCCTCCATAAGGCCCTATTGGCCACATGAGCCACAGACACCACTGGGTTCCCATCAGGATCAGGGGTTCCCCTCCTGGTTCACTTGTTTTGTCATCAACCTGCCTTACCTAATGCATATACTATAGAGGACCCCATCCAGGAAAAGGGTGGGACATTCCATATACCTCTTATTTTCACCCTGGCCTTTTTAGATGATATCAAAGGCCATCCCTTGCTGTGGTACATTAAAGAAATGTTCCAAGATGACATCCTTATGTTTCACCAAAGTTTGGCTGGGACACATGTAAGACAACACTGGGAAAGGTGGTATGGACCCTTTACCAACTGTATTCTGCTCCTCTCCTCTCCCTCACTGATAAGTTTGTTCGTTTGAACTCTTCGTAAAAAATCTTAAAGACAACTTCAATGGGAATATTATTGTCACTGTCAGTTCAACTCCGCTCAAGAACAGCACAGTCAACCAGACTTCACACCCATCCCCCAAAGGTGTCATCGCCCCAAACTCAGCAGGAAGTAGTTACAGAAGACAGACACTCCGCCCCCTTCCCTTGGTGTGTAGTTTTCACTGGCTGCCACTTCTCATCCAAAACCAAAGAGTGGGGAATGTTAGGGAACTGATCATGTTAAAGTATGCTGTGACGCTGCCTCACAGGCTGCATTCTCCTGGTACTTCTTGGCTCCTAAAATGACCTCATGCCCTTATCTCTGGTTTCCCTCCCCCCAAGGCCACAGTGGTCCAGAGAAGTTGAAACCTGTGTCTGCAGGGCTGGACCCATAACAGCAATCTGGCCTGTGATAGGTTAGAAGTAGCTCTCCCCTCATTAATAATCAATAGTTTAGCCTAAAAGTAATAAAAGGACCTTCCCTTCTTTGTTCTCTTCTTCTGCCCCTTCTCCCTCTCTTCTCCTGCTTCCTGAATAAAGTCTCCTGTTGGACCTCTCGGTATGTGCGTGGCCTAGTTGTTGTGTATCTCTGGAACCCTTTCAATGGGGGAGATCTTTGTCCATTTATGTGTAACAAGACATATGAGATGGCAGACAGTCTTTTTCTCCCCCCTCTCCTGCCCAAGTATCAACGATTGTTCTAAATAATTGCTACTTTGCTTTGATATGCAGATAAGACTATGCCCATATGAGAGTAGTGGAATAAAACTCTGATATGGAGTTGGTACTAGGGACAGGTCATATGTTTAACCATATATTCATCACAAAATTGCATCTCTTTATGTATGTGCAGGTGGATCAAATCCAGGGGTACTAGATTAAGACTTTCACATTTACTGTTTAGAGCAATAAACTGGGAAACTTAATGCATAGACTCCAGTTCAGTAGGTGTGGGGTGAAGCCACAGATTCTGCAGTTCCAGCAGGCTTTCTGGAGATGCTGATCCATCTGGCCCTGGGATCTCACACTGATTAGCAATAGCCAAAAGAGCCTCTCAACTTTTTCCAACTGCTGGTGCTAGGTGAAATAATTTCAATTATTTTCACACCACCACAGTGCTTGAATAAAGATGCATATAAATTGGACATAACATAGGAAAGCAAATTACTTCTTAAGGAAAGGGGCAAACTATTACCATATCTGTATTTGTAACTACAGAACTATGCAATATAGATAGTGGATATTACAAAAGAGTTAGATAAATGAACAGCTAAGCTTGGATGGAGAGAGGAAAGGTTTACAGAATGAGACAATAGAAGCTTCATGAATATCAGAGTGAACATCCTTTTAGAGGAGAGGATGTTGCTCCCTTTGTGGGACTTGAGCCCAGTGGGTTAGTATATTTTTTTACTTATAGTTGAGCGCACATCCTTGCTGCAGGGATT
Organism: Fukomys damarensis; assembly: GCF_012274545.1. Lineage (NCBI taxonomy): Eukaryota > Metazoa > Chordata > Mammalia > Rodentia > Bathyergidae > Fukomys > Fukomys damarensis. The sequence continues at coordinate 44,619,636 of NW_022900931.1, forward strand.
TCCCATGATTAAGATTTAGTTAGTATCTCAATCTTGAGAATGGGCTTCATTTAGGAGGAAGGCAAGGGTGTTTAGTTCCAATTAACTGCACAGTTCTTTTATAAACAATAACCTTAAACTTTTTGTCTATTTAAAGAAAAACAAGAGTCCCCACCCATACTTTTTTATAAAACAGAATTATCCTAGCAGGACTTTCCTGTTCTTTTGACTCAATAGATTCAAGTAATTTAAAAATAGATGATGGTTTTACATTTATCATTTGAACAAACATGGGAAGTACAGAAATAATCATCATGGAATTCCGGGTATAATTTTTCCATCTCTGCAGGTGGCAAAGCAGCTCTTAGGGAACAGGAGACTCCATAGACGCACATACTGGGGATGTCTTGGCATCCAGCCTTCTAAGATATAATGTCATTTGAGGCCAATCTCACTTGGAGAGTACACTAGTGACTTTAAAAATGCTGCCAGGGAGCCCAGAGATGCTTAGGAACTCAATGAAACTCTCTCTTGAGGGCACCGAATGATTTCAAGATACCACCAGGACTGCATTTCAATTCATACCATTTCCTCCTGTTCCCTGTTGTGCATTGGGAGAATTTTGGAGCTTAGGGTTAAGGGGGATATCCTAACAAACACCCCTGAATTAGAAAATTTAGAGGTGCGGGTTGAAATTTCAGGTATAAATCTAATTAGCTAAATGACCGTGCAACATATATAACATAGCAGCCTTCAGTTTCCTTGTCTGGAACTAAGAGGATTACATGGAATTGCTAAGGACCTCTCCAGTGTTAGCCTAGTAAAAAGAACAACAGTAATAATAGTAATAATATATGGTGCTCATAGATAATGACATAGAAGTCTTCAATGTGTATGCATATAAGTTTCAAGACATGCACAGCATGACCCATAGTCATATAGAGATCAGTTAAACAGGGAGACTTATCCTGGGGAGAAACTAAAGCCAGAAGTCACTAGTTGATTCATTTATTCATCACTCATTCATACGCCATTCATTTATTCAGAAGTATTCACTGGCTGTCAACCATTTGCCAAGTCACTCTACTTGAAACTGAAACTTGACAGCAGAAAGAGACACTTTCCTATCCGCTTGGAATTTAGATTCTCCTGGGAGAGTCAGGTAACAAATAAATAAACAAAGGAAGAAATGAGATCCTTGAAGATTGTTATAAATGCCACACAGGAAATAAACAACGCACAGAATCTCAGAGGAGCAAAGGGGCTTGATATGTTCCAGGAAGAGAAAATAAGTGAATTTCTTTAGAATACACCGAACAAGAGAAATAATATATGAGATAAAAGTCTAGCTAAATACTACTTGGATAATAAAAAGCCTTAAAGGTCAAAGGAAGAATTTGAGATGTTAAAATTGAAAGGAAGTCGCTGAGGGGTTTTAGAAAAGAAAGTAACATCTTACATACAATTTAAAATCAATCCTTCTGGCTTTTGTGTGAAGAAAAATAACAATGAACAGAGCAAAGAGAATCACAGTGAACTCCTAGATTTTATTTACTTATTATTTTACAATAATTTAGAGTCAATGGGGCTGGGGATTTAGCTCAGTGGTTCTGGAGCCTAACTTGCAAACACAAGGACCCAAGTTCCATCCCCAGTACCAAAAAAAAAAAAAAAAAAAAAAAAAAAGGAAGAAGAATTTAGAGCCATCAAAGTCTTTTTTTGTTGTTGTTTTCTTTTTACACATAGATTTTCCCACATTTGGTATACGGTAGGGAGTACTTAAGACGGGCTTCAAGAAGACTGCTGACTTTGAACATGGACACCTTTGAATATGTTTATTTCCTCCCCGCACCCGGAAGCTGTCCAGTTGGTACATTCCCTAACCCAAACTTGGAATCAGTCATTCCTCCAGGAGCCCAAATCCCACTGAATGGGAATGATATCCAGGAACAAACACTCGACTTCCACTGGGGTCGTAGACGGTTCATACTTGCTGATAACTGTCCAAAATACCTGTATTCAAAAAGCCTTTCTCCGTTGCCAGTTGGTAAAGAAATTTATCCATATTTCATAATATATCTTTTCATTTTAGATCACTAATTCAATTGGAATCTATGCTAATGACTAGTGAGCATCCTTTATTCATGGGCCCTTTTTTCCCCAGTGATGTGATTACCACTTGCCAAACTTTAGAGATCGATTTCTCAACTTCCTGTATTTTTCTATGACTGAAGTTATCTTCTGCCATGCTATCTTTGTTTTTGAAGTCTTTAGAATATATTTTAATACCCAGTAGTGTTAGCCCCCAATCACTGATCATCCTTTACACAGCATTTCACCCTTGCAAAGACACTCATGACAGAGGAGTCCAGAACCGCTTCAGAAGGGGGCAAGAACAGTGGCAAGCAAGGGGGAGTACTTTGAAGAGGCTTAGTGGCAATGTGGCCTTTACTCTGAGAGCGTAAAAAACTTTCCATATATTTTCTCTGAGGTCACTAGGGCAGCAATAAACAGGGGTGCAGTTCGTGTTTTGAAATACTGACTTTATTTCCATCCGTATGGGAGCTGTATCATACAGTGTTTCTACCTGTAGCTCTTTAAGGAACCTCTGTGTGGCTTTCCCTTAAGGCTATGCTAGTTTAAAATTTACATTCCCACCGAGAGTGTCTAAGAAGTCTTCCTTTTCTGCATTCTTTCTGGCATTTGTCACTTTCTCTTTGTCCTGTCGATAAAGATCATTTGGCCTGGGATGAAACGATGTCTCTTCTTGGTTTTGATTCACCATTCCGTGATGATTAATGATTCTGAGTGGTCTTTCTATACTTGTTGAGCATCTCTATGTCTTTCAAAAAATATCTATTCGAGGCATTTACTCATTTTTAAATTGGATCTTTACTTTTCTGTTGAGATTTTTTAGTTTCTTTAATATCCTTGAATTAACCCTTTATTAAATGCATAGTTTAAAAATACTTTCTCCTAACCTTCAGGTTGTCTCTTCACTCTTGATTATTGTCTTCGTTGTGCAGAAACTTCTTTTCTTAATACTATACAGAAAAGATTAATGCTATACAGATTAATATTATAAGATTAATACACAAGATTAATACTACATAGATTTCAAAAATTAATTTCATTGGTACATTTGAGGTATACAATATAATGGCATTCATTGTTGGAAATTTGTACCTTTCCGTAATCTATCTTGGCTCTTATTTTTTCCCCTTCCCTTGCCCTCACTTCAAACCCCTCCCTTTCTCCCTATCTACAAAGTCTGTTTCCACTGTTTTTCATTTTCTCATATTGATTCCATTCCCTTCTTTCCTTTCTCTACCCCTCCCATTTCTTCTTCCCTTTTGTCCCTTTTCTTCTTATTTCACATTATCTATTAGACCTTTTAGCAACCCCTGTGGAAAGCAGTATGGAGATACCTCAAAGAACTAGGATTAGAAGTCCCATTTGACCCAGCTATTCCCTTGCTGAGCATCTTCCTGAAAGAATTAAAAGAACCACACCACAGTGATATATGTGTACCTATGTTCATAGCAGCGCAATTTTGTAATAGCTAAGCCTTGGAAGCAGCCCTAATGCCCATCAACAGGAGACTGGACAAAGAAAATGTGTTTTTTTATATATAAAATGGAATACAATTCAGCCATAAAAATGAGAAATTAGAGATACTTAGAGCTTCATGGATGCACACTGAGACAATACTCTTAAGTGAAATAAATAGGACACGTGTAAATACCAAATAGTTTTTGTAGTGTGCGAAATTGAAAGTGTAAGTAAGAAACTTCTCATTTGATTTAATACCATTTATCGATATGGGGTTTTATTGCTTTTGCTTTGGAGGTCTCACCAAAAAATATAATTACCTACACCAGTGGTGAGGGACGTATGGCATGTGTGGCACAGTGGGAAGGCAGAGACTTCCCCATAGGCACACGAGCCAAGTGGATGAGTTGTTTCTTCTAAACTAAATCCTCAGTATTCAGGTTTCCTTATAGTGTTGGCACTTTGTGATAAATAAGTGGGTTTTGGGCATTAGTTTGGCACTCGATCTGTAAAATGTTGGCCATGACTGACCTATCCTGATACTTTGAAATGTTAAGCCTGTTTTCTTCTAATAGTTTCATAGTTTTATTTAGGTCTTATATTTATTTCTTTGATCCATTAGTTAATATTAATTCCCATTATTTATCTATTTTGCATTTCTGGTATAAACTGTCACTTGCCCTTATGTATTATTTTTTAAGTACTATTGGATGCTATTTGCTGATAGATATTGTAGACTATTATACCATTTCTAAATGAGAATGGCCTTGAAATTAAAGAAAGAGCCAGGCGTGGCGGCTCATGCCTTTAATCCCAGCACTCAGGAGGCTGAGGCAGGAGGATTGCTGTGAGTGCGAGACCAGCCTGGGCTCCACAGTGAGTTCCAGGTCAGTCTCAACTACAAAAAAAAAATATATATATAGATAGATATATAGATATATATATAGATAGATAGATAGATATAGAACCTATATATATATATATATATAGGTTCCACTATCATTGAACACTATCAGTGTATTTTTTTATGCCTGCTAATTTTGTATGTATTTCCTCATTTGAGCCCAGGTTTTTAAATGATAGACAAAGAATCTTTGAATTATTAATGCTTCTTATAATTTTCTGAATTTTTATCATTACCTAATAGGTAGTGGATTTTCGTAGATGTCCAAACTGCAATAAGAAAGAAAATTTGCTTTCTATTTACTCTCCATTAACAACGTGCAAATATATCCATCCTATTTATTATATTGTGTCCTCCATATCCTTGCTTACTTTTATCCACCTCACTTTCCTCAATTTGAGCATAGTATGACAAATCTCCCAATATTTATGACTTACTCTGCATTTTCTGTAGTTTCTGCTTGAGCAGGGTTGTTGATAGTGCAGAAAATTTTATTTTATCTCTGCTTCAAATTTTGTCTTTTATGATTTTTTTTTCCTGACCACCAGCTCCAATTCCATTCTGTTCGCATTTGCCTGTGCACTTTGCTCACTTCTTCATGTTCAGGCTTTCTACACTACCTGATTTTAGGTACGTCTGGTGCATGGGACACGATGAGGTTGCTTTGTGAGTAAAGTGGAAAGTATTTGCAATTTAACCCAAATTAAATGTATTTACATTCATTAACATGATACATATTTTCTGTTTCAACCTATCAAAGTTTTGTTATGCACATTATATAGTTTTACTACATCTCAGCTTACATTATGCGATCTCTCTCTCCCTCATATTGTAGACTATTCTGATGTCAAACTTAAATGACATTCTCTGGCTCTGCCTTTCCACATCCTCCTCTCTTCTGCTCCCTTCTCCTAGTCCTCTGGTCTATAGTAAATTTCAGAGCCAACTCTTTGAACACAGGTTTCTTATTTTCCTAATTAGTCATAAATTATATTTTATGGAGGAAGGTCTTTGTCCTTATGTTTTGTTGTTATGTTACAAGGCAAGAAAGGGTGATCTCTCCTTTTTCATCTGTAACTTTTCTGCTTTGTTTTGTGGATATACGGAAGATTCTAATTTAGTCTGCTACCATTATCCTCTGGACCTGGAAGCTTCTTACAGATCTTCATGGGAATGAAATGAGCTAATCTCTGCACAAGTAAAGATCACGCATTACACTTTGGTGGAAATATATTAGTAATTTATTTCCTTTTATTTCGAAAATAACATACTCTTTCTAGCTACTGTCCGTAAACACTTTTCTCTAAAGCTTTTTGTACTCTTTAGTTTTCTTTTTCTTTTTTTTTTTTTGTAGAGGGTATCGAACTCAGGACCTAACACTTGCAAGGCAAGTGCAGTGCTACTGAGCTAAGTCCCACGCCCTGGACTCTAGTTTTCTAACATGTGTTCTGTAGCTGTTACATAAAAACATGAAAATCTTTTGTCTTAATTGGTAGAAAGGTAGAAGAGGTCAAGGGGGCAATAATATCTAAGTGGGCTTTGCTGGAAAGAACAAGAAGTGAAGGAGCTGGAAAAGAAAGCACCAAAGTGAAGAGAAAGTGACAAAATGGGGAAAAAAGGAGAAATGGAAATGGAGAATGGAAAAAGGAGAAAATAAATTGTTCACCTTTTTTTTGAATTTCTATTTAGGTTTGTGTCAAGCTGAGGATAAAGCTGAATAGTCCCATGGTCTTCAACATATTAAGTAGCCTCAGTTAAAAATGAGAACACCAGAGACCTTGTCATGTAGAGGTACAAGATCCCAGCAATGAATCTAACTGTACTGTATCCCTAAAATGTACCAATAAACTCAATTAAAGCTGAAAAAAAAATGAGAACACCAGAGACCCTCTGATTACACTCCAAGGAGCAGTCATGCATGATGAATGGTCAGTCACAACAGTTGAAGTTAAAAACTACTGAAGAGCTGATAATTCTAACCTACCACTATGTCCACCATAGCCCAGGAGCATTGAATTGTATCCTCTCTATTTTAAATATGAGGCAAAAAAAAAAAAAACTAAGGTTCACATTCAGAAAGTTTGAGTGAATGACTGAGATTCACTAAAATCACAAACACAGAGAAGTAACTTGATTCTCTGGGATTTTTCACTTAAATCACACACACTCACACACACACACACACACACACACACACACACACACATATATTTGAAGAACAACAACATAAATGGATTCACTCGGCACAGAGAGGAAGAGGATGCTGCTGTGGTCTAAATGTTCTATCAAGACCTTCCAGCAAACTTTGGACTGAACAGATCCTCTCCAACACAGGACAGTGTCTGTAACCCTCATTCCTGGGAACCTTGCTGCTGCCAGGATGGACCTGCCATAGAAAAGTGTGCTTATCTGCTCCTTTGCTTGGTGACTTAATCAGAACTGCTTCTTCCTTCTTGAAAAAGAGACCCTCCCTTTGCACAGGAACCCTTTTTAAATGGGGGTTTGTAATTAACATTATCACTGGGTCCTGAGAGAGAGCTTGATTGAGTGTGCAGGAATGGAGAGTGACAAGACACAGATTTCTTGTTATCTGATCGGGAGGGCCAGGGCCTGAGTTCACTTGGAGGAACAGAGAAGGTCTGTGCACTAATCCTCTGAGCCAATAAACCCCAGCAGGGTGTGAAGTGGTCTGGGAGTGACCTAAGGCCAAATCTGCTATAAGAATGGGGGATGTATAAATATCAGAGCAGCAGGGGTGGGGAAGTGGCACTAATGGAATTAGGAGACGTTATTGATAGCACCTGGCTCTGGAAGTGTCTCTTCAATTCCTCAGAGGCGATATTCCTGAGTTCAGTCCTTATCTAAGATTGAAAATAAGAGAAGAGACCCAAGCGGCTGCAAAGAAAAAGTGGCTAAACCAAAATTCAGCAAATATCACATAAGTTGGCATTCTTTAAGTATGGGGTACCTTGACAGGATAATACAGCAGAAGGAATTCAGGCAGAAAGGGCCTCTGGTACTTCATGGTATAGATGAGGGAACAGAATTATTCCTGCTCAACTTCTCCATCCTCCACCAATAAAAAAGCCAAACACAGCTCAGTGACAGGATTGAAGGCAGATTCTAAAGCTACTAAAGGCCATTCTCATTCGTAGGCCAACTTTGTATATAATCCCAAATTGGGAGGCAAGTGGTGGAGAGGGAAAACTCAAGTAGACTACTAGCAACACATACACTTGAATCCTACCTTCATCACCAATTTTGAGCTGTATTTGTATGGGAAATTATTTGTCCTTGTGTGTTTTTTTAACCCCCCAAAATCTAAATAGTAATCCTCGCCTTATAGAGAATGGACAAAGGAAGAGGGTCTGTCAAGAATGAGTCCAGAGAAGGGTTATTGTAAGTTGTTCATCTAAAGACTGGTTGAAACATTGGGACAGTAGGTAGCAGAGAATGGACATTTTGAGGAGAAAAAAAGTTTAAATATCAAACTCATGACTCAGGTTCAGTAGGTAGCAGGTGCAGAGGTTGAGATTTCAGTGGCATACGAAGTCCGGATTTTATCTGGCTATGGGGGTAATAGCAACATTTCTTGAGCACACACCACACAAGGTGCTGTTCTAAGATTCTGCGTGCATTGTCATATTTAATACTTATTATAACATTATCAGGCAGATATTGTAGTCCTCATTTTACAAAAGAGAAAATTGAGACAGAGAAAAGTTGGATTTCTTGACCAAGGTGAGATGGATAACCAGATCAGAATTTGAGCTGCAACAAGAAGCTTTTATGAGGCATTAGAATAGTTCATGGGGGGAGAGCTAGTCATAGTGTGTATTGATGTAGATATATACATACATACATACACACACACACACACACACACACATATATATATATGCATAAATATAAAAGAGGAATGGACTTGGTAAAGAAAGCCTAGGCTTGGTCAGAAGTTTATTAGAATAACCCACATGAGATGGTGGGCATTAGAACACACACAGCAGAAGTGAAAACAATGAGGTAAGTGACAGAAGGTAAGTTTAAGAAATGAGCTTAGTGGTCTTGATGACGCAAATGGAAAAGAAGCAAACAATCAAGGATCATCGTGAGATGAGGAAATCGAGTAGCCAATAATGTTGTAAACCCAGTAAGTCAGGGATCTTTGCTGTTCCAACACTTTTTTTTTTTGGACCTTGCACTTGTGAGGCAGGTGGCGGCACCACTGAGCTAAATCCCTGGCCTGTTCCTACACATTTAATACCAAAGTGAACCTGCTGCTCTATGACTGAGAGATTCCCAACTTCCAAAGGTAAAGAATTGTAGAAAAATAAGTAATTTTTTTTTCTGCAAAAAGACCATAGCAACCCTTCAGGGAAGCGCTTACAAGCTGTCCTCCACTTAAACTGCAATAATCTACCTTTGCAACTCTGACCTTTTTGAGGAAGCACACTGTGGTGAAGACAGGTTTTAGGGTCAGGATTAGGATTAATCTGTCCCAGGATTATATCTTCATGTGTGTACATGTATACCTACATTTGCATACTCTAATTTATATAATGTATAAATGGAACAAAAATCAAACAAGAATATCAGAATTTTAGCACCTGATTATATTGATCAAGTGTCTCTATTTGCCCAGTGAACAGATTTCTGTAGAGGTCTGCATTCAATGTTAAAGAAACACAGTGAGAACGCCACTTTGCTTTCTTTAGACAAATATCTATACGTCACAGTTAATCGGTGCAGTATTATACAGTCATTGAAAATAATGCTTCTTGAAAACGAAAACAGATGGTGACTTGAAGAAAAGTTTCCTATATTAAATTTAATAAAAAGATACCAAAAGGTACATAAATTCAACAAAATACTCACCAATATTTCTAAAAATTGTCGAAATCATCAAAACAGAGAATTCTGAGAATATCATAGTCAAGAGAAACCTAGAGAAACATGAAAACTGAATGGACTATGGCTTCCTGGGTTTAATTCTGGAACAGAAAAAGGCAACAAGCATAAAAGCAAAGGTGTAAGGAAAGTGGGAAGGGTGGGGGAAAGGTAATAAGGGAGAGGAAAAAAATATGAGAAACTGAAAAAATGGAAATAAAGTGTTTGTAAATGAGGAGGAGAGGAGGGAGTGAAGGGAGGGCAGGGACAAGGGGAAAAAATGAGAATCAAGATCTATTATGTAAAGGTACAGAATTCCAATGATGAATGTAACTGTATTGTATACCTAGATTGTACCAATAACCTCAATAAAAAGAAAAAAAAAGCAAATTATTTATTTCCATCCAACTCTATTTACCTAAAAGTTAAGCAAATGCCTGAATTTTTCAAACAGTGATTACTTAAAATGACGTACTTTGAAATATCAATGTCTTCCAGACACTTATCCAAAATGAGGCAAAAAAAACCACCTTCAAATGATGTTTATTTTCTGTAATGTTTTTCTGCAGAAATGGGCCCCCCAGTGCTGAGTTACCCCAACAGCTGACAAAGAACCGAGTTGCCAGCAAAACAGACATTCAAACCATTCATTTAAAACAGAATTTTTCTCTAACTTACTATAGTTAGGGTCTATTTACAGTTTGAGTTCATTTGAATCAGAGGAATTTGCCAATATTTGACTGTTTTATGTATTTGAAATATGTAGCACATTTGGTTCAATCTCATACATTTGAGAAATCGGCCACCTGATGCTTTGTTGTTCGGGACCTCTCCAGTCTCCATCTGGCTCTGCTGCCAGCCCAGGTTTGGAGCAGGCTCCTGACAAGTGGGCCTCCCATTTATGTGGTCAACCTTGCAAAAATCTCTCCCCAGTATAGGTTTTGACCACCTTCTTTCATCTCACCCAAGTTTACCTCCCATCCCAAACTCAGCAACCCATCTCTAGCAATTCTGGGAAAACAGGAAGGGCCTTGGTTGCTTTTCTAATTCATCAGGAACCTAAGCAAAAGCCAAGCTGACTCGGTGGAGAGTTTGACACTTAGGAAATCGCCATCTTCTCCAGGCTCTGTAGGAATTAGTTTTTGTTTGGGGGCAATGTGTAGTGGTTGTGATTTCCTGGGGGAGCTGAGGATTTCAGTCGAGATTGAGGAAACATTAGGGAATGAGGGTCTGGAAAAAGTATTTGGTTTGTTAAAAGGCTCCCGCGCCCTGAGTTTGACCTGCGTTGCAGAGTCCTTAGTAATAAGGCAGTATTTTATCCTTGCTTCCTCCTGCCTGCTTTCCCCCTCCTTCCAACTCCTGATTTTTTTTTTTTTTTTTTTTTCTTG
>NW_022900931.1:44630572-44643169 GCF_012274545.1 Fukomys damarensis
GGGGTGAAAAGTCGCTGGAAGGACAAGTTGACAGATAGCATTTGGGTCGCTGGGTCACTGGAAGGCGTCGTGATCTGGACTCAGACAGAGCGATTTCCTCGGTGATTTTAATCTTTCGTCTGTTCACACGCCATGCCACCTGGACATAATGCAGAGAAATCTGGAGCCTTAAAAGACTCTTACCCTTGCCCTAAAAACTTGCTTGGAAAAAAGAGAGAGAGAAAGAGAGAAAGCAATTTAACCCTCTCCCCACCTTACCATCAATAGTAGAAAGCCTGGTGGTGGGGCAGACCTCGGTAGCAATTAACAAGCACAGGGCTTTGTCTGAGCAATGAGGGCCTTGCCTTGTCTTTATGGAGACTGTAAATAATATAACAAGTTGCCCCATTTACTGCCTCAGACACATATAAGTGGCAGCTTTATCTTTTTTACCTGACCTTCTGACCAGGTTGTGATTTACTTTCAAATCTCTTGTCATATATTCTTTAAAAACATTTATTTCGGTGCTGGGAGTAGGGGTGGAATCAGTGAGGGAAAGAATACCTCAGGAAAGAGAGGGACGGGAAATATTAGCATCTTCCATATGGCTGTGGCCAGATCGTCTGCTTTTCTTATTTCCCCATACGGTTCTGAGCTATTTCTGACCAAAGGTGTTCAATCTTAGAATGAATGAATTTCAGCAAAGTGGATGCCGATGTTTGAGAGAAATGCTTCTTGTTGAACTTGCTACAGATGTGCCCCAGTCCTGTTTTAGAATGCTGGGAGGCAGGAGGGAGAAGGTGGCCAAAGAGCTGCCAGGAGGATGTTTAGCTATGTTGCTTCCCTCTGGACAAATGATGAAAAGAGAAAGGGTCCCGCTCTTCCTACCTGCTTTATCATGGTTACCTGCTTGGCTATCAGCATCGATTAAGTGAGAAGCACTATGACGCGCGCGCGGGGTGGAGTCCTTCATCTCTCCAAGTACCTGCAATAGGGTAGGATGTTTTAAATATTTGCTCATTTATCCCACACGGTCTTAACACCCACTATTATCAGGTGTGGAATTAGCCAATGAAGATGCAATGAAGAATAAGTTCGTCTCTAATTTCATTATAGTCTGGTAGGGAAGTTACATGTCAAAAGTAATATTTGCAATAAAATACTGCTGCCTTGACTGGACACTATCCTCTGAGGGAAGTGATTCAAGAAGAGCACATTCTCCTGGGGAGGCGCAGAAAGGATCGAGCAAGGTGTAATAAATGAAAGGATTGTAGAGATACAAGCCAGAAGTCACACAGGTCAGTTGAGAGACTATCTTGATAGACTTTGAGAGAAATAGCAGGGTCTGATATAGTAATGCTATCAGTGAGGTTGAGAGGAGGAGATAAGAGGGAGGAGGGACCACCCAGCTTACCCACCCACCACCGGCCTGCAGTGGAACAGGAGAGGTTGAAGATGACTTCCAGGTTTTGGGCATTGGCTGTTCAGTCATTCGTTACTGGCATGGTTCACCAACACAAAGAAAAGGAAAGAGAAAGAGGTTATGATAGAGGCTGGAACATCACTAACTCCAGTAACCAGCTGGAGTGTATTTGCTCAAATCATTGCACTTGTTTTTGAAAACGTACTACATGCCATGAACCTCGGCACAACTCTCTTTACCTGTGCATGGAAACATCATGGAAAAGAATTTAGAAATTTGGATTAAATTCGGGTTCTGAAACTCTGAGTTCCAGTTCAGTAACCTGTGCCCCATAAATGAAAGCTCCTCCTCCGTACATTTATATCATTGGCTGTGAAAGTTGAATGAGATAATATATTTTTTTTAAAATTATACACCTAAGAAGTGAGATATGACTGATTTTTAAGCCCTTCCAGTTGAGAAAATTGGAGGATTACTTTTAGCCTTCTTAACCAGACTTGGGGTCACTGACAGAAGGCTAAGGAGAATTAAAATCACCCACTGCCTTGAAGTCAGCAGGCACAACTCACCAGAATGAAACTTCCTGAAGGGAGCATTTGCCAATTGGCACTGCTCAGAAAAAAGTATTTTGTGCAGTATCAGCTCCAGATTGCTGAGCTTTCAAGAAGACTATTTATCCAGGGAAATTTACAATCAATTCTCGGGTTGAGTGATCCTATCTTGCACATATGATAGACTTCAGTCTTGCCCAAATTCCAGTTAGGATAATTCCTTGATGAATTCTCATCATTTTAGTTTTAGCCTTACTGGGACCATTGTCCTTCCTTTCCTGTCCTGTACTTGGAAATTGTCACTGCCTGGAAAGATCTGACTAGATTTTTGCATGTGTGATAAGTGGCCTTTTCTCTGCTTTGTAAGAGAATATTTTTCTTGTTAGACCAACTTCCAGATAACTTATTTTTAGAATCTAGCCCCTAGACCTTTCCTCACTAACCAGGTAAATTAGAGAATGATAAACCATAATAGCTGTTTGGGAACTTGATTGTGGGGATTGCAGAGGCAAAGGACTGCTAGTGGCCAGGTAGACAACACAAACATGTAATGTGAGCATTGGGTCTCAAGACAAATGAGAGTAATGAGAATAGGGGAATATATTTCACATCTAAACAGATCACATTTTGAAAAGTAAAAGCACTGTTTGTGTAAACAAAAATCCCTTCTCAGCCTAATTCATTTGTAGGGCACCATTGCGCAATTTTAGCAATTTAACTATTGAATCCTATAAGCTAAAAATAAGTAAATGATGGAAGCAGAAAGAGGTATAAAGGGTTGATGAATCTGCAGCATGGTCTCTTTCTTCTCAGTCCAATGCTGTGCTTCAGTGCCACATGGGCTTCTTTTCTAAATCTTAGAAAGTAGTTTACTCTGTCATATTGTCCTTGCTTTCCTAACATTCTTTACCACATTTTGTGCTAAAAGTATGCAATTTATGATGTAGCAGAAACAATACCGGCACTGTGAAACAAAAGACATGAGTCCAGTCCTGATTTTACCCCATACTTGTACATAAATGTGGGCGAGGCCTTAACTTTTGTGTTTATTAAGTATGGGTACTGTGAGAAACTAGAGATTGATTGGTAGGCTTATTTATTTATTTATTTATTTATTTATTATTTGCTTGCTGATGTATTTGAAGTACTGGGGATTTAGTCTAGGGCCCTCTAGCGCTTTTATCTTTCTATCTTTCTTCTTTTCCTTTGGAGACAGTCTAGCTGTGTCATCAAGTTTCCCATGCTGGATCTCAGACTTTCAATTCTGCTGCCTCACTCTCACAGAGTGTTAAAGTTACAGGTGTGTGTGCCAAAAATGAAAAATTTTAGTAGCTTTAAAATTCCTGTCAAAATAGTATAGTGGGATACTATTGATTTGAAGACCAATTACCACCTACATTTACTGCAATGATTGTTTCCCATATTTGAGACCTCTTAGAGCAAAATGTCACTCATTATGTAATCAGTATCCATTGAGAAATCAATTTCATATAAATCAAATTAGCTCCCAGTAGAACCATTTTAGAAATATTAGCAATATAAATGATTGTTCAGGAGCATTGTGTTTACAGAGATTTTGAATTTAAAATTTGCTCTACATTTAGAATCTTTGTGACCTTAAAAACCAGTAAGTCTTAGTTTCCCAATCTATAAAATGGGAAAATAATAACTACTTCCTCAGGATACATTTAAATGACCTTACATGCGGTACTCCTGGCACAGAGTAAATACTAATATAGTAGTCTTGCATATTATTCCACAAGTATCTTTGTTGACATCCATCCTCCTTTCCTTCTCCTCAAGTTTACATGGCCTCTAGTCTTATAGAAGTTCTGACTTCTTTCATGGAAATCTTTCTTCAAAACACTTTTCTACATGGAGGAGCTAAAAACTGAAAAAAGTGTTATAATTTGAATGAAAGTGACATTTGGTTGCTTATCATGGGTCTGACTAATGAATATTTACCATTAAAGCTTCTCACCAGGACTATTATCTCTGGCAGCCCCCTAAGATGACATATTAGAGATGAATAAAGGCTACATACTATTTGGATGTTTGATGGCATTATGTACTTCTGTTTTTCAAAGGTGTTTATGTCCCAAATGAATATCAAGTAGGAAAATTTCCTGCCCATGTTGTCCACAAAGGGAAATTTTTGAATAACAGTTTTATGCTCGTAATTCAAACTTTAGTAAGGTCTCCAGAGGATTTTCTCTTTCAGCACATGGAGACTTTGTTCAAGTACAACATCTTGGTTAGAGAATGATGGGACTCAGCCAAGTAACAAGGAAGGTACAGGTGGGTGGGATCAACAAGGGGAGGGTTCCGGTGAGGAAAAGAGAAAAGGAATTCTTGCATTACTTCTTGCCCCAAATTCTGACAGATCCTTAAACTCTTCATTTCATGACACAGGTAAGTAAATGTTTAATCCAAAAACTTCTGGCACACATATGGGTACTGACTTCATCGGGTCTCTGGATTTCAAAGGAAGCTCTTTGTTTGAGGTTTGATCTTTGATTGGGATGGGAGCCACTATAAAAAGTACCAGACCTTCATAGGAAAATGGATATATTTTGAGGGTATACTCCTAAGTGAAATAAATAAGTCACACATGTGTAAATACCGAATAGCTTCTCTGGTGTGAAAACCTATAATAGTACATAAGATACTAATGAAATAATTAACAATGTGAAATAGGAAGAAAAGGGCTAAAGGTGTAGGGAAAGTCGGAAGGGTAGGGGAAAGGGAATAAGGGAAAAGAAAAAACTATGACAAAATGAAAAAATGGAAATAAAGTGTTTGTAAATGGGGAGGGGAGGAGGGGGTGAAGGGAGGGCAAGGACAAGGGGAAAAAGTGAGAACCAAGACCTGTCATATAAAGGTACAAGATCCCAATGATGAATGTAACTGTACTGTATACCTAAAATGTACCAATAAACTCAATTAAAAAAAAAGTACCAGACCTGATGATGTTGATAGCATTTACTGCATGTGGTGATTTCAGGCACTAGAAAAACTCCTGATATTTGAGTCTTTGGATGTAGGATCAAATACCTCTACAACTTGAACACATTCCATCTTACACTCAATAAGAAAGATAAGGCCCAGAGATGGTGAATCAATTGCTTAAAGGAAAAGTCAACAAATTATGACTCATAAGCCAGATCTGGCTTGCTGTCTGTCTTTGTAAATAAGGTTGTAGTGGAGAATACCCATATTCATTCTCTTGGTCATTTCCTCATTGCTGGGACACAGCATCGGACACCTACAAGTTAAAGGAGGAAAGGTTTATTTTAACTCAGTTTGTAGAGGTTTCAGTCTATGGTTGGCTGGATCCAAGACAAGACTACATGGCAGAGGAGCCAGAGGAGAAACAGCCCATGGTAGGTGGAGCAGGGGGGAAAAAGCAGCAGCAGCAGCAGCAAGCCTTCCTTTTCTTTTTCTTCCATTCAGGATCTAAGTCTATTGGTTGGTGCCACTCCCACACTGATAGGTCTTCTGTTTTCCTTTCATCCAAACCTAGAACTATGCTAGCTCAGTAGACTAATCCAATCATCCCACTCTCTTAATCTGATATTACACACCCATGATCCAACCACCTCCCAAAAGCCCCGCCTATGAGTCCATGAGGTTATGGGGAGATATCTAGGTAGAAACCATAATACTCACCCATTTACATATCCTCTTGGGTTGCTTTCATTGTACAAGAACAGAGTAGAATAAGTGCAAGCAGACCCTGTGACATTTCAAGCCTACAACATTTTCTCTCTGATACTTTATGGAAAAATGCCTTGACTCCCAATCTAAAAATCACCCAATTCAGAGGCACCCTAGTCAGAACTGGAATTAAGGTCCTCTTCACGATCTTGTGGCCCATCTCTAGAACCACACCAAAAGAGACAGAAATATTGTGAAAATGAAACACACAATGCACATAACTACTTGGGGCCCTGGAGCAAGGGAAATGACTAAACCTGAGAAATTTCATTGTTTTTATTGCTGCTATAGTCAATATAAAAAGATTCTTGTAAATCTATAAATCTTAAACTGGACCTTACCCAAGGTCAAAACTTGGAGATGGATTGTGTAGTTCAGTGGAGTCTTCTACGGCCATTGCATACACTTATTCTAGAAAACTGTCAATCTGCTCATCAGACATGCTGTTCTTATATATCCTCTTTCTCTGTCTTTTGAAAAAAAATCCTGTTTAAGGATCATGCAGCATCTTAATAAGGATTTCATGAAGATTAAGCAGCAAGGGCATTTAAAGAACAAATCACACCCGACAAACTTCATAGCCTTTAACAATGTAATTTCAAATTAACAGATGAAAGGAAGGCAAGGGATCTTATATCTTTGCCGTTTTGTAAAACACTTGCGACAGGATCACTCACAAAGTGTTAGTGGCAAAGCTATTTTATATCAGCCTTTGCCAATTCAAATGGGCTCCAGTGCTCCCACCCAGACTGAAGGCAGAGCGGTGATAGATGGCAACACAGGAGATGGACAACGGATGTGGCACCTCTGAGGTTGTTAAGGAGTATCACTGTTGACCTTCAATAGCGCATATGAAGGTCATTGTCATCAAATGTGTGGATGATACCAAAGACGTAATAAAATAGCAAGGAAGTTCAGGCAAATAAGAAAAAGGCATTGTATGGATGAGGTCACAGTCAAATGACAGTCCATGAAGACAAATAAACAAATCATGGGCTCACCACTGAAGCAGATCTTTCAAATTTCAGATACCCAGAACTAACAACCCCAAAATACCCAACTGGAAGTTCAAGTTATCACGACTAGATACAAAAGTATTGGCACAGCTCATCTCTATGCAGCTCCTCTCATCTCAGTTATGAAGATGGAAAGTTGTGAGCAGCATGGCATGTTACCAGTTAAATAATGGAAGAGAATCAATTAATTTATTATTAATGTATTCATTCATTCATTCAAAAACTACTTGCTGAATCCCTGTCATGAGCTTACTGCTGCTTTTTATTAAATACTGAGATTATAGCAAACAAAGCAAGCATGAATCCTGCCCTCTTTGGCTCTTTACACACACACATGCGCACATGCTTATACACATATATATATATTTCTCTGAAGATAACAAGCCCTAGGAATTGAAGTTTATGTGATACCCAAAGGTGGAAGTGGGAGGACAGCATTGTATGGAAAGATGAGGCTTCTCAGTGGCATGAAATTTGAGTAGAAGAAGGATGCTCCCGACAGAGAACAAACAAAGTGCAAAGGTCCTGAGATGAGAGCTCACTGGATATTTGGGGAACAAGAAGGAGGGGTAGGGGGAGAAAAAGCTAAGGTCCTGGGAACTGAGATCAGACAGGTACAAAATTAAACAGTGTTCTAGAGGTTTTGGTAAGGATTTGTATATTATTTTCATTCAGAATAGGAAACATTTTAATACAAAACAAACAATAGTTGCTCTGTGGAGAGCAGACAGCAAAGGATCCAGAAAGAAGCGGAAGACCAATTGAGACCTACTGCAGAATTTCAAGTAAGAACTGGTGGTGACTTCAAATTGAGTGGTGCAGGAAATGGAGGTGATATGAAGTTTTTGGGTCCTGGGTGTAGTTTGAAGATACATTCAATAGGATCTACCATTGATTTAGACTTGGAAGTGTAAGAAGAAGACAGAGTAAGTGTTGTCCTTGAGGTTTTTGTTCAGCATCCAGATCAGTCACATTGCTAATTTATTCACATGGCTAGAAACTGGAAAAAAGAAGAAGAAAAACTCCCCCAATGTATACCAATTTTTTATGAGTCACATTACTATCCAGGCTACCCTTCCTTATACATCAACTCTCTAATAACCTTCAGGAATTCACCATATAACTCTAAGAGATCATGGTGGATTGAATTTTATTCCATGGGAAAAATATTGAGGAACAACTACCACAGTCGAGAAGAAAACCATCAATGAACACAAGAAATCCACACAGCAGAAATAAAATGACTCTACCTCTGTTAATAAAAATACAAAAGTTAAAGTTGAGAAGAATAGCAAAGGACACTATATTCAAAACCAGATGTTGATGGGAAAAGTAAATTTAGGGGTGGAAAAAAAGAGCAAAATGAAGATTAGGGAGGAGACATTAATTTTCATACTACATTTAGAATATAGAGTGATATGTAGGTAAGAATCTCAAATTCAGAACAAAATTAGCAAAATAAATAGTGTGAGATTGTAGAATGTCATAATTAGTTGGTCAGTATCAGAATTATTTCTCTTTTAAGGTCTTTAAATTCTTTCTCTGCCAAATTTAAGATATAGATTAGATAACCTTTTACAGTGTTGTTACAGTCAACATTTTTAGAACTTCTACAGGATGACCATTCCTGCATCCTCACCAGATGACATGTGCCCCACCCACATGAAGGGCTACTTAATAGATAAAAAGGAACAGCCTCCAGACATTCAGCCCCATAAAAATTAGGACCAAGAAAGTGGGATCAGACTCGTTCACACTATCACAGGGGCTGATAAAACCTTTACCTTTAACCCTTGTGTACTTTCACCCTGTGAGTCCAAACTTTATACTTCTTACCTTCAAGGGAACAGATGTCTTGGCAGTGCCAGTATTCCCACCCTCAACCCACTAGATTCCATCAGTAACATCTCCAGTCAATGTTAATTGTCCTCTGGGGGACGAAAACGTCTGCAGTGGGAAATCACTGACCTTGAAAAGGCAGATCCAGCAGGTTCCATTTCCTTATGTGAATGAAACTCCACTCCAAGTGGCCCCCTTGCAGACCACCACTCATCACGGCGTTTACAGATAACAGTATTTACCCGAGATATAAATTCCCATCCAGACAATTAAGAGAGACATGGTTTACTTGTGCATTAGCATAACCAACCGCTTATTTGCTTTGCCTGATATCTCAGTGGTTTGGCATAAATAATACCCAGTCAACTGAACTCTGAAAGATGTTGCAAATATCCAAGTCCTAAACTACTGTGTTGGTTTTTTTTTTTTCCAAGTATATACCAAATAAACCACTCTTAGCTAGAAAGGGAAGGGGAAAAAAAAAACCTAACCCCAATGCCATTACTTAAATAGGCCTATTAAAAATGAGCTGTGAGTGAAATACAGCTTTATTAAACAGATGACATTATATCAGGAATGATGAATCATAAAGTTTCTTTTCAGTATTACAATGGATACGACCTTTTAAACTTTAATCTTTCACCTCATATTCTGAACTACCGTCAGGTGTGAAGGCTTCTTGCTGATTACATTAACATGAGGCAGCTGGGGAGCTGTTGGCATCGATTCTCAACAGGCTTTTCCTAGCAGGGTGGAGCCAAACAGAGCTAGAGCCAGGGCAGCCCCAGGCCAGTGTGCAAAGGGAAATGTGATGTTGGCCTGAAGGCCAGTGCTCAAAAGTGACAGAAAGAAGTCCAATGTCCTACACGTTCTATTGTATCCTGAACCTGGGTCCGGCACAGAGTAGGAACCTTCTGTTTATTGAATACATCTCAACATCCAAGGCATTAGGCTAATCAATTCCATTTGGACAGCAACTCTCCATTAAAAGAACACTATTCGATTTGCATAAGGACCAGACAAAGAAGACCCAAGGTCACAAAGGTAGAAAACGAGAACTGGATTACGAATCTGTGTCCTTTCCATTGCGTGTAGAAAACAGTATTGTGCCAAGCTCAGGTTTGGCTTCTGTCTCAGTGCTTCTACCCAATAATAAGTTTTCACAAGTCAGCGTGTATCCTGGAGACACACAGTCATTATAGTTTGATGGTCAGGACTATGTGAGATGATGTACATAACAAGCTTCCTATGATAGATGGCACTGTAAACACACAGCTGATATTATTTATAATTACTCACATCTTCATAAAAATACCTACATGGAAACAAAACTCATCTCACTGAATCCTCAAAAGAAAACAATTTTAAATCTTAGGGACGTAGTGAATCATCAGCCCTCAAATTAACAGCCCAGCTAATCACTATTTACCATTTTGTGTCTCTTTCTTTCCGGTTGTTAGGAAGTTGAGGAGGATATCATTGGTTACTTGTCCCTTAACAACCCCTGCCTGGGGTACCAAAGACATCCCAGGGATTCTATTGAGAACTTCCATACCATGACATCTTTGAATCAGCTATAATGGATCTAATATATGCTTTAAATTGTACTTCTTATTAATACTTTAAGTGGCACCAAAAACATATCCAGAGGTGCAAACAGATTGTTAGTAAAGTTTTATGACAAATAGATAAATTAATAAAAAGTAATTAGGAAATATCAAAATAAATCCTTTATCTATTGAGTGGTGCCCATGTAAGAAATCTAACATAGTTGCTAAAATGTCCATCACTTTCTCTTCAGGGACAATGTTTGAGTTTGGGATTAGTCATTATTGAGTCCTAAAACAGCATATACTATGTTCCTTGTGAAATTTAATCCAAAATTAAGATTTAATATGTTACTTTGCACACTATGTTTACAAATTTCAGAAACATCCAATAAAGAAACATAAATAATGGCTAAAAATAAAGTCAAGAGAAAAATTGGTGTTAAGAATTAATTTGTTAGCACATCATCAGCAAATCTCAGTGTCTTTCTATCTTTTTTCACTTTTGTTAGTTGTGGTCATGGTCTTATATGTGCTTTCCCCCATGGTCTCTGCATACTATTGTAGCTGTTCTACATAGGAAAATAATTGTTTCCTTTCAGAAATCTCTTCACTTAATAGCAAATACTCTTCCCCATGATTCTCCTCAATAAATATTTTTCCCATTCCATTGGTCAGATCTGAGTCATACTCCCAAACTAATCATTATCAGAGAAAATGCAATGACCGTTGTTGGCCTGGAACAATTATGATTTGGTTCCTTGAAATGGTAGGGCCCCTGCCTCTTTGTACACACAGTCATTTAGTGTGGGAATAAAAATAAGGTTCTGTCTGTAAGGAAGAAAATGACTGAGAGTGGCTGTTGGGGAGGCAAACAGCTGTCTTCTGTCACCCCATTGGCCATGTCTTACTTCAGTGGCTCCTACACTTGTCTCCATGTTACAATCACCTTTTAAGCATTCTGATCACATACTAAATCTATCATATAATATCCCTGGGGTACAACAAAGGAACCAGTACTTTTTAAGGCTTTCTAGGTGACTCTAAAGTGCAGAAAAGTTTGGAGATGACTGTCCTAGCTCGTGTCTTAAATAAACCATCGGAAACTCGCAGACCCCAATGAGTTCCATCAGATATATACAGAAATGTCCAACAATATAGTATTAACTTGAATAGAATGAAAACACTCCATACGTCTTCCAGACTGCCACATTCAAATACATGAGAAATAAGCATAAAGTAGCTAAGTGTTTTATAAAATCCAAACGTTCTATTGTTTCATGAATTGTAATCCAGTTTATTATTTCCAAGGGAAGATTAAAAGGGATGAGTTTGCTTGTACCTCGATTTACACTGCCCAGATAGAGAATTGGAAAAGTCATCTGATACAGCCATGGGGTGTTAGCTCCACCAAGGAAAAGGCTACACTTGTGTCTTCCCTGCTGGGTCTTTTGTGCCTGGCAAATGCCTGATACCATCCAATACCCTTGTGCCACATATGAGTTTCTTCAGGTCATCACCCATGACTGAATTTCTTCATCTTATATGGGGCCATTAATAGCCTCTATGACTCATAGAAGGGAGAATCAACTGCATTTGGAAGGTGCACAGTACAGAGCCAGTTTTGCCACCACCTAGGTGAGCAGTAAGGCGGGGGGGGGTCACCTACTGTCCTAGACTTTCTTCAGGAAGAGAAATGCTACCCTGTAGCCACACAATCTTCTGAGACTTTAATTTGCTTGTGGATATGACAGGGCCTTGAAAAGTGTATATTCCTCTCAAGGTGAGAATTATCATTTCACATAAGCTACAGTTAAATGCTCAGTTAATGCAAGACAATATTCAGAATACTTTTGCTCTAAAATGTGCTTTTCTCTTTCTCCCTTTTCCTCTGTCACTCTCAAAATGTTAATATGGGTCTCCTCTATAACTAATGGTAGTGGCATACTGACATCCAGATTTAAACGCTGCAGCGCAGCACCCTGTACAAGGAGAAGGCTGACACAGAGCTTCTATTTTTATATATTTAGTGATATATCCAAGTGTCACTCATCAACAACAAGAAAGGAGCAATGGAGCTGATATCATGCATCCATATCTTCACCCGTCCCCCACCCACCACTCAGATACACCCGTGACAAGTGCGGCAGACCTCCACCTGCTCGCCACCTGTCAATATTTGGGCTAAAAAAATTGACACTGCATGACTCTTAATTTTTATTAGTGTAAGTATGGACATTCTGAATAACAACCAATGGTTAGCACTTGCTTTACAAGACCCCAGGATTGCACTGCCCTGTCTTGAAATAATTTACCTCTGGATCAGATGACCTCTGCAAAGGTAATTCCTGCCCTTCTGAGATGCAAATCAAAATAGATCCCCCAGGTCTGCGATCACCCGGCGGCGTGCGCGCGAGCTCCCGGCCTGCGCGACAACAGACCCAGGAAGGACCCAAGGACCCCAGAGGGGGTTTTTTTCAGCTGCCTGCCTGCCTGCCTGTCTGCGATCACCCGGTGGCGTGCGC
>NW_022900931.1:44648286-44716071 GCF_012274545.1 Fukomys damarensis
TCTGCAACAATGCATAAGATTCTAATAAGATTACTGACATTTAGAAATGGGAGGAAAGGAGCTAAAGGTGTAGGGAAGGTGTGATACGTAGGGGAAGAACAAAAAGGGAAAAGAAAAAAATGTGAGAGAATGAAAAGATGAAAATAAAGTGTTTGTAGATGGGGAGGGGAGGAGGGGGTGAAGGGAGGGCAGAGGTAAGGGGAAAAAAATGAGAATCAAGACTTGCCATGTAAAGGTACATGATCCCAACAATGAATGTAACTGTACTGTATCCCTAAATGTACCAATAAACTCAATTAAAAAAAAATAGATCCCCCAAATCAACTGAGATCCCTGGAGAAATACAAGGAAATTGCTCTGAGCCTCTGATAAGACCTTTAGCCAGGACATAGGATGCATTTCCCCCATTTCAGGGAAAGGTAGACCTATTTAGTTTTATCTTTTAACTGAGCAAACCAATGCCACGGCTCTTCCTAAAGGCTAACCTGAGGCGTTTCTGCGATGAAGTTAGTGCTATCAAAGTGCTTCATCCACTGGAAACCACTGTGGCTCATCAAAGTCCCAAGGGACCTTGGTAGATTTTTACTTGCTAGGAGGTCAAACACCAGCTAGCAAACAAGAGACATCCAAAGCCAACGGTACTGTGGTCCGAAGAAGTGTACATATGCATTCATAATTCATCACTTGGTGATTATTCAATATCTCCTGCATAATTTACAAGTTTTTCTGCCTTCTCACTTTGATTGAAGTAGCTGATTATGGTGAAATAGAGCCAACTATGAAAGAAATCCTGGGTTCCAATCCTGGCTCTGTAACTTCCTGGATATATGAGTTCAAACATACTACTTTACTTATCCAAGCCTGTTTCTTAACCTGCAATAGATTTGACAATGTCTAATTTAGAAGGTTATTATCAAAACATGATAATGTACGTAATGTCTATAACAGTGGCTGACTCATAGGAAGTTGTAGCTGCAAAGCCCCAGTGTATATTTAATGGTGTTTTAAGCACTTTCTAAAGCAGTTCTAATTGTATTAATAACTTAAGAGGCTTCTTTCTCTCTGAAATTTCATGTCTATGATTGAATTTCAACCAAGTTAGCAATATAGAGCCGATCAGACAAAAGTTTTAAAGAGAAGGTACTGATTTAAAGCATAATGTTTCTAACAGAAATAATGTGTTGTTTTTAAAAATTCAAGTTATTTGAACAAAAATATTGCTGTAGATCTAGTGCAAGAATGCTGTTATTCGAGTGGACTGTATAAATCATGGTAGCAAAGCTGAGGGTGGACTCGGTTGAAAGGGGGTCAGAAGAGCCCTGGGTGAAGACTTCATGACCTTTTCTATGAGTCACTGCCCTCAGGGCCTGGGCAAGTCTCAGAGCAGGGTTCTGGGTCTGTAATCCAAACCATCCTCCTGTGCTGTGGTGAGAGCATCAGCCTCGTTCTGGCTCCTTCCCTGGGGCAGTGGGGGTAGTTGAGACAGGACCAGGCAAGGCTGTGGCACTGACAAAAGTATAGCAACAGTGTTGGCAGTGCAACCATACTGACCCAGAGGGAGGCACCCAGCACTTCGTTGTTTGTACCCAATCAGATTTTGATGCTTGAGGGTCTTCTTTTCCTATGTTCACTCAACCAGAAGCCAACAAAGCAGATAACAGAGTGGAAATACACTCACCAAGGTGAGAAAATCTTTCCTTTTCCCAAGTGCAGATACATATACCTAAAACAAATGGAAAACATTAAATATATATTTCTAGAACCTTATATAATCCAAGCACTAGGCAACATACATGTTTTTATTTTTATGTAATCTTTGTATTCGGATGCTGGTATGGTGTCAGATTTATAGAGGAGGATATAGAGTTTAAGAATATTAATTGGTTAAAACACTGTATAAAGTTCAGACCTACATCCAAACTGAAATCTGTTTGACTCTAAAGCCACTTATATAAAACTATTCTTACAATAATTACCATGAGGTATGTATAGTACCCTGTTATTTACGCCTTTGTAAGTTCGTCCCTACTCAAGTCACATTTTACCCTCTCGGATTTATGTTCCAGGTTTGCTACCTTAACTCTCACATTGTATTTGTAGCTAACTTAGCCACCAAAAGCAGTCCTTATGACAATAATTATAAATGCTAACAGAACATTCAACATTGCACATACACGCTGGATTGAGTTTGAAAGAATGAGAACTCGACAAAAGGAAAACAAAAGTAATGTTTGGGATGGAAACGTAAGAGACATAAGAAGGATCCAACACAACTGGTACCGTATTTTACAAATGAAAACTTCAAAATATCCCACTTGATTTCCCCCCGGGTTCATACAACTTAACATCTCAGAGTTATAAGCAGGTTTAGAAGTTATATGTAAAAGTACATGTATACTATAACAGCCTGAGGGAGGGTCATACAACTTCTTGGTGATCATTGGTGGTAAAGGATTTGTAGACTTCTGATATAATTATTCCATTAACCAAAAAATCAGAGCAGTGGGGGGAAAAGGAGGCCCCCTTTGCTTTGCCATCAAAGCATGATAATGCTGCCCCATCCATCTATCAAATGCCCACCAAACTCCCTGGATTAGGAAATCAGGATTTTATCTCTTCCCTGCAAGTATAGGCACTAATGTGTTTTGGGAGGCAAAGACATGAGCAGTGGCTGCTTCTCCCACTGGCCATGAGCTCCAGCCTCCTAGGGAAACACAGCTAACTATCCTTCCACACAAAAGGCAGAGATTCCTGGAACAGAAAGGATTATAAAGGTTGAAAGCTTTCAGCCAAAAAGGGGAACTGAAAAGGTGCCAACATGTATGGGTATGTGGAAGGGAGAACTCCTTTGATCAGCACTTCATTAAAGTATTGAAGAGGAAAGGACTTGGAAGCTGATGGAAAATCAAGCAGCCTAGTAGAATCGTAAAGCTTTAAATGCTCTTTTCAGAGGTGTTATTTATCCACTGAATTTTAATATTGTCAGCACTCTGTTGGTTACAGTGAACTTACTAATTTATCCCTACACCTGTTGGTCAATTGGTGCTGAAAGGAAGTAGGACCAGGTGACCTGGGATATATATGTATATATAGATCTATATATATGGGTACTATATGACAAAGTTAGGTGTATTGGTGATGGTAGAGGGATGAGAGTATTTGGAGACAAGGAGAAAGGGCTTGGGGGAGTCAAATATTGCCAAGGATGTCAAGCCACAGCTCAGAAGTCACCCTGCTAGAAGACTGTGAACTTGATTATCCAAAGTCCTGTGGGCCAGGTGTTAACCAGTCATTGTGCAAAAGCCTTTCAAGGGATGAGAAACATTTTACTGTCACTGAGTTAAACTACCTACAAAGAAAGGAAAAATTATGGAAAATTCTGAATAACAGAACATTTTAGAGAAAACAGAATCTTATTACACTTGAATTCATGCCTTATTAGGATGATTTGCTAACTGAATAGTGGAATGTTTCCCTCCTAATAAAACATACTTTATTAATTGACAAGGTTCAATCCTAACTAAGTAGCACTATGTCTTTCTTATAACTAAGATTACTGTCATAAATTACTCTTATAAATAGGCTGTTAAAGCTCCCACACTACTTTCTTCTTACTCTCGGCTTTGTAAAGCTTTTTATGCAAATATACAGTAAACTCTTCCAAGTTCATTTTCAGGATACTTCTATTTCTCAATTACTGGATTTAGTATGGGACAAGGATTTCCTGTCCAAAAAGGGTTTTCTTAAACAGTGAATATTGAATTTGGCACAGTTTTCCTAAAATAGATTTTCCCCCACATTTCAGTTATTGTTCACATTTTTCTAGCCACTCTGACCTCCTTCCTCCTTTTCATAGAACTTATTTTCTCAAGCTGTTCTCAGTTAGGCAGTGTCTGCAAAGCGCGCTGATGTTTTCACTCTGAGAAGTCCCCAGTGACTACACCCAGTCTCTTTTTCGTGCTACAACTACATATTTATCAACCTCAGAGAGCAAAGATGAGGCGGCACCAGGGTAGAGAGTGATGTGAACCGCTGTCACAGCAGAATTCGTGCTAGGGGAGGCGTCTAGATAGGAAAAGAAAAGAAAAATCCTTGGGTTAGGGAAAGGCAGAGAACACAAAGAAAAGGAAAAGAAAAAACAAACAGAAGAAAAAATGCTGGGAGAAAGCAGTGAGCAATTAATGAGGACACAGTGGTGTGCACAGTTGCTAATCATGACTGGAAATGCCCTCCAGTGGCTGGAAGTGGGTCATAAGTGTAACGAGCCAGGCAGCCTGACATCTGGACTCCTCAGTGCAGCTCCAGGTTTCCACCTGGGTAAGACAACTTGAGCACTTCTGAACTCAAAGGGAAGTGAATTATTTTCTTTGCTTCTTGTCTCCATCAGCCACAGCTGCATTTTTTCCCTCTGTTGGACAGAGCCCATACTTCTTTCTAAATAGCAATAACTAAAGGAAACTATAATCCAAACTGAGACCTCACCCTCCTCAAGATTGCACCGATTTAAAGGAAATATGGCTCTCACCTCTGTCCAAGAATATAACTTACAAGTTTCTAATTAGCAAACACCCCAGGCCTTTGAATTTATAGACATGCACATATGCTCATTTCTAATAATTTATTTTCTCTAACAATAGTCCTTTCAGCAAACACTTTAGCTTCATGAAAACTGAACTACAGCAATGCATAGTTCATCCAAACTATGGCCACTGCTTGTGAAACTTCACAGAACACTTTTGATCCGGCAGTGGCTTAATATGGTCATTATCTAACTCACATATGGCAACCAGATTTTCTCAATGCCAAACGGGTATATTGATATCGGAGCACTATTGGAGAAACTGTACCCATGTTTCCGACACTTTTGACAGAATTAACTACTCCCTTTCTACCATCCTTTCCATATCCTTTTGAGCAAATCTTGGAGAATAACTTTACACCTTTCCATCCAATTTTTCCTATCTCTTCCCACTTTACCCTTTATTTTATAATCTTGGAGACATCATTAACTTTGGTGAAAGTTGAATGTAAGGAGGTCCTATCTAAACACACAGAAATGTGTAAAAGTAAACATTACGATTAGAACTCATTGATTTACACAGATGACTTTATTTTAACAAATCATCCACTAACTATAGAGTAATTTGATGCATGATGTATGTTTTTATCTTGTACATATGTTTCCTGAGTAGTCTCAAGCCTCATAGCTTCAGCAAACATAAGATAAATAGCTGTGCATAAATCCTCAAGTCTGTTCATTGCTCTTTTGTATCTCAGTCATTTTACTACTAATTTTTTTAAAGAAGCAGGTAAGAAACACTTACCTGTCCCGAGAGAAACAGTAATGTGCTTGGTGTATAAATACCCAGCTGGTTGGAATTAAAAGGGACTCATGGTATTCTCTGCATGACTTCACAAGAACAGAAAGAGAGATGCCTTTGTAAGCTGAATAACCAGAATAAAGTGGATGCTGGTCTGTATTTTCCCCTGGAAAAATACCAGAGTTATCTTACAATGCACTGAATGACTCTAAAGGGAGCTTGGACTCATTGCCCTAATATTTGGCTATGCCTCCTACTCTTCCTGAGTCTCAATTTTTAAGAAACAAAAGTAATCCCAGAATGTTGTGCTCAGCTTCATGCAAAATCAAATCCAGGAATTCACAGTGAAAAAAAAAGGGAAGTGACAGATAACGTCAGAATCAATTCATGAAGCAAGTGGGTAAAAAGAATCCTGAAAACAAACAAAACAAGATCCAGTGTCAAAAGTTGATTTGAAGATGATAGGAACCGAAGTTAGGATGCCCCAAATACATAGCTGACAAGACCAAATCAAGGACTAGTGAAGATTAGTATCAAAGAGAGAAAGTGAGGAGACTGAAAACAGGAAAGAGAGACCAAACAGAAAGCGATCTGGCAACACTACTTCTCTCCACGTGAGCTGTTTCACAGCAGGCTCAGCCACCGACTTTTACTACTGTACATCTTATAGGCACCCAACATCGGATTGATGCACCCCCTTGCCAGGAACCTGAGTTCATCATGCACCCATGAGTTTTCTGTCCATTTAACCTGCAAGCATTTGGAAAATGAGCCTTTATTTCTTCTTTGTCCCTCAGTTTCATGCCCAGGGCAGAAGTACAACAAATTACAGATGAATAAAAAATGATGATAAAGCCTCACACCAAATGTATTAGGGATAAGAGTCACATTAATTTGGAGATCCAGTTGCAGCCATCATGTTCAGCTTTCCAAATCTATATAAACACAGGTCCTACTAACAATATTAATGGTTACATTGGTGTTATTGGTCCTTTGCCCCATAAAATAAATAGTTTAACTGTGACTTTAGCCAGTTTCCAAAACTGCATTCTTGGACAGATGAGGATTTAGGATTTGTTTAGAAGATTGAGCAAATAAAAAGACATTTTTCTTTAAGATAGAAACTTCCAATTTCTTTCTTTGGATTGATTAGAGAATTTCCCAAATGCAAACCTCTATTCAGAGTTGAGTTTTTCTCTTGCCAATCTGGATTATGATAATACCTACCCGCCCTGCTTTGCTTTATTAGACTTCTGGCTGACAAAAAGGAATGACTCAAAGCTGGTGATACAAGAGCGATTCCCTTCTAGTCCTTGGCACAAACTGATTTTATCTCTAGTTGTCTTTATTTATCCTTCTCCACTAGATTCTGACTCCCTTAAAATCGAATGACATATTTAAGGGAGAAGCAAAGAATTTGCAATTGTTTCCCAGCAATGTGCAAATTGGCACTTAATTGAGAATTAATGGTACACTAACTGCTCACTACAGCCATTCCCACTGCAAATTGCACTGAGGCGGCTTGCACTTTTGACTTTGACATGCTTTTCATAAGGGTACATGAGTAATTTGATCTGTAAAAGGGAGAGAAGATTCTACCTCCTGAAGGAAAAGTACTAATTAGCAGTGAAATCTAACTGCTTTTCTTCAGCATGGTCTCTAGCTTGCTATGTTTGGCTTAATACAAACCCCTGCCATGCTGAGTCTCCACACTGGATTGTCCAACACAGCCTGTTTAATTTTAATTTCCTTTAGTGGAGTTGATATTCAATTAGCCACACCAATGAAGGGATGTATTAGCATACATAATAATTCTTAACATTGCACAGGGCTTTAACATTTACAAAGCATTTGCTCTTCATAACCACTGTAGCACTTAGCCACACTTGTAAGTCCCATTTTACAGGTGAAGAAACTTAAGTTTAGAGATACTAAATGTCTCTTCAATATCATATAGTGAGTGATAAGTGGAGATTGATAATCCAGATTTCATAATTATTAATCTACTTTTTTCTATTATACCAAGAAACCGTATTATTGATGCTATTGCCTTGAGTTCACAGAAATATGCTTCTTTTTAACCCTATCCCTATGACATTAATTTAGTTATTCATTTTTCAATATAAAGTATTACTGAACAACATTATGTGCATAGCGCCTGCTAGATGTTCTCAGAAACAAAGAAAACAAGAGATGAGAAATTCAATTCTCGAAAGATTCTTGAAGATAAGGTAAATATAGTATAATATAAATGTTGATTTCAGGCAAAATTTGAAATATTTACAGTGGAAGCTATGTCCTTTATCCTTTTATCCTTCCGCAGTTCCTAACGTAGTGCAGGACTTTACACTGTATTTATTTATGTAGTTACTGCATAAATACTTGTTGGGGGAAAAAATAAGTACCTGTGTCAGTCATGGTGACTCATGCCTGCAATCCCAGCTCTCAGGAGGCTGAGGCAGAAGGATCACTGTGAGTACAGGCCAGTTTAGGATGCGCAAAAATACAAGGTCCGTCTAAACTATATAGCAAGATCCTGTCTCAAAACAACAACAACCGAACTTTATCTCTGTATACAATCTCCTTGCATTCTCTATGAATTTCTTTTACTTTTATAGTAATGGCACTATTTCATAATATACATTTTATTATCTGCTGTTTGTAAGCACTATGAAGGAGAACTGTTTGTAACTTTCATCTGTGATATGCATCATGCAAAGAAAACAGTGCCTGACTTTTCTTGACTAGATGGCAAAAAGTGGAATATCATTTAAAAGTGTGCTTGTTTGGCCAGAAAAGCCCAAGATTACATTTTGCATTTCTTCCTTCCTTGGCTTTGAAAGCCATAATCTAAATTGGGAAGCTCCGTTCCCCTGCCTCCCTAAAGAAAGAAGGTACCTCATTTATTAAAACAAAAACTTCTTTGAGACTTTCTCCCCAAGTATGCTGGGAAGAAATAATGAAGAAGAAATAATGCTTACCTAGAATTATAACACTGCCTACCCCTTCCCCTTGGTGCGATTTCAGATGACCTACATCAGATGGACCACAAAGGTAATGACAGTCTTTGTGTCCCAAAAATGCCACCTTGTAGATTTAGATAGAGCCTCGCGGAGCAAATGTAGAAACAGTTTAATGTATCAAAGAACTTCATGCCCCACCCAAAAGCCGAGGATCTTGGTCCATAAAGTGAATGTAACAAAACTATCCTTTCCAGGATTCTCCCTATAATAGGATTGGCTGATGGAGAAGCCGGCTGGGGAGCCCTAGGTCCTGCTGAGGTTGTGGGCACTCAGCTGTGACAATGCTCATTAACACCTGGTGGGTGGGTGTGGTGGCAGACAAGAGGGAGGCTTGGCTCAGAGCCCAGCCTAAGAGCTCCCCCTGGGATGGTCTTTCACAAACCTCCTGAGAGGGGCTGGGAAAGTTAATTAGGATGTAAAATGTAATGTGACTATTTCATATCAGAAGCACTTGAAAAGAACAATGACATGGATCTTCTATTTCTGTGGTGTCCTATTCAATAATCACTTCCATAGTCTGAATGTTTACGACCCCCTTCCCAAATCTGTATGTTGAAAACTAGCCCTTAAAATGATAGCATTAAACGGAGGGCATCGGGAAGCGATCATGTCATGTGGGTTCCAGCCGCATCAGTGGTGTTAGTGTCATCATACGAGAACCTCCAAGGCACCTGTTTGTCCTTTGGTGATATGAAGACACAACAAGAAGGAGCCATCTGGGAACTAGAAACGTCCTCATCAGATAGGAAATCTGCTGGTGCCTTGGTCTGGTAGTTCCTTTGGGCAGTAATATGCCCAAGGTTATGTTGAGGCACCCTAAATGGACTAAGCCACTAATCCTGCGCAACTACTGAACACTTGAATGTGGGGAGTGCTGTGGAGAAATGAAATTTTTAATTTTATTTTATGAAAAGCAATTCGTGTTTCAAAACGGTATTTAATTCAGTTATTGGGAAAGTTACAGTATATTTGGGATAACTTTGGCATAAAACTGCTTTTTCAACTGCAAATCTTATGAACTCTGAATATTAAATCAAATATTTCTGATGAAATTCACAAGATTTCAAAACTATAACAAAAAGGTTAAGCATCTCATAATAATTATCTATGTTTATTAAATATTGAAATACTATTATGAAATGTTGGATTCAAATATATTATTCAAAATAACTATATGGCATTTGTTTCTTTGTTTATAGTGTGATTTCTTCAAGTTTTAACATCTTACATATGTCTCTCGCATGTTTTCATTAGATATTTTTTCTAGATAACAGGAAACCTCTCATACGAGCTGGGTTATATTTTCCCCCAATTAATAGGATGAACTTTGAAACTCCAGTGCATCAGAATATGACTGTGCTTGGAGACAGCAATTTCAAAGAGGTAATTAAATTAAATTAAGTTTATATGAGTGGGTCATGAATTCAATAGTATCGCGGTCCTTATAAGAGAGATTAGAACATAGACCCTGAGGAGATACAGCTCGAAGACACATCAAGAGGGCAGCCATTAGCAAGGCATATTGGCATACGGCTGTAATTCAAACACTCTGGAAATCAGAGGCAAGAGGGTTTCAAATTCTGACTCAAAACAAATCAATGAAACAAAATAAACAGCAGTCATCTATGCACTTAGGAGAGAAGCCTCAAAAGAAACCACCTTGTCAACACCTTGCTCTTGGACTTGTAACCTCCAGAATTGTAGTGGCATAAATGTGGGTAAAGCCTCCCAGTCTATGGTACTCTGTATGGCAACTCTGGAAAGCTAACATAAGCACTAAAATGAAGCTTCCACCAGGAGCAACGACCAGCATCATCGCTGCTAACTTAATGGTGCTCACTCATTTTGTCTCTCCCATTGCACCACAGGCTCTGTGAAGGAAAGAACTGTACCTTTCTTAGGCACTCTGTATTGCCAGGATGTGGTACCATGTGCATCACACTCAGTCCATGTAAACTACTAATTTGAGATACTGGTGTGAAAAAAGGGAAAGATGCCATTTGTCTTTCATCAGCATGGGCTTGTTGTCTGAGTTTTTTTCAGGTCAGTGGTTGCCACTCATTCAACCTGGGACAAACCAAATATTCTGTTTCAGTGACTGATACTGGTCTTTCCTTACACAGTCAGCCACTACAAACTGTGAGAGCATTTTTAGAGACTGTTAGTATATATATCAATACACTAGATTTTTGAGAGAACGTGAAGCCAACCTTTATCATTCTTGATTTTCTCACCAACTTTTATCATTGTGGAAACTCATAATTATGTATTGATGAATTGAATTAAGAAAAAAGCGTTAGAACTGCAGAATTCACCCAGGATCCGCTCATACCCTATTGGAGGATAATTATCCATTTGGACTTCTATTTTAAAACATTACCTTAAACTAGGTTATTTATAAGCAACAGAAATTGATTATTCACAATTCTGGAATCTGGGAAGTCCAAAATCAAGGCTCCATTGGATTTTGGTGCCTGGTAAAATATTATTGCGGGCTCCACAGATGGTGTCTTGTTACTGTGTTCTTGAATGGCAGAAAAGAAAAACTGCCTTTTCTTCTGTAAGGGGAGAGCCTTCATGACTCACTCGCCTCCCAAAGACCCTACTCCTTATATTATAATATAATGTTGGGAATTATTTTCAACATACTGATAGGATGGCATCAACATTCAAAAAATACCAGCAACTAACTATAAAAGATCAGGTAGACACTCAGTTCTGATAGATTTATTTTCCCTTCCAATTTTCAAATTTGTTAAAAAATTAAGTTCAACAACTCAGGCTTTCCTTCCCCCAATGTATCATCACACATTTTTCAACAGGTAGCATCACTCCATCTTTCCCTTTAGACATCCCTCTGAGCAGATGGAGGAATGGAAGCATCTCCTATTATTGCCTGACCTTAGTAACAATGGTAAGCCAATCTGGATTCCCAAAACCTGTAGAGCATGAGTTAAACAATTTTGGTTCTACTAATTAAGGATAATCACAGGCAGACTACAATAGCATGGAACTCTAGTCTTTTTTACCTATGCCCACAATAGCATGGTTACTCCATTCTGTCAGGAAGTAGATATTGAACACATCCACAGAAACAATCTGATTCTGAACTTTATATGAAGATACAAAAGATCCAGAATAGCTAACATAATACTGAAGGAAAGAAACAAAGTTGGAGGCCTAGCTCCATATGGCTTCAAGATTTACTATAATGCTATAGTAGTCAAGACAGTGTATACTGAAGAAAAGTAGAAAAATAGATTAAGGACTCATAAATAGGTTTCCATAGGTATAGTTCATTTATGTCTGAAAAAATGAGTAAAGACAATACAAAAGAGTAAGATACCTTTCAACAAATAATGCTCGACCAATTATATATCCAATGAAAAGCAAGGAATCTATAAAAAAACTTTACACCAGTCACAAAATATTAATGCACAATGAATTACAGAGCTACATGCAAAATGAAATATTATCAAATTTCTAGAAGATATGATAAGATAAGATCTAGATAATCAA
The DNA here is from genome assembly GCF_012274545.1 of Fukomys damarensis. Classification (NCBI taxonomy): domain Eukaryota; kingdom Metazoa; phylum Chordata; class Mammalia; order Rodentia; family Bathyergidae; genus Fukomys; species Fukomys damarensis. The sequence continues at coordinate 44,660,150 of NW_022900931.1, forward strand.
GAGTTTGGTAATGGTTTTTGTAGGTGCATCACAAGATGCATGATCCATGAAAAAGAATTGATAAGCTAATGTTAATTAAAATTACAATTTTCTGCTCTCCTGAAAAATGCATTTTCAAAAGAATATAAAGAGAAGCCACAGACTGGGATAAAATATTTGCAAAAAAATCTGTTAAATAGCTGTTATCCAAAATATACACATTCTTAAAATTCAGCTATGGGAAAGTCTCACTTAAAAATATGCTAAGGATTTTAACTCATAGTTCATTAAAAATGACATACAGATTGAAAATAAACATATAAAAAGCATACCACACCATACATCATCAGAGAAATACAAGTTAAAACAACCATAAGACAATATAATAAACCTAATAAATTTGACAAAACCAGAATACTGACAGCAGTAAATGCTGGTGAAGAGGTAAAGCAATGAGAATTAACATTCATTATTGGTAGGAACGCAAAATAATACAGCCAGATTGGAAGTTAGTTTGACAACTTTTTTGCAAAACTAAAGCTACCTTTACCATATAATTCAACAATTTTTTTTCTTGGTATTTATTGGAAGGCATCAAAAATATACATAATTCCCAATCTGCATTTCACACAGCATGACCACACCATTTTGTAATTCTAGCCAAAAAGAAAAATAGCTTTACCTTTTCTACAGCCTTTTTGGAAAGCAGATGTACAATGATTTCCTGGAAATATGAAAAGCAGCTTGAAACTCCAGTGCTGTGCTGATGAACTGGCCTCCTTGAGCCCATGTTTCTGGCCTCTATCCCCTGAGAAAACCATGAAACACCCTGGCCGGCTCTAGTAAATCCACTCATTCTTCCTGTTTGAGACCCAGTATTTTAACCTTTGACTCCTATGCCATTTTTAATGATTTAGAGAGTAAACCTGGCCTGTTTCTTATCCCCTGATTGATAAAATCCCTCAAGAAAAAAAAATGTGCACACAAAACCTGCACATAGACTTTTATAGGAACTTTTTAAATAATTGTCAAAACATGAAAGCAACCAAGATTCCCTTCCTTGGGTGGCGAGCCAAACTGTGGTATATCTAGACAATGGATTATTAATCAACACTAAACAGAAATGAGCTATCAAGGCATGAAGAGACAGTGAGTGAACTTACGTGATTATTACTATGTGAAAGAGAGCAGTATGTAAAGTTACTACCACATGATTCCAACTGTATGACATTCTGGAAAACAAAGCCATGTAAGCATTTTAAAAATCTGTGGTTTCCAGGGGTTAGGAGGAAGGAAGTTATGAACAGATTGAACACAGAAGATTTTTAGGGTATCAAAACTATTCCGTATGAACCAATGACAGTGAAATGATGTCAATTTAAATGTTTCCCATGCATAGGATGCATAACATTAAGCGAGATCAAATGTAAGCTACAAACTTTGCATTTGTCAATGTAGTCCCTTGATTGCAACAAACATACTACTCTGTAGTAACCATAGAGGAGCTTGTACATGTGTGGGACTAGGGGATACATGGGAAATCTCTCTATTTTCTTCTCTATTTTTCTGTAAAGCTAATATTTTTCTTAAAGGTATGTTTTAAAAATAAGATATGAAGGTAGTCAAAGTATGAAGCTATTGTAGTGGCTCAACTGAGACTTGATGGTAACAAAGGGGCTACGCAAAGGGATGAAGATGGAAGGATTTGGGTGCCTCTACTATAGTGTTTCTCATAATTCATTGTGATGTGCGTTACATCAGAAATGTAAATTGTCAGAATGTAGATTCTCATTCAGCCGGTCTGTAGTAGATTATGTGACTATCATTCTGGTAAGCAGCAGGCAAAAGCAACTGGTATCCTCAGACCACACTTTCTGAGTAGCAAGATTTTAGTTAGTAGAATTCGCTGGACATGATGCTATAGAACAAATAAGAGAGTAAAGGACAATAAGATTTTGGAACAATTTTGAGGTTAAAGAGGAGATACCAAGAGCTTGCTTTGGCAGCACATATACAGAGAGAGAGAGAGAGAGAGAGAGAGAGAGAGAGAGAGAGAGAGATCAAGTAGGAAGCCACATAAACAGAATCTACGTAGAAGTTCTAGGCTGGAGATGTAAATTTGTGAATCATTGCTAGCACCTATGTGGCAAGAGTTAGTTGTAGATGCAACAACTAATGAAAAACATAGATAAGAGGATATAGAACAGAGACTCAAGGAGAAATTACACATGAAAGAAAAATGAATCAAAATGGAAGAAATTAAGTCTTCTTTTAAAAATTCTAGAAGGTATTTCAAGAATGGAAGAAAGATCAAAAGTTAGATAGAAGTAAAATCACACTACTTTTATTGCTTGTTTTCACCCCCACCTGTCTATCAGGACTAAGACTGAATTCCAACCTTCTCACCTCTTTCTCTTTCAGCCTATTCCTGAGCACAGATCCTACTAACATGTACTTTGCCCATATCCCATCATCAGGCAGATTAACTTGGTGTCCTCGGAAACAAGCTGTTAAAAACTAAAGAGCTGCAAGAAGGAAGGAACATGGGATTCCATATTACTGCTCAGGGAAAGATCAATTACAGATAACAATTTCAATTTTTATCAACATTTGATAAAACTAAAACTTTGAGCACATTTGAGCATTTATATATTTTAATGTTTGCCTTTTATAGCAGCGAGAATTATCATAACTTTTATAAGGAAGAATGAATGCTTTCCTCAATGATCAGCTTGCAACCAAAGTGTATCTGTTTCCACTATTAGAAGAACACAACAATGGTCAATCAAGTTATTCTGCAAGTTAGGAATGCAATTCATATTTTTAATCACATGTTTTAATTTATATTTAGGGGTGGTTATGCATTCTGAGTTTTAAACAATTAGGTTTTAAAAGCTACACCTATTTCTGGTAGGAAACTGAATACATACAAAGGGTTTTCTATTGAATGGCCAACCTGATGTGCTTGTCATAAATTCTAAACTACCCAGACATGGTCCATTTATTCGAGTCAAAATAATGTCTGGATCACATTGAAGAAATTGGATCAATAGACCTTAACCATTGACCTACACATGGTCATTCTGGACATTTGTAGAAAAAAAATCAACTAGTCCAGTTGCCAGAAAAATAACATTGGCAAACAAATTATTTTATCAGTCATCTTTGATTTTAGTGATAAATTGCACCGTTTCAGTTTAGTAAGGGATATTGTCCACTAACCTATAGTCCCAGTATCTAAAAATTGAAAAATGTGTTATATCATGAAGCTGATAGGGTATAGCTGATAGATATAAAAGTTCGGCTAGATACACTTTTATTAACTAAAATAAGTTAATATATTATTGCTTGTTTGAAACAATAACACAAGATGTATAGTAATGCATAGAGTGATTATATCCTGGTCACAAGGGATAGAATAAAAAGGTAAAAGAATTGAAAATATTCTCCTATAGGGCATCACACTACATATGAAGTAGTCTAGTATTATTTTAAGGACTACTTAGGTTAATTATAAATGTATATTATAAGTTATGATGCAACAACTGAATTTTCTTTAAGATGTATAATTTGTATGCTAGACATAAAATAGAATTATATCAGGTATTTAATTACAACAGTATTAGGCAGGAAAAAAGAAAAGAAAGCAGAGCAAAAGTAATAGGTAAATACTTATAAACATGGCAAATACTAAGCCAGCTCTATCAATAATCACTTCAAGTGTTAATGGCTCAAGTACACCAATTACAAAACAGAAATTACCAAGGGAATTTAGAAATACAAGACTTCACTTTATGTTGCTAATAAGACACAAGCTTTAACTATAAAGACCCCATTAGTTTAAAGAAGAGGTTAGAGTAACCCAGGTGCCCACTGATGGGTGAGTGGATAATCAAAATGTAGTATATATGAGATGTAATAAAAATTTAGAGTATGTGCTTAAATTTTTAAAAATATATTACAGTAAAAAACACATTGTCATTAATCTCCCTCAGAATACCCTGCCCCCTGCTTTAACCACACTTATCCCATCTTTTTAAAACAGTCCTAGAAGTCCTCTTTTGTGAGTTTTTATGAGGTGCGATTTAAAAAACAAAATAAAAGTGAATGCTGCTGCTAAAGGCCACTCAGTGAAAAGAGGCTTGTAACCTCATCCACCTAATTCACTGAATCTAGCAGCTTGAGACTTCTTGCTCTGCTACAAACTCAAAATGACCATTTAGGATAAGGAGGCAGCCACAACAGGGCAACTAAAGTCATGAAAGAGCACTTCCAGAACTGCTTCAGAAAGTGGCAGGAGCAATGGGATAAGTGTGTTCAAAGCAAGAGAGATCATTTGCAGGGAGATTAATGTCAACCTATTCTTACTATCATGCATTTTTATTTATACATTCATCGTACAGTAAAATATTACTCATCCCTAGAGAAGAAAATATGACACAAGTTACAGCATGAAGTAATCTTGTCCTTATGCTAAGCAAAATAATCTAGTGAGAAGAGATAAGTAAGTACTTTATGATTTCATTTATACGAGATACCTAAAAGTAGTTTAATTCATAGATACTAAATAGTTGCCAGGGGCATTCTGGAAAAAGGAATGAAGAATTACTGTTTAATGGCTACAGAGTTTCAATTAGAGATGGTGAAACATTATGGACACAGATGGTGACAATGATTGCACACACACACACACACACACACACACACACATACACACAAACACATCAAGAATTCACTTAATGGCCATAGAACTGTATGCTTAACAATTGATAAAATGGTAAATTTTGTGATATATATGTATATATATATATATATATATATATATAGCATCGTGAAAGTACAGAAAAAATAGTAAAAAACTGAAGTCACTGAGCTATATTAATTTGAGACAATGCTGACTTCAAATTTATCAGAATATCATTAAGTAATCATAGTGAAGTCTCCATGAAAAGATATCATCCTAAATATATACCCACTTAAATTCATAAGGTTAAAAATCTGATAGAATTGAAATGAGAAACAGAAAATTCCACCATTATAGTTGGCAATCTTAACACTCCTGTCAATGATTGATAAATAAAAAGGATAGAAACAGAATAGGGATACAGATGACCTGAATAGCACTAGTAATCAACTTGATTTTATAGATATTTGTTTTTAAAGAAAAGCTCTGTCCCACATCAAAATACTTTTTATTTTTTTGGTACCTGGGATTGTACTTGAAAGGCACGCAGTGACACCACCAAACTAAATCCCTGGCCAAAATATTTATTATTTTTAACCTCCTGAAACCCCTGCCTTTGTATATATTAGAATTTTGGGGAAATATTTTAGATGTAAACTATATTTCCACCCCTGGCTCCCATAAGTCTTTTGTCTGTCCAAGTATGCAAAATGTATTCAGTCAATCTCTAAGTTTCCAATTTTTATTTAATTAATTTATTTAATTTTTTGTTTATTTACTTTTTGGTACCAGGGATCAAACTCGGGATCTTGTGCTTGCGAAGCAGGCAGCAGAACCACTGAGCTAAATCCCTGGCCTTAAGTTTCCAAATTTTAGTACCAGCACTGCTTAAAAGTCCAAGTCTACAGTATCTTGTGAAATTCAAGGAAAACTCTTAGCCTTGAATTTCTGTAAAAATCAATGTACAATTGGAATAGCACAGAGTAAAGGTTCTCATTCAAAAAGGAAGAAATGGGGGGAAGACAAATTGGTCCAAAGCAAGAATGAATCCCAGCAAAGCAAATATTAAATCTTGTTGTTCCGTGCTCAGAACCCAGGGCAGGTTGTGGTGAGATGTGAATACCAAAGAACTTAAAGAACCCTTTCCCTAGGACCTTGCCAGTTGCAGTCCACATGGCCTCTCTTTTGTGTTGGCTCCATTCTCTGTCAGTGTTTCCTCAGTGGATGTTGCACATTTCTGGCATCTCCAACTCCTTGGGACCAATGTTGCACCTTGGTTTCACTCTCAGTTTTATGCATAGTGCTTTCAAGAGTACTTTTTTTGGCCTCCTAGGTCTTCTAAACTTTAGGTGAGAGCCTCTGTGACTCTACAATTATTGCATTCTGCATAGCTATAAAATCAGTACCAGTTGGATGAAATGAAGGTCATTCAATAGCTTGAGCAGTATCCAGAATCCCATGACACATGGCAACAGTGGGCTCTGAGTGACTAAATTGGTGAAACAAAATCTTTCTAAGGAGTTTACTCTTTTCTCGTTTATTCCTAAGATGTTCTCAAAGTACCTTTCCTATTGTCCTTGTACTTGCTAGGCAGGAGGTGGAAACACTGAACTAAATCCCCAATCCTTGGCTTTTTAAAAATGTCACAAATTGTTTTATCAACCACATTCTCTTTCACCCCAACTTCATAGGCTTTTCCTTCTAACCAAGCTTTTACATCTTTTGAATTTGATTTTTGCTCATAAGTTTCATTGTAATTATGGCTGAAAGCAGCCAGGAACAACCATTCCACAGCCTGAATATTGGGCTACCTTGAAACTTTCTCTATTAGATTAACTAGTATACCATGTTTAAGATTAGTCTCACATAGAATCTTATACCGTGGGGAAAATGTATGTGGGTTCTTTGTCAGAATATGCACAACCTACAGTCTAAGTTCCAACACATCCTTCATTCCAATCTGAATCTCACAAGCCTGGCCTCCACTGACTCAGTTCCTATCAGCATTCTGGTCTTCTGAGCGCCTACTAGAATGCCCATTCAGCATTCTAAGACTTCTCTAGCCAAAACTTTCCACACTCCCCTTTCAAATCAGTTCCAGAGGCTTCTAAAGCACAATCGAGAATAATCACAACAAGAACGCCACTTCTTTGGCATGAATTTTCTATATTAGTCACTTTCTCATTATGGGAATAAAATACCCTACAGTTTAAAAGAAGAGAGGTCCAATTGGCTTCTTGTTTTAGAGTGTTCGGTTCATGGGTTGGCTCCATGGTAGAAATGGTATGATGGAAGAGTGTGGTGAAACAAAGCTGCTCAGTTCATGGCAGCATAGAAGCAGAGGGTGAAGAAATAATCAAGTACAAGAATATACCCTTGCAGGTCAAATCTCTATTGCTCACCTCTACCCACCAGACTGCACCTCCTTATAACACAGTTAGCTATGAACTCATCAATAAATTAATCTACTGTAGACAAAGTGCTCCTATCATCTGATCACTTTCAAAAGCCCTGCCTCTAAACATATGATACTTTTGTGGGACATTTTAATTCTAAACCAAAATACTAATTTTGATTTTTGATACTAATTTTGATTGTGACACAGCCACAATCTGACAACATCTAAAAAATGCTGCCAACATTTTAATGGTGAGATGATGAATCTTTTTTTGTGAAGATCAAGGACAGCACAAGAATTTTCTCTCTCATTCTTTCCTTTAAAAATTATCTTGGTAGTCTTAGCACAATAATGAAAGAAATAGGGATATAAGGTATATTATTTAAAGGAAGGATTAAAACCATTTTAATTCATGCATTGCATAATTGTATATTTAGATAATAGGATAAAATGTAAATATACAAAGGCCAATTGTTTTCTTATATATTGACAATGAACAGTAGGACTTTGAAATTTTAAAAATAAAATACAATCATTCCAAATAAGATTTAAATAAGGTGCAAATTTAACAAAATATATACATGATCTTTCTGAAAAAAATAAAAATATGGACTGCTGGGTGTGGTGGTGCATACCTGTAATCCCAGCACTCGGGAGGCTGAGGCAGGAGGATTGGTGCAAGTTCGAGACCAACCTGGGCTACATAGTGAGTTCCAGGTCAGTCTCAAATATATAGTGAGACCCTGTCTCAAAAGGCCAAAAAATAAAAAAAATAAAAAATAAAAATATTGACTAAAGAGAAATCAAACTCATCTAAATAAATGAGATAATTTTATTTAGTTTGGATTCATAGAATAAAATACTTGATGTAACTAATTCCTTTCAACTTAATTTGTGAATTCAAAGCAATCCCAATTAAAATTTCAGTTAATATGTCAATTAAAATTCTCCTTTCTAGATATCTGAAGTTCAAATGGACTTTAGATTTAGAATAGGAAAATGACCTTGACAAACACAATACCGACTAAGAAAGTTGGAGTAGTAACACAACTGAATTTCAAGACTTACTATAAAACCACAGAAATCAAGGCAGTGTAGTATCGGTGAATGAAGAAAACCTCCAAATCAATGGAGTAGAACAGATTATGCCAAAAAAACCCATATAATAAATATAGCAAATGGATTTAGGGTTTTTTAAGATGTAAAATATATATAACTGAAATTGTATGATATTGACCATCTTAAGTAAAATTCAGTGGTATTATGCAACTATCCCCACTAATTTTTCAATGTCCATAACTGAAATTGTACCTCCGAACTACTGAGTCCTGTTACCTCCTTCTCTTAGCCTTAATAACCACTATTTCACCTTCTATCTCTATGAGTCTGACTGTTCTAGACACAGCATATAAGTGGAGTCATATGATATTTGTTCTTTTATGCTTGGCTTATTTCACTTCTTATAATGTCTTCAAGGTTTATCTACATTGTAGCTTCATTTCAACATTCCTTTCTTAAGTCTGAGTAGTATTTTGTTCTATGTATATACTACATTTTGTTTACCTACTCATTCATCAATAGACATCAATAGGTTGTTTTCATCTTGTGGCTGTTGTGAGTAATGATGTTGGTATGAGCATCAGTATACGAACATGTGCCAGAGGTCTTGTACTTCCTTTGTATATAGACATAGCAGAGGACTGGCCAGATAATACAGCAATTCCATGTTCAATTTTTTGAGGAACTGACATACTACTTTCTACAGTAACTGCACCATTCTACATTCCCACCAACAGTGTACAGTTCAGTGTCATCAAATCTATACCAAGACTTATTAGTTGGAATTTTAAAAATAATAGCCACCCTAATGTATTTGAAGTAATACCTTGTTGTTCTTATTTGTACTTCTCCAAACTTTAGTGATGTTGACCGTCTTTTGATGTTCTTATTAGACATTTGTATATCTTCTTTGATGTCTTCAAAGCTTTTACTCACTTTTACTGAACTGTTTGTTTTTATTATTGTTGAATGTTACAAGCTCAGTATATATTCTAGATATTACTGATCTGAAAAGATTTTTCAAGTACAAAACCCAGCACAAATGATTTTAATTGGTGAAATTTTATTTATTTATACTTTTTGTTGCCTTTTGTATGTGTGTTTCATATCCAAAAAAAATATTGTCAGATGTTATAAAAATGGCCTTATAGGAAGAAAAAGGCTAAAGGTGTAGGGGGAGTGGGAAGGGTAGGGGAAAGGAAATAAGGGAAAAGAAAAAATATGAGAAAATAAAAAAATGGAAACAAAGACTTTGTAAATAGAGAAAGGTGGAGGGGGTGAAAAGGGAGGGCAAAGATATAGGGAAAAATGAGAACCAAGAACTGTCATGTAAAGGTACAAGAGCTGAATGATAAATGTAACTGTGCTGTATACTTACAAAATACCAACAAACTCAATAAGAATAAAATAAAATTTACCTTTATCTTTTTAAGAGTTTTATAGTTTTAGCTTTTATGTTTATGTGTTTGAGTTAATTTTTATGTTTCATTTATGGTAAGGGTCCATCTACTTATTTCTGTAGTGGTGATCTAATATTCTCACCAACATTTGTTAAAAATGCTGTCGTTGCCCTCATTGGACGGTTTTGGTATACTTGTCAAGAAAAATTTTGTCATATGTGTGAGGATTTATTTCTTAGTTAACTTTTATTCCATTGAGTATCCTAATGGCAGTGTCCCAGCGTCTTGACTGTTGTGGATTTCTAATAAGCTTTGAACCAGAAAGTGTAAGTCCGTCAACTATGTTCATTGTCAAGATAACTTTAGCTATTTGTTGTCCTTTGAGATTCCATATTACTCTGTATTTCTCTATTTCCACCCACAGATTTGGGGAATTTTGATGGGCACTGTATTGACTTGTATATTGCTTTAGATGGTGTTAGCAACTGAACAATATTAAATTTAGTCTATGAACACAATGTCATTTATTTGCATCTTTTTTTTTATTCAGCAACACTGCAGTTTCCAGTATAAAAGCTGTTTATCTCCTTTTAGTAAGAAATGTTTTAAGACTCCTTTTGTTAAATATCAAATCTTTTCTAAGCATTTTATTCTTTTTCTTCTTGCTGTTATAACTGGATATTTTCTTAATTTCCTTTATGAATTATTCATTGTTAATGTGTAGAAATAACATCGCTTTTTTGAGCTAATTTTTTTATCCCATAACTTTGCTGAATTTTCCTTATTAATCTTTAGTTAACTGCTCCTTGACAAAAGTCTACAAACAACTCAGTGGATAAGCCATAGTCTCTTCAGTAAATGGATTTTGAATAATATATGTTTATTTTATAAATAAATACATGCATCCATACTTTATTCTTTGCACAAAAAAATTAATTCAAAATTATTCTGGACACAAATGTAAAATGTAGAACTACAAAAAATTTAGAAAGAAACATATTTCAGAAATCTGTATGACTTTCTGTTTGACTATAACATTTTATTAACAATATACAAAAACATTATCTATGACAAAAAAAATTGTTAGATTGGTCTTTATTAAAATTTAAAAATACCTGCTCTGTGAAAGACAGTTAAAATAATGAAAATCAAGCCACAAAGTGAGATAAAATGTTTGTAAAAACAAATGTGATAGAAATTATTTCCAAAATATACAAACAGTTCTCAAAGTTCAACACAAAAATAATTAACCTAACATGAAATTGGCAGTTATCCAAAGAGATACCTCACTGAAGATTAAATCCAGTAGGCAAATATAAGAATTAAAAGGTTCTTGTTATCTTTCATCTTTAGATGAAATACAAGTTAAAACAACAAGATAGGGACTGGGGATTTAGCTTAGCAGTTCGGTGGCCTGCCTTGCAAGCGCAAGGACCCGAGTTCAATCCCTGGTACCAAAAAAAAACAAAAAACAAAAACAAAACAACTCCTAAAAAACAACAACAACAACAACAACAAGATACAACTATACACCTTATTAGAATAGCTAAAACTCCAAAAGCTGACAGTGCCAGTTACAGTGGAGGGTGTGGAGCTCCACTAAGTACGACCCATTGCTGCTCGACCTTCAGCATGGCACTTGTAATTGAGAAGATAGTTTGGCAATTTCTTGCAAAGTTTAGCTTATACCTATCCAGCAATCATGCTCCTAAATCTGTACTTAGTTAATTTCAAAACTACTTTCACACATGAGCTTTTTCACAAATGGTTAGGGCAGCTTTAGTCATAATCATTAAAAAAAAAAAAAAGATATGACAAAGATGGCCCTCCACAGGAAAATGTGTAAATAAAATTATGATAAACCATGCAGTGGAGTACTACTCAGCATTAGAAAATAGCAGCAAAGATATGGATGAATCTCCAATGGGTACAAAAGAGTGAACAAAGTGAACATATTGTACAACATTTGTATGATATTCTACAGAATTCAAGCTGATAGACATGATAAAAAGATCAGTGACTACCAGGAATCTGAGCAAGGAGAGATTGAGAGGGGAGAGGTTGAACATGCAAAGCAGAAAGGATATTTTAGTGCAACTATTCTGTATGGCACCTCAATATTAGATAAAAGATACCAGTCATTTTTCAAAATGCATAGAATTTTACAGCATAAATAGTGAACTTGGATATATGCGATGATTTCTTAGAAGATTGGGAAATCTCAAGATGGAATTCCAGATGTCATTAGTAAATTGCATGTGTTTGGAAAACAACCCCAACCAAAAAGAGTGGGAGGGAAAGGCACTGACCTAAGCAGTTTTGAAAAGGAAGATTCTGTTGTGAGATTAAAGGCAAAGGGGACTGTACAAAATCTGTACAGTCTTGTGGATATGTTCCCTATAGTGTACGGGTTAAAATTCTTAAAGGACTAAACATATACTCTAGAATTGAACAATTAAGTACTGTATATGGGTTATTGATGGTTGGTGTCAGATTTCTTGTCATTTTTGGGATTACAGATGTACAAGAGGTTAGAATAATCCATATAATGGCCTAGAGGTGGAGTATCAGTAGCAATATCAGTTGGGGCTTAGCTTCATGTGAATGCATAGGTTACATATATAAATATTCATAGATATGGTTAGAATGCACATTAACATCCTCTTACTCTAATTTCACCTAGAAACAACATTGTAGTAGCAATGGGCACAACTAATCACTCCAACTTTGGTTTCCAATTCCATTATTTAATGCAAAAGAGCCAGAACTTTAATGGAATATAGACAAGTTATTGAACAAATAAATAAATGGAGACTATCGAATTTTCTATGAAGAATAATTCCAGACAATTTATATAGATATTCCACTTTCCAGAAATAGAACATAACTTTACACTTACCTAGTGTGGGCTGCACAGAGTGATTTCCTTCCTAGAGAACCCTTATTTGGAAAATGAAAAACACGAGTGACTTCACAGTAGAGAAACCTAGCAAATTATTTCATTCAGGTGATCAGGGTCCATAGCAGCAGTGATAATTACACACAACAAAAATAAAGTGATGAGTCCTATTGATAGTATCAATGTACCCTTGACATAATGTACTGCAAAAGAAATCTCACTTCTGTGATTCTCTTAAATGCACATGATCATGAGAGAGTGCAATTATGAAAAAACTACCAGACAAAGCCCAACAGAGGAGTGTTCTACAGTTACTGGCACTCCTTAATGTCAAGCTCATTGAAACCTAGGTGGAATCTGAAAAATAATTACAACCAAGAGAAGCCTCAAGAGTTGTTTTTAAATGCAATATATCCTGAATGGAGAGTAGATCAGAGAAAGGAAATCAGATAAAAACAAGAAATTGAAATGAAGTGTGAATTGTAGCTAACAGTGTGCCAGTTTTGAACCATTAGTTTTGACAGGTGTACCATACCAATGTAAGATGTTAACAGCGGAGCTGACGCAGGGTGTGTGGCATATGAAAACCTTTTGTACTACAGTTGAAATTATTTTTGTAAATGTGAAACCGTTCTGAAGCAAAATTTGGGGAGGGGGTAGAGATGAATCTGGGTGCCGGGGAAAGCGTCATCACTTCCATTCCATGTGTATTCCATTGGCTCCTCCCACTTCATGGAGCACTCATCTCTGTCCCGGGCTGTGCCCTTGCTTCTGGCTGTCAGTTGCTTTCAGACAATGAAGGGAATAGAAACAGGTCAAGGGGGAAAGCAGAAGAATGTAGAACTAGACAGAAGAATTTACTTTCTGGCTATCTCTCTGGCTAGCTGCTGGGTTGGGTTACATGTAACACTCTCTCCAGACTCTGGGAACCGTTTCTCTATTGCCTTTCATGTCTGAGATGGTAGCAAAATCCCTTGGTTGGTAGCCTAGAAGTACTGAAATATCTCTTGCTGGATTCCCTAAGTTCTGCCCACCTCTTATAAAAAATATTTTTATTATACTTTCTTTACAAACCCAATTTATATGTGCTATCTGATACCTGCTGAAACCTGGTACTTAATCCCTAGAATTCCAAATCAAGCAACAATGTAATTAAAAGATAGCCCATGAGCAGCATCCACGAGTCTGGAGGGTTTTTTTTTTCTTCCCATCTACAAAAACTTAGAATTATATAACCTATCTCAAAGATATAAAGATATAGGATAAACTGCCAAATATTTGTATTATGCCTTTCCTGTATAACAGCTGAGGTGTCTTTAGATGATGCACAACATTTGGGCTCATTATAGAGAATTTTGTAGTAAAGTAAATTGTGTGAGCTAAAGCAACAGAGGAATGGAGCCGGGCCTGACATCATCTAAGGTGTGAGATGAGACCATCAACATCTTCCAAAGAATTTCTCTTCCATTGGGAAAGAGCCTGCTTACTAAATTCAAGTCACAAGTAGACCAAGGTTAAAACATGGTCCCAATGGGTTTTCTAAGAAGTCAGATTACATTAAAGGACAAGATTAACTATGCTTTTAAGACATATTATTATTTGCAAAATGCTTTACCATTTTCTTCTTTGGTTTACTAAACTACAATGGGAAACAGATCCTTTCAAATGAATCTGTAGGTGAGAAACAGGTTCAGAGAGAGGCACTGGGACCTGCTTAACTTTATCCAACCAGTGAGAGAATATGCTGTCACACTTCAGAAGAAGCCACCCCAAGCTGAGAGGAGGAAGAAGGCCAGCAATAAGGGCACAGGGACAGTGTCAGAGAGCAGGTAGTTCAGACAGCTATGAAGACGATCAGCAGGAGTGGGTGAGCTAAGGAAGTTACTTCAATCTCCAGTTCCTGGTGCCGCCAGTTGTAACGAGCTAAGGTTTAAAGCAGATCTAGGATGCTCACAAGTTCTGAAAAATGAACAAATGAGGATTATGACATTCCTACTTCAGTGTGGAGATGTTGTTTCCAATGAGAGACTTGATTCCACCTGGGCCCAGATGGAGCCAGTGGGAATATGTTAGTAGCTTTGCGGCCCAGGGTGTCCAGTGCTCCTTACAGCCCAGGCAATCTCATCTGCCTTCTCAGCAAATAAAGTTCCTCACTACTGGGCTTCTCAAATACCGAGCTCCTCGGTTTATCATTTTTCCATTTGCAGTAACTTGAGACAGACAACTTTTTGTCACACTCAGAGGATTTCTTTTTACTTCAATTATATAATAGGTTTCCTGGCATTTTTGTCCCCAAATGTAGGTTAAAAAGTGCTTGCTAAAATTAACTTCTCTTATTCTGCACTCATGGGGCTGTCTGGGGAAAGGCTGTCCACATAAAATAGCTTCTAAGGGAACTATTGAGGACACTTGTAACTTTAGGTTTTATTAAATGACACAAGCTGCTGATGCCAGTTTTCCCTGACATGTAACAGAATCTCATTTGAACAGGAAAAACAAAAAACAAAAAACAAAAATGGTTCCCTGTGTTGCTGGTGAAGTAACGGGACTCCACCGCCATGGTGCACTGCCACTGTAGCAACCTGGATTAGAGGTGACTGCAGTGCAGTTTTGAGAAGTCTGAAGATGAATGCATACGGCAGCACAGTAGAGACAGACTCAGGCAAAGGACACTCAGGGATTTTGACCTCTCTCTCGGTGGCCGGCTGAGTGCTCTCTTGGAAAAGGTAGAAAGAGAAGCACAAATCACAGAACTGTCCTGCCCAGTGATAACAGCTGGATGTTGGAAATGTGCCAGCTCACAGTGATATACACTCTTACACACACACAGAGGTGAAGCACAGCTATAGATGTCCAGTCACAGAATCAACCTCAGCAAAAGGTTCCTAATGATTGTTCTCTCTGAGGCATTTACAGATAGAGCACGGGGGGAGCACAGGAACAGATACAGATATCTCCCCTCTCAGCACACATCAACCTTGGAGACATTAGAATTGGGTGTCCACCTCATTGTCACAGGACTGACTTCAAGACTGCATGCTGTTTTGTGACCATGACTCTTTAGGCCTGTTTGGCTCACAGGTCTTTGTGATGGCTATTACACCCTACCAAAGACCTGTTAGTGTCTTTCTTGCCCCTCAAAAGTGCCCAGTGCAGCCAGCAGTTCCCTTTTATGGATTGCTCTGGTTATTATTCCTATGTTCCCCTCACTAGCTGCTTTCACTGCAGACGCCACAGTTGACCTCTACTTTTTGGATGCTATGAGCCAGCCAGTCGGGATGGTCCCAGGTGGTAGACTGGCAGAACAAAGGTTCTCAGGAAGACACATGGTCCTTAGGGTCTTAGGTTATGGAACATGTGACTGGGATGAAGCTGAGGGCTCAGTGCTCCATCTGCTGCTGGCCAGATTTTGCCATCTTTCCTTCTCCTGATACTAATGTGAATCCTGTTACTGATAGTCACGGCCTCAGCACCACATATCTCACTGCGGCCTCATCATTCATTACCATTTCTGGAGTCACGACAACACCCTCATATCTCGCACTATCCCCAATATCTGATCCCCATGTCCATGTAGTTCTGGACCATCTTACCTGTGGCCATTTCCACGCTATTCCCATTTCCTAGTGTTCTTCTTTTTATCCTCTGAAACGGATCATCGCTCAGCACTAGATTTCTGTCCATTTTCAAGCACTTCTTCGATTATTCTTTTTTTCTCTAACCTAAACCAAAGTCTCCTATGCAGATACTGGTTCTCCCAGAGCCCACTCTGACCACAGCAGTTTCTCTTCTACTTCAGCTGCAGCCACCCATGCCAGTAGATGGGATAGTTGTACTTATCACTCCTCTGGGGGCCTCCAGTTCTGGAACATCCCTTTTCCCTGACACTGCCTGGTGATGAAATGTATGCAATCAATGGTACCATCAGCTGTGGCCTGCTACAGTCATCTTTGGAGACTTCGGTTACTATCAATCCACAACCTCCTACTTTTCTAGCTTGGTTCTCCTTGCAGCTACTTTCAACGTTCACTCATCCTGCGGGCACACATAATCCAAAGACTGCACAACCTTTTCGTGGTACTGCCTTCACATCCCCCATACTCTTCATCATGCCCAGCTCAAACTCTATACCTCTTAAATTTTTTAATCTTGTCATTGCACACACCCTCATTTCTACTGTCCCTGTCTTTTTTTTTTTTTTTTTTTTTTTTTTTTAGACAGGGTCTCACTATGCTGTTGAGACTGACCTGGAACTCACATGTAGCCCAGGTTTGTCTTGAACTCACAATGATCCTCCTGCCTCAGACTCCTGAGTGCTGGGATTACAGGTGTGCACCACCACGCCTGGCTGCATTGTCCCTGTCTTATTATTATACTTCACTTGCAAAAGCCTCAAACCTAGTTAGATGCAGCTCTCCATTGACTGTGCATCCAAATTTATGTAGGTAAATTCCCCCTATTATGGTTTAAACCTAAGATATCTTCCCAAAGCCTCGTAAGGTCATAGGTAGTATCTTTGGAGGCAGCTATATCTAGGGTGTGTGAATGTAGATTACAGGTGTAATATCAGGATTGAGGGTGTGTGGCACTGGATTAGTCCATAATTGGTTTATCATAGTTCTGGGTATGGAAGTGTTGGTGGCACCAACCAAAAGATTTGTAGCCTGGATGAGATAAAAAGAAAAGGGAGACTTGCTATGGCTGCTTGCTATGGCTGCTTGCTGCTTCACTGACTGGCCTGTCATGCCATGAGCTGTTTCTCCTTTGCCATGCCATGCTGCCTTGGAGTAAGCAAGCTATAGACTGAACCCTCTACATAATTTGAGCTGAAATAAAGTTTTCATCCTTTAACTTCTGGGTGTCAAGTATTTTGTCTCAGTGACAAAAAAAAGTAGTAATATACTCCCTGAGGATGCTCTTTTGTCTAGGCTTAAAATTCCTGATCATTGACTTCAAATGGGCTTCTTAAAGTCACCCAGCCCTCCTGAGATGTTTGTCTTTCTTCAGGACTGTTTGTTACCTCCTTCCTCCAACTCTCCCTTGTTTGTCCTCATTCCCACCTGACGGCCTGACTTCCTATTTAGCTATGTATGTGTACATATGCACGTACACGAGGAGCAATTCGAAGAGAGTGACCCATCAGCCTTCATCTACATCCACTTATTTCGCTTTTCCACTGCTCATGGGCACATCTAAGCTCAGCCCCCACTTGTACAGCAGGCCCCTGCACCTTTAACGAATCAAGGACAATGTTTATAAGCATCCCTCCTCTCTCCTACACCGTAACAATTTTCTCTATTCTGGATCCTCCCTCACAGCATATGAATATGTTATAGTACTTTAAAAATATTAACAGTTATCTTTAAAAATGTCTTATTATTCTTGAATACATTTTAAAATATTTCTTCTCTGGATCGCAATCCCCTTCTGGCTGCTGTTCCACATATTCATTCTTTTTTTTTTTTTTTTTAGGACAGCAGTCTTCCAAAGAGATTTATCTTCTCACTATCTCCAGACTTCTTTTCTAGCCTCCCTTTAACTCATGCCAATCAGTCTTTTAACCCAGGACTTCACTGAAATAGCTCCCGAGGAGGTCACGATGATGTTGCTAAAACAAAACACATTTCTCAGTTCTGATCTCGCTCATCCCATCAGCAGCAGTTGACACAATTGATCATTTCCTCCCACTCAAAACACTTCTTCACTCTCTTCTTGCCCTCTCCTTTCTGCCTCGCTGCTCCTTCTCTGTCTTCTCTGCTGCTTCCTTCTCACTCCCCAGCCCCAGGGCTCTGTTCTGAGACCTCCTTCTCTGCTTCCCTATCTGCGCTCACTCTCGAGATAACTTTGTCCCATCTCGCAGCTTCTGATACCATCCTGTGTCAATAATTTCCAGGTTTGTATCTTCATCTTGGAAATTCCTTCTGCAATCCAGATTGCCCAATTAGTAGCTCTACTTTACATGTCCACAAAGAAACTCCTGATTCCCCCAGGTAAAATGTTATCCTCAGTAAATGGCAATTTCAGTCTTCAAATAGTTCACTGCCAAAAACTTAGTGTCCTTCAATCTCTACAATTGCTATTGGCTCTATCAGTAGAGCACACTGAGGATCTGATCACTCCTCATCCCTGCCCTACAAACAAGGAGTCCAAGCCACTACCCAGTCACTTCCCCTATTGTCAATTATTTTTTTCTCACTATGTCCACAACAGTGCCCCTCTCCATATTGGCCAGTTTGATGATTTAACACTTCATTGTTTATATCTCTCCTACGGACAAAACTCTGTAGGGAGAGGCTTTCTATGTCACCCAGAGTAAAAGCCAACATCCCTAAATTTCTAATAACTCCCTTTATAATGTAACCCTCCACACCTCTCTGATTTCATCCCCTGTCTCTATCACTCAGTTCTAGAAAAACAAGCATTCTTACTGCTCTCAATTCACCCCCTTCAGATTTCTGCTTTAAAGCTTCTCAGTGGTTACACTAAAAAATAGCCACCCTACTCCTGGAACTCGCTTTCTTCCTTCTGTATTTGTCTTTCTTCCATTGGATTTATCATTGTCTGCTATACTCTTATTTTGTGTTTATTTCCTGTTCCTACAACTAGAATTTCTATTTCACAAATGTGGAGAATTTGCCTGTTTTATTTACTGTTCTATTCCCAATACCCACTATAGCACTTGGTACATGTTAAACACTCATCAAATATTTATTGGAAGGAAGAATGATGAAACCATGACTACAAAAATAAATATTCTAATGATTTACTAATAAATTAAAGAAGGATACTGGGTATTGAAATTTTGTGTAATCCTTGTGCTAAAATGGACTAACTTGTAATCAGTGCCCTTGACAGAGATGGAGAGAACATAGGGAGGTGCTGGGTATAGAAGACTGAACATGGGCAATGAAATTGAAATATTAAATTTTAACACTCCAGAAAAGCAGAAAAAGGAAGAACAAAAAAACTATAAATTAAAAGGCATTTATATTCTATAAGTTGGTAAAGAGGAGCCAAGGTCTAGAAATGAATTAAGGGAAGAAGAGTAGAAAAGGAGGGATGCTGGTAAGGTAGAAACCTGTTTCTGATAACCCACCTTACATTAATTTAAGATAATACTCCATTAATCTTCATACCAGAATCTTTAATTGCAAAATCTTTCATCAGGCTTGTTATTTGCTGCACCTGTCATTGGAGACACTCAGTGGTTTTGTTGTGTTGTTGTCATTTCTCACGCTAATTAGAGGGCTGGTGCCTGGTGTTCTCCTTCAGTATGGCTCGGTTTTAAACACCGGTGCTGTCAGTGAAACTCCTGCTCCCCAGGCAGACTTCGCCAGCACTTTGGGCAGATTTCAGGGGATACATTGTTCAAAACATTAATTAAATACCCCCACAATAGTGACAACTTTTGTAACGCCCTTTAACAATCCCATATTCCATCCTACATCTGCTCCATAGTCGTTAAACCCCAAATATATGTGTTTAACATTCAGTTGGGTGCTTAATGATCTTACCTTAACCGGGCCTATTAAATTTAAAGAGATGTGCATAATTGAGTTATTGCACATTAATTATAAATACCTATTGTCTATTAAAATCACATTTCCAAGGGTTCCACACCTATTGCTAGATTTGGCTAAATATGGCCCAGTTCGTGCTGTTTTTGGCAAAAAAAAAAAAAGACACGCTAATAAAGAAATGATGACTTCTTCTCCTACTGGGGTGGTCAAATCCAAATAAGTACAAATCCTAATTCTAACCAGATAGCCTGGATACTCCTTACAGGGTTATGCACAGAAAATTAGCAATAACGCATTACAGTTTTATAGTACTGTCTACATTTCAAAGGACTTTCATTAAATATGATTGTTTCTCTACTTTAAGAACCCTAGTATATATATAAGAAGCCTATTATAGTTATCTTTACAACAGATGGAGATATGCAGGCATGAAGAATTGAGTGATTTGCCTATTCTTGTCAGAGCTGACTTAAGTACTAGAAGGGCAAATGGAGACCATGTAAATACTCTGTTTTGCAAAAGCTAGCGTTGAGGGAAACAAGAAAAGAGCAAGGTGCCATTAACAGACTTATCTTGTCTTTTCTTCTTTTATAATCATCTAGTCTCTTCTTTGGCTGCCACCTCCCTGTTGGGCTTCAGTATCTTCTCCTCGACATTTTTCCAACCCAAACTGTGTCCCTTGTTTCTCGATTTGTAGATTTAAATTATACATTTGGTTTCCAGTTCTTATAAACATGTTTCAGTTAGCACAATTTAATTAAATACTTAAGGGCCCCCATGAGGTCTGATGATTCTGCTTTCTCTCACTTAGGCTGTGACAGTCAGGGATGAATGGTTAATAAATGAGTAGATTAGTGTCCTTTATTGACACTTTCATTTCATCTTTGAAAAAAATACCCATTTAAAATATTTTAGATGATTGGGGTGTAGCTCAATGGTAGAAAGCTTGCCTACTCTGTATGAAGCCCTGGGTTCAATCCTCAGCACTGCAAAAAAGAAAAGAAAATACTTTGGAAACTTCCTCTTTTCTGCTGAATCTTTAATTCATCCCCGAGGACAATACCCATGCATTTGGATCTATGAGTTTGGGATTCAAGTACTGCTATTCATCGAAACCCCCCCCTCCCCGCACCTTTTTTTTTGCCTGTGCCTGTGCCTGTGCCTGAGCTGTAAAGTTCCTCTGGGCGTCCCTCTTCTCCATAATAAAACATGACTGATAACAACAAAGGGCAGCCTTCCTTTCTCTTTGTAGAAAATCCCCAAACACACTCAATTCAAATTTAAACAGCCACATTTGAACCAAAGAGAGAGATGTAACAAATGGTCCCCTACTTGGTTTTCTAATGGTCTCCAGAGACAGGTTGTGTCTCTTTGAATTTTTCTCAGCCCAGTCCCATCAATACACTGATGGATCTTGTCCTTTCCCATCAGCCACAGACCTTTCCTTCTTGGGCATCATGCAAGGGTGAGCAGCAGCATCTGGGAAATCAGCTGTGGCTTCTGGGGCTTGAGGACGTGGACATGGTGCAACTTTGAAACCTGGAGAAAAGTTTCAGAGATAACAACCACAAAGCTTGGCAAAATGCAAATGTTCTCATGTGACCAGCAGCTCTCAGCTCACGTCCAACTTTGATGCCTTCTCATTGGTCCTTTTCTATTATTTTATGCAGTCATGTTTTTGGTTTCAATGTCACCTTTGCCTCAATGTCCAATCAAAAGAAAATAAAAACTCTTTGCGCATCAGTTCTCACAATGGCTACTCAGCTTACATCATAAGAATTTGTGTGAAATGCAGTAAAGCCTACGTTCAGAGGAATGCATTGGCAAGGACAACCAAAGGTGTGCATTAAAAGACTGTATTATTTGCCCTAAATAAATAACCTAGTGAGTGTGTATATTCCCTCCACAGGCCTAAAACTATATAATTAAATGAGTATTATAGGAAAATTACTTACAGTTAGAGAAATATACATACAGGTAAGAGTGGCCTCAGAGAGAAGGACAGATCTTGTCTGGTATATTTACAGTGCTTTCTTTAAAAAAAAAAAAAATGACACTGCGACATAGTAAAAAGAGAAACAAAATGGGAGATAGAAAAAGTGGACTTTAGTCCCAGACTTGTCACTCACTGGCTGTGAGACTTCAGGCAGATCATTCAACCTCTTTGGAGCCTTCATTTCCTCAACACTAAAATGAGAGGGTTGGCTTTTCTGGCCTCAGAAGTCCACAAGGCTCTAAATTTCTGTGAAGTTCTGCACTTCCACTCTGCCATTCCATCCAGAAGGATGCTGATTGTGACTTCGTATAATTGATGGGATAGAGGCTTTTTACAAACTGGAAATAAATTGCCCAAAATGCAAGTTAGAAATTGAGCTCTACAACTTGCTAGAATCCCTGTCATTGTGGAAACTTCATTGCCTGTACATATAAAACTCACAGCAGAACCCAGAGCCTTATTCCTAGGATAAGAATTTGCAGACGAGATTGGGGTGATGGTGCTAAAAGACCACAGTATTGACAACTACCTGCTGGCTTGTCTTCTTGTTCACACACCAATTCCATGGTGCCCTCCATAGCCTGAAGCCCACTCCACCTGGGCCAGTGTTTTCATTATCTCCTAAATTCTCAGAAATATGTATGCAGTTTGTTGGGTCTTGGCTCCTGTGGTTTTTCACACTAGAAACCTTGTCATCATCTTGCCCTGTCTTCCAGTTATCTCCTATTGTATGTACTCACTCTCCCTGGCAGTTACTCTCCTCTGTACTACTAGAGCATTTCTTAAACTGTACACCATTTCTATTCTTATCTAGATTTCTTTTACCTTGAATCTTTTACCTCCAATACTAACTTATCATACTCAATAGTTATCTCATAAATTCCATTGTAATTGAATTGATGAACGTCAGTCTTCACTTGACATTGCCTCAAGTATGTGGGTGTTTGATATTGTGTATCACCTTTACTGTCTCCCCAGAAAGTTCTGGGTTTGATTTTATATAACATGCTGTTCACCTTGAAGAGAAAGACAAACTGTAAACTTATTAAGAAGTGGAATAATGTAGACCATTTCAAAAGAGAGGATTAAATCCATTTGTTAAAAGGCCTCGACAAAGGTTTGTAGTAAAATAATTTTGGCCATCGGTAACATTTTTTTAAGGAATGACACTTTATTAATTACAGCCTTTTGATCAAAAGATCAGAAGATAGAAATGGTTTCACATAGAGAAAATCTATTTGGTAAGACTCTCTTTTTCCCATAAGTAATTTCCACCCTTGCTATTTTCCATCCAGGTTTCTACAGATAGATATCAAAAGAGATAAGATGGCAACTTCTGGCATGGCAATCCTTCACAAATGAAAGCTCAGGGGGAGATTTTTACCAGTCAAGGATCTAGCCCTCAGGTTTAAAGTCTGAAAAACTCAATGTACCAGCATACCTGAAAGGCCATCAGGTCCTTAAATGCCATCAGAGTAAGAAATCTATATTTGCCAAATCCACACACCAGAATTTCAACTCAACTGGAGTGGGAGAAATGTATGGAAAGTCATCTAAATTGCTAATTCAGCCATATTACTCCTCTGCTTAACACTTTAATAGATCCTTTCTGCCTACAGGAAAATCCAAATTGCTAATAAGGCAACTCCTGGCATAACCTTTTCCCAACTTATTTCCTTCTATGCCACCCTTCATGTCCACATATTAATGTTCCAGTTTTTCCAAAACACACCATCCTCTCCAATATCCAAATGTCTTTATACTGTCCATGTTTTTAATACATGATTTGAATATGCTCCTTTTAAACTTAATGTCAGCCTTGATTTACTACCTTAATCCACTATTATCACTTCCACTCTTCACAGTTCAAAGAAATTCAGATCAGCCTCTCTGTAATATATGGCCTCATTGACTGATTAAGCTTCCTTCTCTCTGTACAGTCAACCTATACCATGCATATCTCTATAGTGGATCTCATCTCTGCCCATGAAAATATTTATTTCTTCATTTGCTCATTGAGCCCCTTGAGAAGGGTAACTATTCATTTTATCCCTATAACTTTAACGATGAAGTTCTTGGAACACAGGGGACTTAAAAAGTTTATTGACACAGCAAATAAACAAATCTTCTCAGGACTTTTCTCATAGATCAGAATATGGCTTGGTGAGAACAGATTTGAGATGAGAGTTGTTAGACATTTCTAATATTTCTTTTATGAAGTATTAGTAACCAGTTGAAATGTCTTTTTTCCCTCTATGACTGTTTCTGTTAGCATCCCAATGCTATGGAAACTACTATTCACTTTTCCTTTACAGCTGTCTTTATTTTAGCTTCTACACATAATGGTCTCAGACAGGTCACTATCACTGGTTATTATTTTATGAGCTTTCATTTGTGAATACCAGTTGCATTTCAGTTCTGAGGCTCCATGCTGGTCATTCTGATTAGAATGAGAAACACTGTGGTCTTTTACCTAGATAGTGATTTTTCTTGGTTCCCCTAGACAGAGATTGGGACTATTTTAGTCTCATTATGACCACATCATTATCACCTCTTGAGAGTGCATTACTTCTGCCAATAGATAATTTTACCTATTACATTTTGAAGCTTGTTAACTTCCATTCCACAGGCTGACTTCTGCCTGATGTGTGCCCTATTTCTGACAGTCAGCTAAAGCTCCCATGCCTGCCCATATTGGACATGCCTTTTAAAAATAGCTACCGAATCATCTACATTAGCATAATCTCTGGGTCCTAGCCATGAAAAAAGTACAGTTTTACAAAGTCCCTTTCCCAGGTACCTGTCTCCCAGACAAAGTTAGCCTAGAAGAAGTGGTCTGATGATAGATCCTTGGGAAGGAGGCAACCTCAGCTGCAGGTGATGGCTTGCTTGGCACTGTGGGTAATTTCCCAGCTTCCTTTGCAAAATCTGCCCAGTCTTGGCTCGCCATGGTGTTCAGATAGCCTTCCTAGGGAAGCTGGCTGTGCTTCTTGTGTTCGTTTATTTTAAACACAGTGTCTTCTCCTCATCTCTTGATGCCTATTGTGTGGTTTAATTGCTACCCTCTGCCTGGCGGTTGCCAGCATGATGCGCCCTGAGACCAACACACACAATGCAGTGTGTGCTTTGGAGGGACTGACAAGCCCAGCTTCCAAACCAGATTCTCAAAGGGAGAAACCAATGAAACCCGTTGTTGAGAAAGTGATAATTTCTGTGCCTTGCAATTATACCCTTTAAAAAATATACCTCTGGTGCACTATCCTGCCAACAGTTTACTGACGACGAGGAAACAAAACCAGCAGTTGATGCTAGAATGGCTATGGAAACCCTGTAATCATCTTAAAAATAGATTTATATAGGAAACCTGGTGGTTATGAGTATGGTTTTACACTGCATTTAAAAAAAAAATCCTCTTCACAACTTTAGCCGTTTCAGATTCTATTGCTATATCGTGAATGTTTGGCATTGGAGGAGAGGTAGAGGGAAGTAAAGAAGAGAGGAGGAATAAAATGAGTGATGGGGGTTTTCTTTCTGTCACACGCTTATCCTCAATTCTCCCTCCCACAGACACCCCACATTCACCACAAACCCTATCATTATGGGAACATCTCCCCCACGGATCACACCCAGCAAGAAGACATAGAAGTAAGCCCCTGTCACCACTAAAACCCACTCACAAATAACCAGAGCCTTAAATTTCATCACCCCATAACCTATCTCTATATACAATAATCATTAGCATTCTCACACCAACACACACACACACACACACTCACACACATGTAGAACATATAGATAGCAACCCCTCTGTTGCATGATTCGCCAACAGTAAAAAACCCAAGGATGGTACCAGTGCCAGTTCCAACTCCCATGCCCTACACTTGTCAAGTTAAAGGGATACAAACCTGGAAAGGCCAGGGAAGAAGTAATACCTTTTCAGATAGCAGTGTGGTGCTTGGTGACCAGAGCCCTAGATGATGAGGAAGGCTGGCTTGAGAATTTAAGACCCTTCATTTGTTAATGTTATCAATTCAGTGGATGATATCTGATTTTTTTTTTGCCCCCATTAAGTTTATTGGTACATTTAAAGCAAACTATACAGTTACACTTATCATTGGGATTTTGTACCTTTACATGACAGGTTTTGCTTCTTACTTTTTCCCCACACCCCTGTCCTCCCTTCACCCCCTTCGCCCTTCCCTATTTGCAAAGACTTTGTTTCCATAATTTTTCCTTTTCCCTTATTTCCTTTCCCCTCCCCGTCCCACTTCCCCCTTAGCCATATCTGATTTCTTTAATGCCTTTGGTTTATTTTTTGTTAGTAAATATTTGTGATACATAATAGTTACATTCATCTTGGAGAATACATATTCATCTCACATCTTAATCACTTTTACATCCCCTTCCCCTCCTCACCCTCTGGTTTTCCCTCATTCCCAGATTTTCTTCTCCTATCTAGAGAATCTGCCTCCCTGTTTCCTGATATTCATCTTTTATCTTGCTCTCATAACAACAGAAACCATGTGGTATTTAATTGTCCATGTCTGAATTATTTCACTTAGCATTGCAGTCTCAAGAAGTATCAATTTTCCTACAAATGATTCAAATTTACCCTTCTTCATGGCTGATGTATGTATATATTTTTTTCTCTCCATGCCAGTATTTAGCTATTATTAGTTTTACTGTTATAAACATGAATATGCATGTGTCACTGTAGTATGATCTCTTAAATTTGGGGGAGAGGAGGCATAGCTGGATCAAAGGAAATTTCTCTTTTAGCTTTTCAGAAGTCTCCAATATGAGTGCCATGATTAAGAGAGTAAAATATGTGAATAGACAATTTGAGTTTGATCTCAGGCTCTTCTGTTTACTTGTTCCTGTTATGGAGAAAAATGCTTCTTTTTGAGTCTCAATCTCTCTTGTATAAAGTGGAAATTTATATAGGACTGACTCTGAAGAATTATCAAAAGGTTTAGATGAGCTCATATGTGGGAAAACACCCGTAAGTCTCTCTAGAAAAAAAGAAAGTACTATTTAACATTTGCTATTATTCTTGTGGTGGTTTACATATCAGTATTCAGAAGATTAAGCATACTGATTAATAATTTCTCACATTATTTAGATAGTGTTACAGAAATAGTGACAGCCCAGGAAAGAAGACAGCCAGCCTAGGCTTGGGGTTTCTGGGTGAGGAGACCTCCTGAGAGCTCCAAAGGAGAGTCTGAGTCATTTCGTGAACTGAGACTTCTTTGGATAGGGTAGGGCGGTTGGTGGGAAAGGCTAAGGAGGGGTGAGGTGAAGGGGTGCATGGGACTGAGGAAGTGAGAATGTCTGAGTACAAGGCTATAGGAGCAACAGGCACTGTGACCCAGCAGGTGCAGCAGGTGTGTTGCACTGCGCAGAGTAGGCACTGTTTCCAGGCTCAGGTGGGGGCTGCAGGATGCAGGAACTGGCTGTGATTGTTCCCTGAGCTTAGGAACAACTCCCTGGGTGGTGGCAGGGAGGAGGGTTAGATCTAGCAGCTAGTTCCGTGAATCTTCAGAGAATTACCTGGAACTTTATGCAATTCCTTTAAAAAATAACTGACATGGCCGGGGTTTTGGCTCAGTGGTTCTGCCACCTGCTTCACAAGCATAAGGTCCCAACTTCGATGGCCGGTACCAAAGAATAAATAAATAGAGATAACTGACAAAGCAAATATCCTGTTTTCCCAAGAAAAAGATATTCTATTCTTAACTGGAAAATAACATGACCAATTGTTTCTGTACAGAAATGACCTGAAATACAGGGTTGATAATGGAATAAGAAGCAAAAAGCAATGAGTCCTTAAAATAAAAAAAAATGATAATAAGAATAATAAATCCAGGTTTGATGGCACATCCTTGTAACTCCGACACTCTGGCCACAAAGTCAAACTCAAGCTGGACATTAGTGACTTATCACACACATGTAGAACATATAGATAGCAACCCCTCTGTTGCATGATTCGCCAACAGTAAAAAACCCAAGGATGGTACCAGTGCCAGTTCCAACAACACACACACACACACACACATGTAGAACATATAGATAGCAGCCCCTCTGTTGCATGATTCGCCAACAGTAAAAAACCCAAGGATGGTACCAGTGCCAGTTCCAACTCCCATGCCCTACACTTGTCAAGTTAAAGGGATACAAACCTGGAAAGGCCAGGGAAGAAGTAATACCTTTTCAGATAGCAGTGTGGTGCTTGGTGACCAGAGCCCTAGATGATGAGGAAGGCTGGCTTGAGAATTTAAGACCCTTCATTTGTTAATGTTATCAATTCAGTGGATGATATCTGATTTTTTTTTTGCCCCCATTAAGTTTATTGGTACATTTAAAGCAAACTATACAGTTACACTTATCATTGGGATTTTGTACCTTTACATGACAGGTTTTGCTTCTTACTTTTTCCCCACACCCCTGTCCTCCCTTCACCCCCTTCGCCCTTCCCTATTTGCAAAGACTTTGTTTCCATAATTTTTCCTTTTCCCTTATTTCCTTTCCCCTCCCCGTCCCACTTCCCCCTTAGCCATATCTGATTTCTTTAATGCCTTTGGTTTATTTTTTGTTAGTAAATATTTGTGATACATAATAGTTACATTCATCTTGGAGAATACATATTCATCTCACATCTTAATCACTTTTACATCCCCTTCCCCTCCTCACCCTCTGGTTTTCCCTCATTCCCAGATTTTCTTCTCCTATCTAGAGAATCTGCCTCCCTGTTTCCTGATATTCATCTTTTATCTTGCTCTCATAACAACAGAAACCATGTGGTATTTAATTGTCCATGTCTGAATTATTTCACTTAGCATTGCAGTCTCAAGAAGTATCAATTTTCCTACAAATGATTCAAATTTACCCTTCTTCATGGCTGATGTATGTATATATTTTTTTCTCTCCATGCCAGTATTTAGCTATTATTAGTTTTACTGTTATAAACATGAATATGCATGTGTCACTGTAGTATGATCTCTTAAATTTGGGGGAGAGGAGGCATAGCTGGATCAAAGGAAATTTCTCTTTTAGCTTTTCAGAAGTCTCCAATATGAGTGCCATGATTAAGAGAGTAAAATATGTGAATAGACAATTTGAGTTTGATCTCAGGCTCTTCTGTTTACTTGTTCCTGTTATGGAGAAAAATGCTTCTTTTTGAGTCTCAATCTCTCTTGTATAAAGTGGAAATTTATATAGGACTGACTCTGAAGAATTATCAAAAGGTTTAGATGAGCTCATATGTGGGAAAACACCCGTAAGTCTCTCTAGAAAAAAAGAAAGTACTATTTAACATTTGCTATTATTCTTGTGGTGGTTTACATATCAGTATTCAGAAGATTAAGCATACTGATTAATAATTTCTCACATTATTTAGATAGTGTTACAGAAATAGTGACAGCCCAGGAAAGAAGACAGCCAGCCTAGGCTTGGGGTTTCTGGGTGAGGAGACCTCCTGAGAGCTCCAAAGGAGAGTCTGAGTCATTTCGTGAACTGAGACTTCTTTGGATAGGGTAGGGCGGTTGGTGGGAAAGGCTAAGGAGGGGTGAGGTGAAGGGGTGCATGGGACTGAGGAAGTGAGAATGTCTGAGTACAAGGCTATAGGAGCAACAGGCACTGTGACCCAGCAGGTGCAGCAGGTGTGTTGCACTGCGCAGAGTAGGCACTGTTTCCAGGCTCAGGTGGGGGCTGCAGGATGCAGGAACTGGCTGTGATTGTTCCCTGAGCTTAGGAACAACTCCCTGGGTGGTGGCAGGGAGGAGGGTTAGATCTAGCAGCTAGTTCCGTGAATCTTCAGAGAATTACCTGGAACTTTATGCAATTCCTTTAAAAAATAACTGACATGGCCGGGGTTTTGGCTCAGTGGTTCTGCCACCTGCTTCACAAGCATAAGGTCCCAACTTCGATGGCCGGTACCAAAGAATAAATAAATAGAGATAACTGACAAAGCAAATATCCTGTTTTCCCAAGAAAAAGATATTCTATTCTTAACTGGAAAATAACATGACCAATTGTTTCTGTACAGAAATGACCTGAAATACAGGGTTGATAATGGAATAAGAAGCAAAAAGCAATGAGTCCTTAAAATAAAAAAAAATGATAATAAGAATAATAAATCCAGGTTTGATGGCACATCCTTGTAACTCCGACACTCTGGCCACAAAGTCAAACTCAAGCTGGACATTAGTGACTTAGGGACACCCTGTCTCCACAAATAAAAAGGCTGGGGATGTATTTCAGTGCAAAAACCCTAGGTTCAATGCCCCGTAACACAAACAAAAACAAACAAACAAAAAAATAAACCACAAGAAACAGCAAAGACAATTTTTTTTAAATTATGAAGACACTCACACAGTACCTCTAAGTAGCACTTATGATCAAAAAAACTGTTTTGACAAAGTCAGGCTTTAAAAAAAAATTAGTTTATCATGTTTTCAGTTAAAATTTACTTTGCATTAAAATACTGTGCAGAAATGAGAGCTATTTTATGTTCTGAAGAATTAAAAATCCACCCTAGCACATCAGGGTTATTTCAATTCAGCTGCACCTCTAGAAGATCAGTTCCTTCAAGAACTGTGCAAATGAGAGCTATTTTATGTTCTGAAGAATTAAAAATCCACCCTAGCACATCAGGGTTATTTCAATTCAGCTGCACCTCTAGAAGATCAGTTCCTTCAAGCAGAGACATTGCCGGACCACTGCACAGCTCTTTTTGCATTTGGTTCAGTGCCTAACTCCTATTAGGAGTTCGCTAAATATAGATGAGGCGAAGGGACGAATGACTGATGGTGTGAACCTCACACTCTGAAGCCACGTGAGGGAAGGACTACAGCTATGCAGGAACAAGCCGTGACTCTGCTGAAGCCCTTTGGACGTAGAATCGTGTCTCAGCTTTGTGAGGTGTTGGCTGTCTGACGTTTTCAAGGAACTGAGCCTCTGTTTCTATGGCAGTGACAATAATAATTATCCCCCACAAGATTCATGTAAGGGTTACATGAAAACTGGTTGATAGGATGCTTTGTTAGCTATAAATCCATACACAGAAGCAATGTGTTGTTTATAATCACATAAATTTAAATCACACAAAGGAATCAGCTCCCTATTGCTTAGATCTTTAGCAAGAGAGGTTCAGCCCAGGTGGTATGTTCAATTTGGAACCATCTTCACCTACACTAAAAGTAGACACAAGAAGTAAGAGAAGGTTGAGAAATGGAGAGAGAAGTGAGGATTGAGGAAGTGTTAGAAGAAAAGAGAGAGAAAGCAATTTCACCTTTGACTGCAGTTGCTCAGCAATGGTAAGAATAAACAGGGTTCTGAAAATCATTCATGAAAAATGGACAGCCTGCCCTTGATTCTTTTTCCTGTTCTCCTCGCAGGGTCTGTGCTGGTATTTGGAGTGACTTTTCAATTAGCCAAGCCTCCTGAAGTCTAGATCCAGGATGGGAGAAGCTTGCCAGGGCAGTGGCTTTTATCTTATTCGGTCATAAGGAACATGGAAATCAATTTTTCCCAATCTCAGTTATAGCTTGAAATCCATCCTTTTTAAGTCAGCGGGAGGATTAATCTATTGAATGGTTTTTGGGATTTTGCTGACATATAAACATTTTAAGAATACATTACATTTTTTTCCTCTTCCCCTAGCACTATTTTTAAATTGAAGCCAACTTGCAGTGCCAGCCAAGAGAAGAAAGATAGCCACACATTTCCTCCACACAGGAGAGCAAACCCATTTTTTCCCAAAGCCTGAAACACAAACTTAAATTCACATTGGTCAGTGTCATCTTCTCAACCAACTGTTCCAATTCACAGGAAAATCCCTCTTTTCATGCAGATATTTATGATTCCAAATAATTCAATTTAGAAGCTCCCATATACCAGAAAGTCTTCCTTGCTGATAAATGCAGTAACTGCTGCAATATTTTGGTTACTTTGCTGCTCTTAAAAGTGTGAATGCTTGGAGAAACTTAAATAGCAATATTTTTAGCTGGTATGAGTCTTAGAGTAGTAGTTTCTAAAATGTGTGTTGTAGAATCACTTAGGACTCAGAACTCATTTCAAGGAGTTCAGAGATGTGCCCGAGTACTGACTGTAAAATGTGTAAGAAGCAGGTTCCTTACACATGTATTTGTGCATTCAAATGTATTTAGATGCCAATGTCATAGTGTATAACATTCTCTAATTGTAATATTCAAATAAAACACTTAATAGTATATAGTAAACTAATGAATATAATAAACTTTGAAAAATGAATATAACAATGAGTAAATTATGCTATTAATTGTAGTAAGCATACAAAAATTTTTAAAAAGCACTGAATGCAAAGGAATTTTTTCTACTACATGTACTCAGGCAATAGGCCCAAAGTCATATCTATTAATAAGTAAGGGTGAACACAGTCTGTTGGGCCCAAGAATGGGTCTTCATCTTCAAAATTTTATAGCCACTGATCTGAGCTTAATAGAAACGATAGTGGGTTTGAGCAGAATGACTCTATTAAAAGGAAATAGGACACAAAAAGTATGTCATGTGACATTACAGAGGGAGGAACAAGGGAGTGGCAATGTGGGAAATGGACCGTATGGCACATTTCTGTGGTCCTTGAGCCGGTCAGCCACGTTAACAGCAGGGAAACAAATGAGCCTGACTTTCACCATTTGTGAAGCTGTACAGGATATGGATAACAGACAGATATACTGAGAAGTTAATGAATCCTAAGCATCCGGCTCTCTTTCTAGCATCGCTCCATCTGGGGCCTTGAGAACAGATCTAATAATATATTCACCTGATGATAAGATTTTTGCACAAGTGAAATATTGGAGCATACATCAGTTAAGCCCATTATGCCTTCTGATCATGTGGTACTGGAGTGACTCTGATAACTTGGAGGACTTGGAAATTTAGTCAGAGCTGTGTTAAACTTAGATTCACTTAGATGTAGTAGGAGAGATTTATGTAATTTGTAGTCACTTCCGTGTACAGTTAATGCATTACTCACCATCACAGTGTAGGAATGGCTTCCAGGAACACCCCACAGCTCTCTGAGCTGACCTACTTGTTAATGAAATCAAGATGCAGGCCGGCATCTTAGGATGGAGTAAATGAATGGCTTCGGGAACTTCTGCACCATGACTCTGCAGCAATAGGAAAGAAAGCAAGATCAGAAATGTACAGAGGCATAAGATGTTTTATATAAAAAAACTTCCCAATAGTCACAATCATAAGCAAAGAATGAATCAACAACACTTTGTTAAGATGGAGATCCATGCCTGTCAAGGCTAGAATTGATTTTTATGCAGAATATACCACAATAAAGCTACAATATAATTTACAGTTTTGAAGACATGGACCTGTAGTAACACAATGAATGGTGTACATGAATGAGATCGTATGTTTTATCAAAATACAAGTTGTATTTTTATCAACTATGTTGGAGGAAACAATAAATTACATTTTTATTCCCTAGAGAAAAATATAAAAATTGCTTTCCTAAATAAAGATGATCAAAGTGTTGGCAGCCAAAGTATTTGGGGGAAAACAACTACAAAGATATATCTATCAGTTAATTAATAGAAATACATTTCTCCATTTTTGTGGTATTTTAATGTGTTGTGATTTCTTTGCTGATAATGATATGTCAACTTGAGTAAGAATGGCCTGGCAGATTAGTACTGTTCTGGGTGTGTCTGTGAATGACTGACATATTGGCCAGGAGATTGAGTTGGGAAAACCCACCTTGGATGTGTGTGTCACCAACCAATAGGCTTAGACCCTGGATGAAATAAAAAGGGACATAGGAGGGAAGGGTTTCCATTTTGGATGAGCTCCAGTAATTTCCACTGTTCTTCAACATCAGTCCTTAGTTTCTTCAGTTGTCTAATTTAGACTCTCTCTGGTGACTCTACAGTGGACCTTTGAGACTTTCCTCTTCCACTGTTACTGGATCCTCTGACTTTCCAGTACATCAGTGACCATTACGGACTCTTCCATCTCTGATTCTGTAAGCTTACCCAATAAATCCCCTTGCATAGTTATACATATATTTTCTATTGATTCAGTTCCTCTAGAAACGTTAACTAATATACTCATTATCAATAAACGTTTACATTTTTACCTAATATCTTATTCATAATTTTTCATAACTTTTTCAATAGGATCCCCTAAATGTGTATCCTCTGGCTTACAAAACCCATATGCACCCTTAAAGCAAAGAAAATTGCTCACCCATACCTTTTGGTATAAATTCAATATAACTTTCATGAAGATATCACATATTCTTAGGATCAGTACAATTTCGTAGTAGCTAAGAATGGACACTCTGAGCCGGGCGTGGTGGCGCATGCCTGTAATCCCAGCACTCGGGAGGCTGAGGCAGGAAAATCGCTGTGAGTTTGAGACCAGCTGGGGATACACAGTGAGTTCCAGGTAAGTCTCAACTATAAAAAAAAAAAAAAAAAAAAAAAAAGAGAAAGAAAGAAAGAAAGAAAGAAAGAAAGAAAGAAAGAAAGAAAGAAAGAAAGAAAAGTCACACTCTGAAGCTAGACAAACTTGAGCTCAAATTTAAATTCTATAACTTGTATAACTTGGTCCAGGAATTTAACTTAGTGGTTCTGCTGCATGTCTCACAAGTGCACAGTTCTGAGTTCAATCCCTAGTACCAAAAAAAAAAAAAAAAAAAAAAAAAAAAAAAATCATATAACTTGCCACTTCTGTAACCTAAAGATTTTGCTCAAACTCCTCCCACAGCCTTGTCCCATTATCTGTAACACTAGATAATTTTATTGAGAATTGTTGAATATGTAAAGCAATTAATACTTTACCATGTGCATAGGATGCATTCAATATACGTGACTGAGTGCTAAAGAGACAAATGCATACAGAAACACACACACACACACACACACACACACATATATATATATATATTTCTTAGTGAGATCAGTATAAGCAAACCCACATGTGCATCTATTATGTAGGCTTCAAAAGTGCCTACAGCACAGACTTGCCCACAGAGAGCATTCTATATCTTTGACAGCATTAAAGTCAGCATCTTACTCTCTGGACCTGAGCTTTTTTTCATGCTAAACAAATAGTAACTCATTGCAGATCTAGTTTATTTTCTTCTATGTGTACTTACAAGGGTCAGAGTAGGTTGTGCAAGTTGATAAGTTGTGTTTATTTATTGGCAAGCCTGCACCAAATAACATGTAAATGATATGCAAAATGACATACACGTTCACATCAATGACTCAGCCACTTATGGTAATAGCACTCCAATGCTGCTCTGTCTCTGATTGTGGCTATGTTGTTGTTTCATAAGTATCGATTACTCTCGACTTTTGCTGATGCAGCCAGGCAGTTTGTCAGCAGACAGGCCAAAGAGGCCCATCCCTTCAGTTTAATCTGTCCTTCACTCACCTACTGTGTTTATGCTGGGTTTTGCAAGTTTGGGTTTTTGGTTTATCTGCATTATATCACTGACTGCAATGAGCTTTGTTCCTTGGGCTCATCTCCAAAGTAGACCTATTCAGATAGCCTTTGATGAAGTTCAGTGACATTTATATTGGACCCCCAAAACCTAACAGATATAGACCATGGTATATAACCAGCTAATTCCTTATCACCATTAGAAAGATCTATAGCGAAAGAGCATTCCTGCTGGCACCTGGCAGTCCATACCCCGTCTTCTTTCTG
This sequence comes from Fukomys damarensis, assembly GCF_012274545.1. Lineage (NCBI taxonomy): Eukaryota > Metazoa > Chordata > Mammalia > Rodentia > Bathyergidae > Fukomys > Fukomys damarensis. The sequence goes on from NW_022900931.1 coordinate 44,695,795, forward strand.
AGCACTTGTAAGAGCTAGCAGTATTCCCTAGCAAGGAGATGGGCCCAGAACAGCCTCTCTCCATGATAAACATGCATGGATGTGACAATCATTTCTTTCCCTGGGAGTGCAATGATGATGTGATTTCCAGAGCCCTGCTCTGAATGTATGAGTAACAAACCCCTGATCCATCATCCACAATAAACTGTCTTCGTGTAGGTATTAATTTAGTCTTATGTAATATATAGGAGTGATTTGTTGGCTGGCAAGCAGAAAGCATGTGTTTAACCAGGCCAAACCTATTTGGGCCTCTCCTACATCTATCGAACTTGATGGTATATACCCTGCATATTGATTGCTGCTTCATATTGTAGGCTATTTTCTGAAATGCTTTTTCATGGTCTTCATTATAACACAATGCTGTGTGGAGAAGAAATGGGGGTTGGCTATGGCTAAACACACGGGTTTTCAGGCACTGTAATGCACTAAGTAATCATGAGAATAGAGAAGAGTGCATAGAAAGGTTTATTTCTTCCTACTTAATGATTTTTTAATAGATGCTAATATTCATGGGCTATTTATTAACCTGAACTTGAGCTCTTAAAGATGTGCCCAAGCCTTATGAAATCCAAAGAGTTTAATTTGTCCTTTAGGAAGCAGGCTGGAAACAAAACATAAAGTTCTTTCTTTTTTCTATTCATAGTACCCTCTCAATCAGCTCAGGCCCCCATAGAAATATAATTATAGCTATGCATGTATCTTTAAATGTTCTAGTAAGCACATGAAGATATTTTCAAAGATTAATTTAGCAAAATATTTAATTTAGTACATCAAAAATACTTTTTTTACTGCTGGTCTGTGCACTGAGCTATATCTCTAGCCCTTTTTTATTTTGAGGCAAGATCTTCCTACATTATTAATGTGCTCAGGCTGGGCTCAAACATGCAGATTTTCTGCCTCAGACTCCCAAAGTGTTGGAATGACAAGTGTGTACCGCCACATCTGGCTACCAAAAATAATTGAGTTTCAGTGTGCAGCAAAAACTGTATTTGAATGTATATCAATATAATGAGATTAGCTTACATTTTATACAAAGTCTAACAAGCCTGGATGTTATGTATTTCATTCTTACCTCAAAGCTCAACTTAAATCAGCCACATTCGGCTCCTGGACATTTTGTTGAAAAGCATATCACTTGATAACTACATGAAGATCTCCTAACTAAAGTAAAAGCTTCAATATCTTTTTTCTCAGAAAAACATAAAAGAATCATCTACTGATGGTTTATAGACTTACTAATAAAGGTCTATGCATTTTTCTGAAAATAAGAGCAATGAATCTACAGATTATGTGAACACTAGATAGATGAGGAACAAAAGGTTCTATTCTTGACCCCATTACGATTTAGAAGTGAAATAGAATTGTATTCTCATTTATACAATTAAGTCCCTGATCTAGATAACCTACTAGTCCCCACTTAGTCATAAAATTTTATGTTCTAATTTTTTACATATTGGTTTATCTTTTCTTTGAGTGAGAGCAAAATGATTCCTTGCCTCCATAGTTAAGACCTGCTAAATTTTAGTGTGGACTTTCCCACCTCTCTCTTGGAAATTATATTTCTCATATTGATGGCTCTTAACCACAGGAACTGTCCCTCCACTGCATTTAAATCATGTTTTCTTTTTTTACGTATAATTCCTCTGCTCCTCCCTATGATGTCTTGGACCTCTATACCTTTTCTTTCCTTCCTTGATGGTCTCTGTAGGCAATTAATATGTTGCTCTCTCTTCCAAATTTCCCCAGCATTGTTCTCTAGACACCCATTTCCTGTCTCCTCCTTTAATCACCCAGGTCCTTACTTATCCTCTTCAATTGTCCTTTGTGTCCTTATTCAAGAGAAGAGTAATGGAACTTGGACCAGAGTATAATCCACATCCACGCTCACCTCCCTTGGGTATTTTTTCAGTGGGAGAGAACAGCTTGCTGACTAGTGCAGGCAAGTGAATGAACTGATTTTTATCCCTGCCTTCTGTTCCTGGGGTCTCCTTGGAGAACTGTAGCTTTTGAATCTTCTTTTATAAACTTACACCTTTCTGAGTCTTGCTGTCCTCTAGGAAACACCTTCTGGGTTTGTAGGCTTCATAAGACCTGGGGGATGTCTCCCACACCCTGTAAATATGGACATTAGAGAATTCCCCTACCAGCTTTGCTGTCCAGTGTGGAGACTGTGAGCTACCAGTGGCTTCTGAGCACTTTAAACAGGTCTAAGAGGACTGAGGAAATGAATTCTCAATTTTAATTAATTTACACTTTAAAACAGTTGATTCCATTATTGGAAAACACTCAAGAATGTTTGTACCAATATCTGTTTGTGAATACATTTTGTCCTATAAATTAAGTAAAATCTGAAGATCAAGTCCTTCTTAGAAAAATTTAGCATACATATTAGTCAGTGCTTACTAAAGAAACAGATTTAATGCAAGCTATACAAAGAATTTAGAATTTAATGAAAGGTATATAAGGATTTAGAAGATAGGCTTGCCATGGCCACCTGAAAATTCTGGTGTGGAAAAGTGCAAAAGGACTCTCTGTGTTCTGGAGATCTGAAGGATCCAGTTGAAGGCCTGAGGGTCCCACATGAGTCCATATCAGGAGACTCAAAGGTCTTCCCTGGAAAGCAAGAGATGACATCTCGGGTGAAGGTAAAGACTGGAACTCCTCCAAACAAATAGAAGTGAGACCTTCCTTCTTCATTTCCTTTTTATTCCATTCAGGCTTATTGTTTCTTACCACTTACACACAGGGCGGGTCTCCTGTCTCCAGTAAATCCCTTCAATCACACCCAGTTGAGATTTTTGGTTACTATAAAATTTTCACAGATTTAAAAGATTATATATAAAAGTATCACGTAATAGTCACCTATATGTTGAAATGATAGTATTTTAGTTAGATTGGAGTAAACAAAACATTACTGCAATTAACTGTGCTTGTTTATTTTAATATGGCTGCTTGAGAAAAATTATAGTCATATGGTTTACATTATATTTTCTCAAGAAACACTGGTTCTGCAAAGCTTCTCTGGACTTTTGAAACTTATTTTTAATTTATATTATTCAACATGCTAAGCAGTCATTATTCATTACTCTATATAATGAATAGAACAATTCATTATTTTATATAATCTTTGCATACACTCATTTCAAAAGTAAACAACTTAGAAGGCCGGGAGTTAAATGTGGCGATGTAATTCAGCCAATCACAGCATGAAATTCTGTCTTTGATTTTCAGCAGTTTCAGCCCTGTAATTGCTTTAGATAAGAGTCTCATTAAAGGCAGACATAGAAGTTTTCTAGCCATTTATGTTGTTTGAACAGCACATTCAAATTCCTCACCTCATCCTTTCATCCTGCTTGTCAGACAACACTAAACATTTAGCCAACTCATCATTTTACATATTTTAGCTAGTTTTTCCAAAATATTTTATTTTCTCTTTCTTTATTTCCTTTTTTTTTTTCAGACAGGCCTTGCTTTGTGGCCAACGATAGCCTTGAATTTGCAATCATACTACCCGCAGTGTCAGGAGTGCTGAGATTATAGTTGTATGATATCAAGTTCAACTCCCAAAATACTTGAAAGCATCATATTCATATCCATCTAGCTGTCTACTTCTTATCAATGATTGAGAAATATTTAGCATAGATACTTCTCATATCTATATTACCAGATTATGCCATCAGTGCTCTCTTTATTATTAGAAATAGTGCTTTTAGCATTTTAGAATCCAGTCATATTAGCAACTAAATTCCAGAAACCTTAGTATGAATTCAGAAAATGTATCCTCTGTAACCACTCCCACTACTACTAATTTAGCCAGCTACCCATGCAATTTGTTGACCAGAATACCTTCCTTGTTTCTCCTCTGAATACTTATGGTATTCTATGGACAAATTTTTAAAAAGGTCTTTGTACTCTCTGAAAAAGAAATAAAGTGAGCAATCCCCTTTACAATAACATCAAAAATACTAAAATACTTCAGAATAAATTTAACCAAAAAAATCTGTGTACTCCAAACTGTGAAGTACTGGTGAGATAAACCAAAGAAGACACAAATAAGTGGAAAGATATGTCATGATTATGGATTAGAATAATCAATTTGTTAAAATGTTCATGCTGCCCAAAGCAACCTGTAGATTCACTACACTTTCTATCAAGATTTCAATGGAATGTTTGAAAGGGAAAAAAAAATCCCAAAATTTATATGGAACCAAAAAAGATTCCAATAGCCACAGAAATCTTGAGAAAAAAGAACCATAAAATGGAGGTACCTTACCACCTTAACTGAAATTATATTGCATGGTTATAGTGTTCAAAACAGCATGGAACTGGCATAAATACAAATATATTGACACAAAAAGACAGATTAGGGATCTGATATATAAATCCAGTTATATGGTTAACTAATATCTGACAAGTATGCCAATAATAGGAAATAAATGATGGTCTCCCCAATAAATGATGTTGGGAAAACTGACTAACCAAATGCATAAGAATGAAATTGGACTTCTCTATTATACCACCCATGAAAATTAGCTTGAAGTGGATTAAAGATTTAAATGTAAGGCCTTAAACTATAAAATTCCTAGAAAAAAATAGAGATGAACAACTCCTTGACATTGGTCTTGACAATGATTTTTCTGAATATGACATCAAAAGCAAAACAAGCAAGTAGGTCTAAAACTAACTACATACTAAACAACCTAATGAAGAGTTAACCTACAGAATAGGATAAATATTTTCAAACCTTATTTGGGGGTGAGACACCAGGGATCGAACTCAGGTCTTTGTGCTTGCGAGGCAGGCAGCAGAACCAGTGAGCTAAATCCCCAGCCCTTTCAAACCATATTAAGAAGTTAATATTAAAAATACGTAAAGAACTCATACACCTCAATGGTTAAAAACAAAAAACACAATCCAATTTTTTAAATGGGCAAACGAACTAAATAGACATTTTTAAAAAATGCAAAATGCCTACAAGTACACAAAGAGATGCCCAACATCAATAATCATCCACTGAAAACCAGAGCTAACAAATGATCACACTACACAATGGAATATTGTTCAGTAAGAAAAACAAAGAAATAATGCCACTTGCAACAACATCTTTGAACCTAGAAAGGAATTATAATTGATGAAATAAATTCCATAGCTAAAGACAAACACTTTATGGGTTCACATTGATCAGACTCTACAAAAACTCGTGGAAGTAGAGGGTAGCAGCAGAGTGTTCGTGATGGCTAGCCACGTGGGTGGATGGGGAGTTGTTGCTCAGGAAAGATGAGTAAGCTCTAGGCTTTTGTTGACAAGCATGGTAACTACCACAAATACTCCCGTATCAGATACTCGTAATCTGCTAAGATCTCAAAATACCTTCACACACACACAAATGCCCACTAGATGAGCAATGAATATGTTAACTAATTTCATTGAGCTAATCATTTAACGATGTACATTTATTTCAAATCTTCATGTTATCTACTTTAAATTTATATGATTTTATTTGTCAGTAATACCTCAGCTGATACAAAAAAACAGAACTTGTGTAATGGTATTTTTCAAATTGCAGGTCAAGGTCCATCACTGGGTCGTGAAGTCCAATCAGTTACAATCGGTTATTTTAAAAGCAAAATAGATTCTAAGAGCATCAGAGGATATCTGGTGTAATAAGGATAAATATTATTTCATGGCACTTCATCTTCAGTTAGATTTGTATAAATGTAATTGAAATTGCATTTCTTAGCATGATTGACAGTAAAAAAGAAAAACTGAAGCAAGCACATTGGAACACAGAGCTCTCTATAACTAGAAGAAACGTAGCCATATATTATTCTACATTAGTTCTGTCTAGCAGTACAGGGGACTGTTGCTTCCCGTAACCCTCCTGACTATACTGGATCAATCAAGCTGACTGCCTCAGCCAATTTCAGAAGGCATAGGATTGTCGCAATTGGTCCAAGAAGGTGTCAGTCAGAATGATATACAGTCAATGATATCAGTCCGCACCTGGAGTTAACATTTCAATATGTGGCCTTCTCTACTTCCCTGGATTACTTCAGCATTATTATTTTTTACCTTCTGAAACTCAAAAAAATTAAACTCTACAGCCAAGAGCTGTGTGTATTAGCTGTAGCGATGGAGGAATACTAGGAAGGATTTTAAGTGGCAAAAGATCTGAATGGACTTATTCTTCCAGTACTTATTAAATACTTTCTGTGGGGGAAAGTTAACTTGTAATAACTAAAAGGAATTGATCATGTTAGAGTATGAGAGTTTTCCACATACTAGGATCTACCAAAAGAACCTGGTGATTACGTGGTTTCTCTGAGGAAGAACTTTTGAGGCAGAGATCAAAGATAAGCAACTTGAGAGAGAATCTCAATTGGATTGTGTAAGGAAAAGGACATGGATACAAGAATGTAAATAATTCAGTGGAGGGTTTTGGTTCTGAAAAAAGAAGAGAGAATAGGAAACTGTCATACAGAGAAGTTTGATCAAAATAGATACTTGTTTTACTTTGATTTTGGGGGCTATTAGTACCATGCTGTAACTGACTAATTGGCCGGTTGACCATAACTGTCTTTCTATTTTTAGATAGGAAGGATTTAAACATGTCTAAAAGCCTGATGGTAAATCTTGTGAAAGAGGTTATACCTCCTCATTTCTACTTCTCTAAATCTTACCCCCTTCTCCTATATAAAATCTAACTGCCTCCTTAGTTCTCTTCCACCCATCCCCTTCCTCAACTGATAATTAATATATTTTTCTTCAGAGTTACCAGATTTCAGTGCATTTGAATATTCATTCATTATATCAGTAATTACTTTGCTCTGTTTGCTTTTTTCAGCTTATTTTCAATCTTCTTTAACAGATTGTGATTCCCTTGACAGAAAGGGCTTTGTTACCTGTGCTACTCACCACAACACAGCCAAAACATAATATGTACTTTGTGTTTGTGGCTTGGCTAAGCAGGCAGACTTTTGAAAGTTAGTACAGAAAAATTCAGAACTAGACTCAGAAGCAAAAAGTGTTCTTATCCACCACAACTCTTAACTATTTTACAGTCAAGAACATCATTCCCATTCCCTCAGACCTCAAACAAAGACTTTATTGATCAAAATCAGCAGCAAACCCAGAGGATGTCAGGTGGCCTAGGATCAGTATTGTCCTCCAGTTTATTTTATTCCACTTGCATAATGGCTTTGAAAGTGTGAATTGTTTTCAGTATTTAAATACAGGGGATTTCATGTAAGATTTAGCTAAATAGCTTCTTTTATAAAAACACTGAGTAGTTCTGGGCCCAATTTCCTACTGTCAATAAGCTGATCAAATTGAATAGGTACCACTTAGACAGGGCCTGATGTCTAACCTGACTAGAGTCCCATCACAATTGCTTTACTAAAGTGAGATAGTTATCTGGCCCCTGATGATTCTTGAGCATGTGACAATTGAATTCCAATCAACTGAGACTATACAGCATATGTTTGTCATGGGTTGGTGGGAGCACTATTGACATTTTCAGCACAACAATATATTTTCATTCTGAACATATATTGAATGGTATGGTCATACCATTCACCGCAGAGCTGTAAGTATCCCTGACCCCTACTTTCTGAAGGCCTCCAACATCTTTCGCCCACCAAAAACATTCCCATTCCTTTCATGCACTTTCATTACCAAATGCTCTGAGAGGAGACAAAACCATCCCTGGTTGAGCTTCACTACACAGAAGGAAGAAAACTATGATCCATGGTGTACTCCTATTAACTAAAAATGATGGGCTTTTAAGCTCTCTCCATCCCATTCTTGGAGATCTATTATGGAGCCCCAACTACAAACCCACATAAATTCTGAAAAGTAGCTCTTATCCACCATTCAGAGCTGCTTACACTCTGACAATTCTCTGAATATTTCTACTCTTCCCTTCTCTGTTTCCTAGTCACTATGCAGTGAACTTTCCTGTGACATACTGTTCTCCCATGTGGTTTCTACCTTTGAGTCTTCTGACCATGGACTGAACCTACTAAAACTGTGAGATATGAAAACCTCTTCTTGAAGTTGAGATTTTTGGTATTTTGTCCTATTTGCTAGTCACTGGTTTTGACCAGATTATCTCAAATTGGCTGGGTGAGCACAATGTAACTACAATGGTCCTTAAAATTAGAAAGAAAAAAAAACAAGAGAGGTCAATGTTACAGTGATATTTGTGTAAGAAAGACAACTGACCATTGCTGGCTTTGACTTTGAAGTTGAAAGAAGCCACAGGCAAATAATGTAGGCAGCCTATGAAATCTGGGAATGTCTAGGAAACTGGTTCTCCTCTGGAGTGTGTAGAAGAAATACTTCTGCCAACATTGTGATTTAGTACAACCATATCAGACTCCTGACTTAAGCAGAATAAGATGATAAATTCCGTCATTTTAAGCCATTCAGTACGTGGTAATTTATTATAACAGCAATACAAAATTAATACATCAGAAGTGCTTGCAAAAGCCAGTCATATCCCAGTTTGTATTTTGTCCCAAGGTTAAGCACCCCTAGCTCTTATCAACTAAACCTGGTAGATAAAAACAGCATACAGCAATAAGGTCATTTGACTTGATTTGCCTTGCTTGGCATTAAATGTCTTATTTCCAAAATGGTCACCTAGTGATCATGCTATATTGTTTTGTTTGTTGGTTTGTTGGTTTGTTTATTTATTTATTTTGATTCCGGGGATCAAACCCTGGTCCTTGGGCTTGCGAGGCAGGTGGAGGAACCACTGAGCCAAATCCCAGGCCTGATCATGCTATATTGTTCCTTGATGCTCTCATCGCTTCCAATATGTTAGAACTTGTGGTTAGATTTTTTTTTTCGTGGGTGGGAGGGAGGCACAGTAAGCCCTTGACCTATGAAAGAGTTCTGTTCAGGGAAAACATTCGTAGGTCAGATTCATTCATATCCAATAAAGTAAGTCTTATATGGTACACCTGTGAAAGTCTACAACTCAAATGTTCATAAGTTGGGGACTTACTCTATACATTTGTAGCATTTTTGCTGCTTTTCTAAACCTTGATTTAAATCAAAGAAATATTTCTCTATCTAAGTAATTTGAAAAGAAGTGTAATACTTCCCTCTGCGGACTGACATACTCCAACGCTGACATACTCTAAACAACAAGCTCTCTGGAGTCCCTCCACGAGGGTCCCAGAGCTCTGCTGAGCAAGGGCAGTGTCCTAGAATAAAGGCAACACACCTACGATGCTGTCAAAGTGAGAACCTAATGTATACAACTGTTGGATTTTTCTCAAAAAACACAACAAAGAAGACCAATTTCAATCAAACTAAATGTATTTCTGTTTTTGTTGTTGTTGTTGTTGTTGTTGTTGTTGTTTGTTTGCTTAAAAAGGGAAGGAAGACAGTAGAAACTACTTGTCTTCATTCCTTATTCTGCTTTTTCATTCTGTCATGAAGATAAAGATAAAATCTCTTCCTCATTCCCCAGCCTTTTCTCAGGCATGAAAAAAAAGAAGTGGGTCTGTATATTACTTAAACAATCCTGCTTTAATTATTATATGTGGTCTAGGTGTGAATTACTTGGAGGCAGTGAGGGTCCGCAGTGAGAACTAGAAGACCCTCACTACCTGTGTCACAGTTTTGTTTGTGTGGTTTTTTTTTAATGTTGATCCCCAAACAGTAACCAGCCTAATAACTCTCGACATTCCATCATTAATAAACATGGTGATGGCTTTCTTCTCTCTCTCAGCATTTCATAGATTTTACCCTGGCTGCCAATGAAAGTGAAATGTACCCTGTGTTTGTTTCTCTCTTGCTCTCTCTATTTTTTCCTTCATTCTTTTTAAGTTATATCCACTGAAGATGCTTGATAAGTTTCTCTCTTATCTGACTAGGACATCTGAGACTGATCCAGAGTAACTGAATAATCAATTAATTTTCCTGCAGAGTTCCATTTACATAATGAAAATGCAATGCGCTGATATTTTATACAAGTCATTTTTGGTCGTCTAGACTGATAATATATTGTGTATTGATTGAGGAGGAAAGCCTAATGGATCTTCTGTTGTTGAAGTTGCAGAATTACAATTAAAGTAAAATGACAGAAGCAAGCATCTATTGGGCTCATATCTATATATCTCTCTTTAATTTAGGATTCTAAATGTCTGGACCTAATTAAGGCTTTGCCCTCATTTGAGAAAAAGGGCACGTAATCCTGTATGTGGCCATTCACATTTGCATTGCTAGAGCCAAAAATCAATAGCATACTGGTTGCAGACATCGCCAATATACCAGGCTGTGTGCATATGGAATCTGCATGACTAGGGCCACCAGTGACTTAAATCACACCTTCCTTGGTGACCCAGTGGACTCTTAACCTGGGGAAAGGAGAGAATTTGAGCAGAGCTTAGACCAAATGAATGAACACTAAGACTCCTGTGGTCTGTATAGTCCTGTAAATTAATGAGACTTGACTTTTTTTCCTTTTCCTTTATCTTTATATATTTATGGAATCATATCATAATCAACGGTTTTTACTGCAGCCCTAACACAGCAGGCAGCAAAGAGTAATGGTTAAACTCATAGGCTCTGAAGCCAGGCTATGCGGATTCCCACCACCCTCACCTGAGAACGGTGAGATGCAACATAACCTACATGACTTTGATCTTAGCTTCCTCCTCATCTATGGAGAGACATGATGATCAACCCACAGGGCTGTTGTCAGAATGAAATGAGCTCATATTTGTTAGATCACCAGAATGAGGCCTACTACACAGCAAATACTCAATAAAATTAGCTATGATTACTGATAAACCCATAAAGAAGGATATCAAGGCTCTAGCCCTGTGGATATGGACCTTACAATGTCCTGGGGAGAGCTGATGCTCACCTAACGGATAACTCAGCAAGAAGCAGCTGTTCATTCACTCGCAAGTGGGAGGTGCTATGGTTGGCATACCTTCTGAAAGGCACAGGTATCTCAGGAGGGACTGGGCTCCTTACAAGAGGGCGCATTCAGTTCCTCTTCTGCTGATTCTTTCACACCATCTGTCTTCCCTTGCCTTTCCACCACATAATGATGTCATGAAGCATCAGGAAGGCCATCCTCAGATGACAGCCTTCCTCTAAAACACCCAAGTCTTCAGAATCACGAGACAGTAACTTCCATTTATTACAAATTACCCTGTGTGTAGGATCCTGTTATGACAGCAACAAATAGGCTGAGAGAGGAGGGTTATGTTTTCTATTTTTCTCCTTTTTATTTTTTGTATATTTTAAATTTTTACAGTTGTTTATGCATTAGTTTTATAATCTTAGAAAAATCAAAATTATTGCCACATTGCAAAGGGAACAGAAATCATCAACCCAGGAAGAAGCATTCAAAGTTTATACATTGATTTTGTGTTTTGTTTATGGTAGTTTTCTCCCTGAAATGTATCATCTATGTTTCCTCCCATAACTCTCTGCATCATATGTTCTACAAAAGCTTGGAATGATTTCTCAGCACAAACTCTAAAAATTCAAGATGAAGTCTGGGTATTGCTCTTTTACTTATATTCATGCCTTCTCCATTCGCTCATGCCACATTTTCCCCTCATCAAAAACAAAATCTCAAAGATAGAAAACAAATAAGGTGATATTTGCTTTAATTTGCTTTTTTATGAAAGAATTCCATGATAGCTGGAATGGAAGGAGACTCTGCAGATGCTAATAAAGATGCTTGAGAATTTATCACTCTGTTTTTGTCCTGGAACAGGACAAGACTTCCTTGAAGTGTTTTCATCCCTGAAAACTGGAGAGTGCTTTTTAAAATTAGAAGCAATGCAGCAGAGTAGGAAATGAACACAGAGTCAGAACACAAGACCCGGGATTCACACATCACTCATTGTATAAAACATAAACCTCCACCACCTGTACAGTTAGGTTTGTCTCTGCTTGTGCTCAGCTCTGGACTCTGAATTCAAGAAAAACTATTCTGATGTATGAAAATGGAAAAGGAAACTAAATAAAGTTTATTTCTTGTTGGTTCATTAATTACTTTTTCTGACTGTGGCTGTGAACTAGTTACTCAGACTCAAGTTTCAATCTGCATTGACTGAAGGCATAATTGTGTTCTCACTCCAGGGAAAAGAATTCTCCCATGAAGAAAAGAAGCATCCTAGCCTAGACCATACATTTTTAAAATGCAGATTCCTGGAATATCCAGGTTAAAATTAAAAGGGCCTAATATAAGCGTTACCTATTTCTGCCTTCATTGCTTAATTAATCGACAATATTTATAATGTATATGCTCATCTGATCTTCTTTGTATATATGGTCTTAATTTTCTTTTTATTTTTGTACTGGGGATCAATCTCAGGACCTTGTACTTGTGAGGCAGGCGGCAGAACCACTGAGGTAAATCCCCGGACCATGGTCTTAATTTTCTAATGTTTCAGTGTCACAGAGAATCTGCTTCTTACTATGGATGTCATAGTATGAGAAAACAAACAAGACAGACTAATAGTGTTTCTTGACTTTGTGACAATAAGTGCCAGTGATTTCTCTAACGAGTCCCGGAAAAGGAAGGATATAATTGTGTACAATGGAAACAGAAGTTCAAAGGAAATCAGAACTATGTTGGGGGTTTTGAACCCACTGGGAAATCTTTAGAATTCAAGGTCCAGTTCAGAAACCCTGAGGACAAAGGAACAATTACAAAGTGTAATAGCTATCTAAATGGTACTTGAGTAATACCTCAGGAAGATGGTAGCAAAAGTTGCGATGAAGCTTGAATGAATTTAGGTATAGCTCTTTTCAGTACTCAAAAGTACACATTTTTTTCTAGAGATTGAATAATATTTCCCTGAGCTGGGAGGCACCTCTGCTGCAACACTTGTTTGGCATGAGCGATACACTGGATTCAATCCTCACTACCATAAAAAAAATTTTTCCCTGAGTTTATGGAAAGTATTTCCTATTAGTCAGGAATTTATAAATAAACTTTAAAATAGAGGTCCAAGAGATGCTAATTAGCCTATATTGTAAAAAAAAAGAAAAAATGTCAACCTGGATAAACAGCACCGTCTAGGCTTCTCAAGAGTCAGCAATGTCAGCAATCAACTCAGAGTCAAAAGTCATCAGTGTGGTGAGAAGATATGTGGCTTATATCTTTTCTTCCCCTGAGGAGGGGAAGGAAGGAGTTCTTTTCTCTACCAAGAGACAAGTGAAGTCAATTACAAGATAGGCCAGGTGTACAAGAAAGAGGCTTGGACATCTCACCGTTCCTGTGACTGTCTGCTTTGGTGGTGTTCTGCTCAGGTGTGACCGGCTCCAACTGGACCAGAGGGAAAGAGAACTGGAGAATGGAGGTGTCAAGGAGAAACCCTCTTTGGCCTGTCCCTGGCCCAAGTGGACCTCACAGAAAGTTCAGCACCCTACTAAGAAAGGTTGGTCAGCAATTGGGAGGAGCCCACAAGCTGTGAAGAAGACGGTCACTGTGTATGAGTTGAGGTGTTGGAATAAATTTGACCAAAACCCATTCTGTCTCCACAGGGAACCCACAGGGATTCCACCAAGGAGCTCAGATAGTGCTTGAACTCCCATCACTAAGATGCTGACTCTGTACAGCCTCCACAGCCGGCCACATCAGGCAGAACATCAATGACAACCCATGGAGACGTCCAACAAAAACATATTTGCTTGCTCTTCCTATCATCTATATTCCTTCCTCTGGTTTCCCGCACCAGAAAAGTGGAGACTGGAAAGACAGAAAAAGAAGGTGAAGAAATTACAAAACAGACTGCATTCCCTTCCTACCTCAGACCCCTCAAGATCAAATCTGGTCAATCTGAGGAGGCTAGGGAAAAAGGAGAAGAGCTTTAAGTCATGAAATTTTAAAAGTTCTCAATTTTGAAGATTTTAATGGGGTAGTAGAACTTCTAAAAAATGGTTAGATGAAGAACTAATGGGGCCTCACAAAGGTAATGATGGCTTAAAACTAAAAACAAAACAAAAAAACAACAAAAAAACCTTATAAGGAGCTGGATTGTTCCACCATCAATGGATTAAAATAGCTCAATAAATTGGTTGCATAGATGATTTATACATAATGTCTTTTGTTGGAATTGGGGGGCTAAACACAGACCATCTGACTTCAAGCCTTGCATTGTTATATTTCATTGAACTGCTTAATTCCCCCTTATCAAAGAATTCACTCTGTCTCTTATAAAGAAGGAAATGACAAGAGCAGCAAAAAAATGTGATTAAATTTTACAATGCTTTTATTTTCAGAATCTCTCTAAAATCACCACCTCCTCCAAACTGTTTCTTAAGTAACCTGATTTTAAACCACATCACTGTAGTGACTAGATAAGATTAAAAACAAATGGGGGTTGGGGTGGAGACACAGCCTTATGGTGCCTATCAACTTAATAAATGAAGTTATCCTCATCAGTCAGGTCCAGAGGCCAGCAGGGCCTTGTAGTTTGCTGAGTCAGACCCAGCACGTTTAATAAAAAGGATTGAAAAATAATGCTTGATGTTGCTCTAGCTCAGATGAGTAGATTGTGAGGACACCCATACATTAAGTGGAACTATTCATTTCCATAATGTGATAGGATCATCCCATTGACTTCACCCTCCTATGAAGACAGAGACTTGCCATGAGACCTTATCAGGGGCTCAGAGATGCTGAGAGGGCAATGAACTAAATCCTGTGCCCAAACTCAAGTCAATAGGGAAATTTAAGACTTCACTCTCATTTGTACGGTATACACTTACAGTCCATGGCATCCATTTCAAAACTTCCCCATGGTTCGTTGCTATTAAGTAAGGAGCTTTTTAGCATGAATTGGGACCGGGGGTTTAGCTCAGTGGTGCCGCTGCCTGCCTTACAAGCTCAAGGTCCCAAGTTAGAACTCTGGTACAAAAAACAAAAAAAAAAGAAAAGAAAAAAAAGGAAGAATGTCTCATAGTTATGACTGAATACTAATTGAAAATATGTCATTTTTTCCAACCTCTCCCAAAGTCATTTCCATTTTCCCTGGGATATTTTCAGTCACTTAGATTGAAACCTTTATACTGTCATCCAATCTTACGTTGTTGCTTGTGCATGTTACCTATTTTCTGCTCTATAGACACTGACTTATTTCATATTTTGCATTTTCTTTCCTCTAGAATACTAGTAAAACCTCCTACATTTTTGTAATTTTATCAATAATATTCAAGAAATCTTTATTTGTTAAACATAGAGATAAGAAATGAATGTAACATAAATCCTTTACTCAAACCACTTAAAATCCCATAGAAAAGAGTTAAGAAGGGAGATTCTTCATGGCTCAGTTCAATTCTTACTTAGGCAATCCCTGATACAACTTCTGGAAGGAAAAATCAGGCTCCTTGACCAAAGGAATTAAGATTCTCATGCTAAAAATTCAACAGCACACATTAAATTCAAAATACAAGACAAAAACAGAGGTGAAATAAAGAGCAATGAAGGACCTCAGCAGGCCTGAGTTCTGAGAAAATTGGCAAGTTGTTTGATTAAGGTGGAAACAGGTCACTTTGGATGGACTTTGTGAACAGCAAGAATCCAAAACTAAACTATGTAGTACTCCTCTGTATCAGACGCAGAGTCAGGAATAGTAGCTTTATAAAATACTCCCAGGCCAGCCAGTATCAGCAGGTTATAATCATTAACTTTTCTGCAAAGCTTTAAAATTGTAAGCAGCCAGGATTAGATTTAAATAAGCATTATTAGAGGCAAAAATGTGAAATAAGCATAGCTATATCCTTTGTAATTAGGGTATCATTTTATTATAGATTTTGTTGAACTTGGTAAATTAAACTGAATAATACAACTCTGACAAAGCATGTTTTTTTTCATAAGTGAAGAAAGGACTATATAATTGATGTTCTTGTTGTTCTCCTAAAATATATCTTGCTATACAATTTTTTAGGCTAAGTATGTTAATATAATTCTGCACCACCAAGACTGAGTAGGTACATGTAGTATGGTTTCTAGAGATTATTGTTTTGTAACCTAGAAAATGATGCTTGCATAAGCCACACCAATAAGTACACCCTCCACATAGTGCCATACCTCAGGAGGAAGGGTCTACATCTTGGACATCACAAATCACAAGTCAGCATATTTATCATGACCACTTCCTAGCAGTTGCCAGTAACACTACCTGCTCCAACACAATCAGTGTGCTGTGACAGAGCCCAGGTGCCTCCTTCTATTTCACCAAAAGCCCATGTGGGTGGGTGGGTGGGTATGGCTGCTCACAGACCATGCTGAATCACAGGAAAACTCAAGACCCCCAGTGCCTTCAACTCAGTGTAAAAAAGTTTGGCTCTGTACTGCCTGTGATAATTGCCATTTCTCGACTCTCTCTCAATGGTATCGATTATAATGTATATATACACACATTATGGGTTTAATAATAACAGTTAATATTAAACACTTCACATGGGACAGACACCATTCAAAATACCTTATAATCACTACCTCATTTTATTTTCACATAACTTCGTGATACTGTCATAGTTTAATTTTACAAAAAAGGAAGCTGAGACATGGAAAATTTACTCACTAAAGGTTAATTGAAATTAGGAAATGGATGTGTTTATAAGTGAATGTGTTTCAGTCAAAGTGTTCCAAAGAAACAGACCAGTAGGGTAGACATTTGTACATATAGATAGTGAGTGCCTTAGTTAACTTTTGTGTTGCCACGAGAAAATGTCCAACACCCGAGGTTAAGGAAAAGCGTATTTTGGCTCACAGTTTGCAGAGGTTTCAGTTTGCAATCAGCTGGCTTCAAGGCAGAGTGGCATAGCAGAGGGGCATCTCAGAGCAGGAGGAGGCCAGGGCAGGCAGACAGAAGCAGCAGCGGCAGACAATGGCACCACCCATCTTTCTGTCCCTTATATTGCATCCAGGCTGTCCACCTTGAGGGTGGGCAGCACTCACACTCAGGGTAGGGCATCCTTAATCCCAGCATCACACACTAAATCCCCACATTCTAGATCCAGCCACCTCCAAAAAAACCCAGTCTAGGACGTCAAGAGGCTTTAGGGGATATCTAAATACAGGCCTCAGTAGTGAGAATTTCGTTTCATTTCATTTTTAAATAAGGAATTCGTTTATGCAGCTGTGGAGCCTGAGATATTCCATAAGCCACTGCCTGTGAGCTGTGGCTTTAGGAAGCCACTGGTACAATTAAATTCACATGCAAAGGCCTGAGAATAAGAGATGATAGTATAAATCCCACTCAGGTGTAGAAAGAGAAAAAAAAATAGAAAGAGACCAATACTCCAGGACAATAATCAATCATAAAAAGAGGTTGATTCGTCCTTCTCCTACTTTTTTGTTTATTCAGTCCTTCAAACAAACGCTCATCTCTGGAAAAATTCTCACACAGACATACCCAGAAATGGCATTAAGCCAAAATTTCTGGGCACCCCCAAAACCCACATGAAAGTTCACACATGAAATTAACCATCATGAGACGTCTGACTAGAAAACTAGTACAAATGCCTCATGGTTGGAATCACCAGGAAAGTCATTTAGATGGCCATATGGTAGACCCAGTTTTATGTTGTTAAGATTGGGTCTGAAAGACATTGCAGTAACCAGAGTTACATATAGTAGATTAGGAAAGAGTAGGAGTTTCAGAGTCTGAGTACAGCAGGATAGACTTATGACTACTATGAAATGTAGTTGGACCCGTCCATCTTTTAATCGTGTGATTAATTTCTTCATAACAGTGATAAAAACAATAAGCAGTGATTAAAAACAATGGCTTTGAATAAAGTTGCTAATATTAAGAGCTTCAAGTAGTTGCCTTATTGGGTAAAAATCATTTCCTAGAGGACAACTGTTATAAAATATTCACAGTATACAAAAATACATCTTTTTACTATAATTGCATGAAACTAATATGGTAAGAGGACTGTTTCGAACCTAGAATCTCACCAAAAAATGAGACTAAGATTGACATTCAAAATTTTTAAGTGTATTTGTACTTGAGTGTTTTGGTATGTCCATAGACTCCACGAGCATCTCACAACTCAGAGTTTCTTGAATCTGATGGAGATGCTTGACTAACAGTTGAACACACACGATAAGGCCAGTTGTTTCTGTGTTGAACCAGTATTTATGGATTGATAGCCACACAAATGCATACAAGTAGATATGTGTATCTGTTTTTACCTTTTCTTTCAATGTACCTTTCAAAATCACGTGTATGAGCTGTTTTTGTTTATGTGTTTCCTGTAATAGATTCAACCATGTTTTAGCAAACCTTTACAAGGATCTGTCTGCTATTATATACAAGGTACCAGAACTGGAAAATGAGTGAAACATGGTGTCTGCGCCAGGCTTTTGATCCAAGGGACAATTAAACGTATTATTCTATCAGCAAATGAGGCTGATCTGTGGAACAAAAACTCCAATCCTTGCTTTGTCATTGAATTACCATCTGATCAGAGGTAAACCATATTTCTAAGGTTTAAACTACTTCTTTACAAAATGATAGTCACACTAAACCACAAATAAAAGCATCATTAAACAAGAAAAATTTATCTGAAATTCCATTATTATCATTTCATCATTATTAATAATCATTTTATTGTTAAGCATTTCCGTGATATCTTTCTATGTTTTCCGCATAATATGAGGGACACACAGTTTAACATTAATAGGATCATGTCACATGTTTATATTGTGGACCCTATTTTTGAAATAGGTCCATTTTTCCACTCTAATCTCCTTTTTCTCCCTGCTCCATTCTTCAAATAAATAATGCTGACAACTCTCCCACTTTCTTCATGCTCTCATAACAATAAACATGCACAATAAAATATACCTACGTAGAAGACTTGTGCAACATTATAAAATTTGATGTTATTAAAATCGACCTGTTCTCACTTAAAAATACGTTCTGGTATATCTGAACTATCCACCTTAATCTTCTTAATCACTACATATGTGTCATTGCACAGATACTCTACAAATTCCATTTCCTTATTTAGAAGCAGTTGCTTTCAGTTTTTAGCAGCTGAAAGCACTGTGTGATAAAAATCCTGGTATGTTCTAATGCTTTTATTTCTACAGGACATATTTCTGAAGTGGAATTATTGCATCAAACAATAAGTGTCTTTTTATTTTTAATGTATAGTCAGAATTTTCCAAAAATTCTGCAATAAGTTATATTTCCACCAGCAATACTCAAGAGTACTCACTACCTTCAATCTAGTCAACTCATTTACATTGTTGCCAATGTGAAGGGTAAAAATTATTTTAATTTATATTTCCATGATTGGTAATTGATGAGCATCTTTTCTAATAATTGCTGATGGTTAAATTTGTTGTTCATATTTATTGTCTTTCCCAGAGTCCCCCAGGGTAAACATAGGATCCTTCAGCTTCCTGGAGGTTAACCCAGAAGAAAAAGTAATCAGATGGCAGGACTTCAGGTCCCCGACCCAAATAAACTAGAACAGTTTATTGGGTTCCTTCAAGCATCTGATTTGTAAAAATTGAGAACTACTGGACTACATACTTTCTGAAGCTCCTTTCCTAAAATTTAATGATGATCAAATAATCTTATTTGTTAATTTACTGTTATTTTTAGTGTTATCTCTGTTACATTTTAAGTTAATTCTAGCTAGAGTCTCTATTTATACATCCCTGTATGAAAGAATCATAACAGAGCAGTATTAACCCTTGAATACAAATAGCAATCACCTGGAGAACTTTTATAAAATCTGGGGACTCACATCCAGAGATTGATTCAAAAGGTGGTGAGTTAAGATTTAAGAAGCTATCAGCATGTGTATGTGTGTGTGTGTGATATCAACAATTAAACCCAGGGTCTTGCACGTCCTGGGAAAGTGCTTTGCCACAGGCCATATTCCATCCTTAGGAATCTATATCCTTTTTATTTATTAGAGTCCCCCACTCAGTTTCTAGAAATTATGTACTATAAACCTGTACTAATGAAAAAAATTTAAAAGAATCTATATTCTTAACACTTTAGAAAAGTTGTACCTAAGCAGGGTGTGGTGGTGCACACCTATAATTCCAACACTCAGGAAGCTGAGGCAGGAGGATCACTGTGAGTTCGAGACCAGCCTGGGCTACATAGTGAGTTCCAGGTCAGTCTCGACTACATAATGATACCCTGTCTCAAAAAACTGAAAAAAAAAAAAAAAAAAAAAAAAAAAAAAAGTTGAAACAAGAAGGCCCAAAGACCATAA
>NW_022900931.1:44716171-44765569 GCF_012274545.1 Fukomys damarensis
AATGATACCCTGTCTCAAAAAACTGAAAAAAAAAAAAAAAAGAAAGAAAAAGAAAAGTTGTACCCAGATGGCCCAATGACCATAATTTGGTATATTCTTGTACTTGTCACTTAATAGGAGTTCAACAAATGTTTGACAGTTAATAGATTCTCCTCACCTGGATTCAAATTCTTCTTAAATTTCTGTAATTTGGCAAAGCCTTGAAAGTATTGGCATTAAAACATTTATTTCAAAGTTCCACATTCCAACATGGTTCGGCCTTTGGAGTCCAGATAATGTCTTTCAAAGGTGGAGACAATCTTCACTTTCTAAGGGCAAGTGAGAAATCACACAAAATGGACTCAAGCTCCCTGAGTCCTCTGGTCTACTAGGAATTGTCCCAAGGCACCTGTGCTGCGCTTCTACTTTCTTGTCAAAGAATTCCTCATTCTGACCCTGCTGCATGGAAATATCATCAGCCAGATGCCAGGATTACACAGATAGAGTTCAACTTCTGGGTCCAAAAAGCAAAATCTGTTGCAATAAAACCATACCAGAGAAAACAGCAAGACAGAGACTCATATGAAGCTCTTTTTCTAAGCAGAGGCATATTTAATAAACTTTCTCTCTGATAAGATGGGACTTGTTCAGTCTTATATTCTTTCCTCTAATCCTATCTGTGTCCCAATCTCCCTGATTTACTCTGTCACCGGGTGATGGTACAAAGGGAAAGATTGCAGATCTAATTAGCATAATATGGATAAGCAAATGAGGCCTAATCAATTATGGTTCACACTTGCTTTCATCACTCGTGCCAACAGTCGGCAAATTCACTGACAGTTCAAATGCGACATTTTTAGAAGCCATCAGTAAATCAATAACAAGTGACAGTAATTTAGATGCACACTTCGTTCTGCCTCCATTTCTGTCCAGGAGATGCAGCCTCACAGCCCTGAGACACCTGAGCTCAGCAGTCAAAGCTTTTCTCCACTTCAGTCTCATACATGGGCCAAGTCTGTGTATCTTGACTGTTGGCACTAAGTCCCTTTATGATGGTCTGCATGAGAGTTACAGTAAATGCGATGCCTTAGACTTTTGGAACAAGCTGGATGTGTGCATTTGCAAAGAGGTAATATGGTCTATGCTGTGTGTGCCACAGGACAGCCAACTTGAATTCTTATCCCAGACCTACCCTTCACAAGTTGTACAATCGTAATGAAAATCATTTAATCTGTTGGTATTTGCAACCACACCATCTGTTAAGAAAGGGGTGGTCTTACTAGGTACTCTTATTTACTGGTTTGGGGAATGGAATGAGATGTCAATTATAAATACACTTTTCATAAACATAAAATCTTTAATGAAATTTGGAAAATATAATCTTAGCTTTTAGAATAAAGAAAACTGACCTGTTCTCTTGTCTGATATTCATAGTCATTTAATTTCTTCCTATGGTAGTCATGTAAATAATTCTGACCTTAGTATGACTTTCCTAAAGAGGCAGGGCAGAAATTTAAAGTTTAAATTCAGTGCAGTGAAATAAAATTGGAGAGGGGAAGAGTTGAAAAGATCTTTGTCATCCCCATCATCGCTGGAGTCATTTTCCCCAGTTCCACCTCACATTTCTCCTGTGCGTACAGTTAACAAAGGAACCCCACCTGCAAGGTTTATTGCTGGCCTTCATGCCTCACGAACACTGAGCAACTGCTAATCAACAAAACATAGGTAAGGATGAAGATTCATCCTCCATTTAACAGTCTCCTTCCACATTTCCACTGACCGCCCTACTTTCCACCTTGGGGAAATGCCCATTTACCAGTTCTCAGTTCTGCTACGTAAATGTTACTTCATTCTTCTTTCTCCATATTGTCTGCAATGTCGTATTTTTGGTGAAATTCACATTTACTAGAACCACAGACTCTCTTAGCCCATGCAGCTGGTCTTATTAGAATATGCGCTTAATGAATCTTTGATGCCTCCCACATAGCACCGTTCCTCATTTTAAGTGTGTATAGAAGATCGATCCTTTAACACCTAATTCTAGAATCTTGAAAATAGTTTTATTTCAACTTATTTGAAAAACATTCACTGAGTACTGCCTCCACTGACTGTTACTACAATTGCTTTTAGAATGAATAACTACCCAAGTCCAGAAGCTAGAAAAATAGATATTTATTTCTCACATATCTGTCCTTGGACTCATCTGATCTCACTGAGCTAACTGATACCTCTACAGGTGGCCTAAGGGGCTCTGTGAGTTTGGGGTGGACCATCTTAGCTGGAGCAACTCTGCTCCACATGTCTTTTATCTTCACCCCAGGGATGACTCTGCCATGATGATAGCATAAGAGCAAGAGTATGGAGACATTGTCCTAACTTTCTATGCTTCTGTTCTTTAACAATTACCAATATGCTTTTGGCTATAGGAAACCAGATGACTAACCAAGGTTAAAGGATTGTGTTCTGCCCATAGCAAGGGAGCACTGCCAAGTTACATGGCAAAAGGTACGGATATCTGAAGAGAACTGAAGCCATTCATATGTCTTTCTTGGGAAACTTTCCAGCCAATTTTGTACAGAAAAAAAGTTGTAAATAGAAAAAGGCTTTTGTTTTTTCCATGTAGGACCTTGCAATCTAGTAGTGAATATAACAATATTTCATACAAGGGAGAAATTTTATCTAGTTGTAAAGTGAGAAAAGGCTGCCCAGAAGGTGTCATTTGAGATAAGATGCAATGAACATGTAAAAAGTTAACAACCAAAAGTGAGAATGGGAAAATGTTCCCTGACCTTCTTGAGAGATGATACATGAAAGTCAGATCATAGCCACATCCAGAGAGCCATCAAAGGACCTCGTTGCCAAATATGAAGGATGTAAATGATAACAAGAGACCAGCATACTAGAAAAGATTCAGAATTTTTACAATCTCAATACATATCTCATTTCTGCCACAACATTGCCCTTGATTGAACTCCAAAGCGAATAATTAAAACACAATCTATAGACAAAGAATCTATCTACAGAGATATCTGTACATATAATATATCTGTCTACCTACCAAACTATCATGTAGAATAGCCTACATGACGCTCTGGTGTTCCACAGATTGAACGCTTTGCCACTTTTTGAAGTAATGTTTCATCTAAGGGAATCTGCATCTGCCTAAAACACATTCTCCCAGTGTAGTGCTTGAATCTAAGCTACTAGAGATATCAAGCTTTCTTTCACAGATTCGGTGACACACTTGAACGTTATTGAACAAATGTCAGTTGTGTCTATCCCTCGAATTGTGTCAATCTAAATTGAAAATGTGCCGACTTTTTTCTTTCCAGCATCGTCACTCTGCGTCTGTATGCAGGCAGAGCAGTTGGACCTGACTGGAGATATCAGTCACTTCAGCTCCTTCAGATGTTACGTTAGTTCTCACACTCGCTTTTCTAGGACCTGACTCCTTATACCCATGCAGAATCACACGTGAAAACTTTGAGGGATCACTAAAATTCTTTTATGAGTGAAAGGATATAGTTTCTGATAGAATTACAGCTAATAATACCATTGATATGGTACTGTTTTATAAATGAAATTAAAATTTCATAGATTTGATGCAATCGATGTGTCTTATTATTTATTTAAATACTATCCGAATTCAGGCATTTATCTTCGTTGAGAAAAGGGCCCTCAATTACTAATAATTGGAATTAAATGAACCTCTGTAATATATGTTTTTAATTTTTGAAGAACTACAGTTACTTTTTAGTAAGTTACCACATGGCTTACAGTAGATATGTCAATAAGCAGAAAATAATGAGTGAAATAATATGTGTCACTTACTGTTTTCTACTGTCCATGTGCTGGAATAACATATATATTTACCTCTTTAGCTCGCCTAATCACTTATGAAGGTGGTACTATTGTCATTTACATGACTAAAGCTAGAAAAGTAACTAGATAAGTAAGACTGAGTCTAGACAAGTAACTTTTATAGATCATACAGTTGGTAAATAGTAAAAAATAACTGTAATCAAGTGCCTGCAATATCCTAGGTACTAGTCCCTCTGGGGTCTTATAGTGAACATAACAAACGAAAATACTCATCCTTATACAATTTATTTTATTATGTGTATTATAAATTTCATAAACAGGATAAATGCTCAGTCTCTCATAGTGGAATGAATTTTTTCTCATATATTAATTTATCAGTCTACTATTTGAGACTAAATTGTAAGTTCCTTATAGATTAGAAGTATATTTTCTATTTGTTATTTATTTTGGTTTCTTTTTGGCACACAGTGCAATGATGATAGATTGCGCCATTTAATACTCACTTTTTAACTAAGTTTCTTTTCTTTTTTTTGAGTACCACATCATTAGCAAACCCTTGAGAAATCACTAGTTCAGAGCTATTTTATTGTTTGAAGTTGCTACTGATTCATTGTAGGGGCAGCAGGGAAGGTGATTAATCTAGGTCCCCAGGGTGTCTACAGAACTTTCTTTTCCAGATGTTGTGCTGACTTGAATCATGGATGTTCAATGCCAACATCCAGAGAAAAACTAAAAAATTAGGTTCTCTGGACATTTAGCACCACATTGAAAAACATTACTGTGTAATGCCAACCATGTTCCTTATGCTCTTTGAACTTGTTTCTCTTTGTATTATACTTCAGGGTCAAAAGGAAGAAAAAGGAGGACACTTGATCTCATTAAGCAGTACCTTCCTCTGCCTTTCTAATGGATTGCCAAAGGAAGTCATGCTTTTTCTTAATTATTTTATTTCCAGTATTTTGACAAGTGTAATGAGAGATAAAAGATCTTTATTGGGTTTGAAAACTATCACAAAACAAATTCTATTGAAAAATTAAATAACCACTTATTTATTTATCCTTAGAAAAGTTTTTTAAAAGCATCAGTGATGACTTGAATTTTAGTAATACAGAGTAAGCATCTAAAGATACTCTTCAATTCAGAACACCTCCAGTATAAATGCCAGGGAAAACACCATATGTCAAATTTGGGAGACACTGTAAAAGTTGAATGTTAAAAGAAATACAAAGTATGCTTATAATTTTAAAAAAGAAGACTGAAAGTAAGTTAAGTGTCTAAATTAAGAAGTTAGGAAAAGAATAACCATACAAAGGAGAAGAAAAAATGATAAGAACTAAAACTAATGAAACAGAAAACAAACACATAATAGGAAATATTGAAGACTAAAACTGTTTTCTCATCAAGTTTAATAAAATAAATAAACCATTTGTAAAACTCACATTAGAAGAAGAACCTGAGAAAGACAGAGGTGAGGAGATAAGATTCCAAAATCTAGTAAAAGGGACAAGAATAAAAGGACCACAGATACATCAAAGATTAAACAGATATTATGATAATTCATGAAAATAAATTTCTAGCTTAGAAGACATTGTATTAAAAAGTATACATTTTTCAAGAAGTCAATAGAGAAAAAACTTCTTATACTGAACACATATTCCTTTAAAATAATACAGCTCAGGCCAGGGATTTAGCTCAGTGGTTCTGGTGCCTGCCTCCCAAGTACAAGGACCCGAGTTCAATCCCCGGTACAGTTCGTACAAGTTGCTAAATATGAAACATCTACAGGCTGGCTTTTGATACCAAGTACCATCTGGGCTGTACTGCCCCTCCTTAGGTCCACTCTGTAAACCTCTCTACAATCTACCAGCCCACAACAGTTAATTCTGGTCACAGCAAAGGACATCTAGGTCTTTCAGAGATATTAGTTGGTGCCTATCTTGAATAGTCCAGTGCCTGATCCAAACCGTTAGCAAAACATTCTAGCACTCTTGCCTACAACCATTGATTCTGAGTAAGATGAATGTCCAGGCAACAATCTTCCCATCAAAAACACAGCAGCTTCAGATGGCTTGACACATGAGTTTTATTAAACATTAAAAAATTTGGTAAATTCACACATTTTTTTCACATATTCCTTCAGAGACTACAAAAAAGGGAACATTACCTGTTTCATTCTATAAGGTTAATCTTGATTCATGTTCAAAGTGAGACAAAAATATAAAGAATGAAATTATAGGCCCATTTCATTTACATATTAGATTTTAAAATATTTTAATATACTATTAGGAAGCTAAATTTAGTAATGTATAAAGTGATGGTACATTAACAAATTAGATTTATTGCAAAAATGTGACATAGTTTCAGTGTCAGACAATGCATATCATGTTACTTTATGAAGACAATAAAAGAAAAAATAAAAGCAGAAAATATAATCAGTGTGGTCATCTCAATAGATGCAAAAACTAAACTGATAAAATTGCCTGATATTTATAGTTTTTAAAAACAGAATCTTAGAAAATTTGGAATAAATGTGATTTTCTTCATCTGGCAAAAGGTATACATCAAAAATTACAGCAAAATTTATATTTCATGGTGAAATATCAAAAACATTCTTTTTAAAATAAGGAATAATATTTTAAAGAACCTATGTCACCACTTCTAGTCAACATAGTACTAGAACCCAGGCAGTTTATTTGACTACTTAAAGGTAATAAATATAAGGAGTGTAATCAAGGAAACTATATTATTATTTTTAGATGTCATGATGGTCCACATAGAAAATCCGGAAAATACAGCAATAATTCCAGTGATAAGATTCATCTATGAAACTAAACTACATGGCTATAACGAGCACAAAAACATTATAAAATAGCATCTATACATGGTTTGATGATTTAAAAGTACAAAAAATAAAAATATTGAAAGTTGTTTAGGTTAAAAACTTTCTATACATTGTCATAAAATGCTACTGAATCTTATTAAAGAAATCCTAAATACTTCTAAATGGAGAGACATATCTTTTTCACTCATGGATAAAAATTCTGCCCAGAGCTTTTCTTCACAATTCAATTCTCAAGAAAATTTTACAGATTTCATTTTTTAAGATGACTCTAATATTTGTATCTAAGAACAAAAGTTGAAAAATAACCAGTGTTAGTGTAGGAGAAGGACAGGCTTGTGCATAAGGCTGTAATCAAGGGTCCTGCTTGGATTAGCTTTGGTCCAAACACTGGATTCATCATTCTTCTTCTTGTTATTGCTTTCACACAGGCATAACTCCCTAACCAATATATTATCTACTTCCCTTTGCTTTTGATTTCAATAGAAGTTAAATCATACCTCATATATCATGCAATTTGAATGTTTTACAATGTAAATATTTTTTAAGTGCTACAGTCATTTCCACTAAGCTAACCACCAGAAACTACTACCAAGACAGTGGAGTTTGGGAACAAGGAGAGAAAAATGACAAACATAGTCAAACAAAGATCCCATTCTCTTAGAAACTTAACATATGACAGATCTGGCTCTGCACATCAATTAATAATTTACTAATATAGAGACAATGGATTAACCATATAGAAAAAAGTAAAATTACATACCTATTCCTGTTATTTGTAAATTTCCACTACATCTGGAATTGTAACCTAAATAAAAAAGGTAAAACTTAAAGCTTTTATGAGATAACATAGAAGACTTATGAATTCAAGACATGGACGAATTTATTAAACCAGACTCAACCAACAAAATTCACACAGAAATTTTTGACAAATTAAACTATATTAAAGTTTTCTTTCAACAAAAGATACTATAAAGTAGAAAGGGCAACCAAAAGCTAGGAAAATGATTTACAACACACGAAATGATGAAGGATTCATGTACAGAAAAAAAAAAAAAACACAATTCAAAAAGAAAAAAAAAAATCACAAAAGGAAAATTGGCAAGAAATCATGACCATGCATTTTTCAGAAGAGAAAACACCAATGGTCTATAAACATATGAAATGATACTAATCTCAATGGTAATCAGAGAAATGGAAATCAAAACCCTAGTGAGATACAACTTCAAAATGAAAAGATTAGCTAAAATTAAAACGTTAGACAATACTAAAAGTTGGCAAGAATGTATAATGAGATTCATACACTGCTGATTGAATGATAAATTGGCCCAACTGCTTTGGAAAATAATTTGGTAATAAATATTCAAGAGAGCTGAAGATGTTGTAGACCCTACAACCTAGAAACACTACTCCAGGAAACTTCTACAAGGATGTTCATAAAAAGTGCTGCTTGTAAGAGCAGAACGCTTGGTCAAATATGTCAAATTCCAACTGTGTCAAAAACAAGTCAAATATCCAACCATGGGTCAGAGATTTAGCTTAGTGATGCCACCATCTGCCTCACAAGAGGAAGGTCCCAAGTTAGATCTCCGGTACAAAAAAAAAAAAAAAAAAAAAAAAAAAAAAAAAAAAAAAAAAAAAAAAAAAAAAAAAAAATCCAACCATAAAAAATATATACAAATTGTGGTATGCAAAAACAGACAACATTATACAGTATAAAATGAGTGGATAGAGCTATTGTGCAAAAGTTCAAATTTCAAAAATACCTAAATTGCAAAACATTCAATTTATAAAATATACATCACAGGATTTCATTTATGTAGGAATCAAAAACAGAGCATGGACCAGGGATTTAGCTCAGTGGTTCCACCACCTGCCTTGCAAGCACAAAGTCCTGAGTTTGATCCCTGGTACCCAACCACCCACTCACCCCCCAAACAACAGAGGGAATTAGATATTATTTTGTTTAGGGAGACATGTATGTGTGCAAACAACAATAAGAAGATTGATTAACACGATGTCCATATTGAGGCTAATTCAAGGGATGAAGAATATGATTGCTAATGGACACATAGAATACAATATACGTTCTGTTAGGTACATACTTTTACTTCAGCATTTTCTTTTAAATTTTAAGTATATGTTATATACATTCTTCTCTGTGGATGATGCATTTCATAATAAAAATTTTAATATCATGGCAATCCCATGTTGAAAATATTTTAGGAGTCTCAAAAGAAAAGCTCTGTGGGTTGCATATCAAGGCATAGTAATTCAATGTGAGGAAAAAGCTCTGAAACAATGTTCAGAAAATACAGCTCACACAAAAGAACCTTGTTACACAGGCTGGGAAGCGAGGCACAGAGTAAGACACAGTTTTACAATAACCTATATCTTTAAAAAAAGAGAGAAGAAAATCAAGCACAAAACAAAAACTGAAAATACATTGGCTTCAGAATGGGAGTACAAATACACATTTGAGTGAGATTCTTACTCCATGGCCTCACAAGGAGGAAAGGGTTCCTGGAACAACCTGTGAGCATGGGGATTATAACTGGGAACTTGCTCTAGAACAAGAGCTCTGGGAGGTCTCTTCTGGAAGAAAGAAAGTTGACAAGTAGAAGTCCAGGGGACCGGATTAGCTCACAACTTGTGGAAATCAATCAAAGAACTGAGAAAACATGAGGAAGGTGTGGAAAGGGAGACGAGAGGAAAAGAGTCGACTAAATTAAACCAGAAATCCATATAAATTAAATGTTATTAAAATAGTGCCATGGTTCTGATTCTTTTAATACGAATTTATTGGTTTGATAAGCTTGTATAGCTGAGAGGAGCCAGAGGTACAGGGAGGTAGAATGTGGGACAAAGACTACAAGACCTCTATAGGACTTCCCATACCGTCTTCTTACTTCCTCTCCCTGTTTCCTCATACTCAAAGAAAGTCTCTCACATAGTAACCCCTGGAACCAGCCTGCCTGAAAGTCACAGACCTGAGCTGATGGCTTTAGTGATGCAGTAGGACCTACTTACTGTCAAATGCCAGAGACGAAAGCACATTTTGCTAAACAGCATGTTTTGTCACTGAGACACTGAAAGCTAAATGGGTCACGTTTCTGAAAGATCTATAATATTTGGGAGAAATATATCAACATGTATAGAAGACTAATGAAAGATTGTAAAATGTGAAATGCAATGTCCTTAAATTTGTGTTGAAAAAAGAAACGGATCAAAGTGTTCAGAGAACTGGCATGAAATTTGGAAAGGTACCAGTATCTTCGACTGCATGTCAGAGAAATGACAGACACAGAGAAATCGGCAAAGATAGACAGGCTTTCCCAAGGAAAGAAAAGAAGTAGCCCCAAGGAGGTTGATCATTCCAGGGGTCCACTGTCAGTGCTAGGTGAATAAAATGAGCTGTTTTAAACTGTATCTTCCATCTTTAACGTCTCGTTCCTGTCAACCTGCACCAAGTATCTATCTTATACCAGGACATTTCATCAAAGAAGTGTCATTCCTGAGGTGGCCAAATTGACCTTAGGATAAAATGAAAATTCCAAACTTATTCAAACAGCCAAACAGGAGCTCCTTTCCCAAGGGGACCTTCTTAGTGCACCTTGACCAATTTCTAAGTATTTTCTCTGAGAATCTGAGGAAGGAGTGAAGGGATAGAGTGGGGGACAGATTAGTCTGCTTTTAATAAAGATGAATAACTACTTGGAGTTTTCAAGCATCAATAAAATAGTGTGATAAATAAGAGTGGAGTAAATGAAAATCTCAGGGCGTTTCAGTTCTCTAATGTCTGTTCTTATTTTTTTCAAATAGAGCAAGTATAATAATATATGCTAAGATCCTGAAGAGCCAGTGTTAAGTGAAAATGTTTTTTAGTGCAAACAGTAAAACTTTCATGATAAAGAGCTCCATCAGAGAAGAGGCAACACACACTGTTTAATCGCTTGCACAGTAAACTCTTTTTCTAAAACATGTTCTGTGTGATAATGATGTTTTCATCTTAACCAAAACAATATCCTCACACACATGAGAGCTTTCTCTGTGTCGTACCACGTCCTGAGCACTTAATAACTCTGAGCACACACTCCATGAAATGGGCATTGTTTCTCTCTGCATTTTCCAGAAGAAATACAAGAGCTTAAGGAGGTTCATTAACTTAGTCAAGGTCAAACAGTTAAATTCTTCGTGAGGGGATTCCAGCCCAGCCCTGACATTCAATATGACCTGCGGGATTTCATTCATCAAACCAGGATGGCATCACCAGGCATCACCAGGCAGGAAGCTTGTAAGATCTAGCCCAGTCTGGGCAATTTAGCAAGATCTGGGTCTTAAAAAAAAAGGATAGCACCTTCATTTTAGTTTTATTGGGGTGATAAATTCAATGATAATATTCACTTATGACAGTAGGTAATACATGTTTGCTTTTATTTTAACTAATCATAGAACACAGTGGTTTTCTTGATTTGGCTCCTATTGGTATTATCTTAGAAAGTTTAGAAAGCTGCAAAGTCTGAGCTCTGTTCCCACTCAGTCAGCATGCCTGGGAGTGGGTCCATGGCGTGCTTTCGAAAAGCTTTCTTCTCAAGGTAGTCTTTCTTGGCAGCTGTGGAAAACAGTGGTGTGGGAAAATGAAAATTCCAAACTTATTCAAACAGCCAAACAGGAGCTCCTTTCCCAAGGGGACCTTCTTAGTGCGCCTTGACCAATTTCTAAGTATTTTCTCTGAGAATCTGAGGAAGGAGGGAAGGGATAGAGTGGGGGACATATTAGTCTGCTTTTAATAAAGATGAATAACTACTTGGAGTTTTCAAACATCAATAAAATATTGTGATTAAATAAGAGTGGAGTAAATGAAAATCTCAGGGCATTTCAGTTCTCTAATGTCTGTTCT
Source organism: Fukomys damarensis (assembly GCF_012274545.1). Taxonomy (NCBI): domain Eukaryota; kingdom Metazoa; phylum Chordata; class Mammalia; order Rodentia; family Bathyergidae; genus Fukomys; species Fukomys damarensis. The sequence continues at coordinate 44,727,712 of NW_022900931.1, forward strand.
TATTTTTCTCAAATAGAGCAAGTATAATAATATATGCTAAGATCCTGAAGAGCCAGTGTTAAGTGAAAATGTTTTTTAGTGCAAACAGTAAAACTTTCATGATAAAGAGCTCCATCAGAGAAGAGGCAACACACACTGTTTAATCGCTTGCACAGTAAACTCTTTTTCTAAAACATGTTCTGTGTGATAATGATGTTTTCATCTTAACCAAAACAATATCCTCACACACATGAGAGCTTTCTCTGTGTCGTACCACGTCCTGAGCACTTAATAACTCTGAGCACACACTCCATGAAATGGGCATTGTTTCTCTCTGCATTTTCCAGAAGAAATACAAGAGCTTAAGGAGGTTCATTAACTTAGTCAAGGTCAAACAGTTAAATTCTTCGTGAGGGGATTCCAGCCCAGCCCTGACATTCAATATGACCTGCGGGATTTCATTCATCAAACCAGGATGGCATCACCAGGCATCACCAGGCAGGAAGCTTGTAAGATCTAGCCCAGTCTGGGCAATTTAGCAAGATCTGGGTCTTAAAAAAAGGGATAGCACCTTCATTTTAGTTTTATTGGAGTGATAAATTCAATGATAATATTCACATGACAGTAGGTAATACATGTTTGCTTTTATTTTAACTAATCATAGAACACAGTGGTTTTCTTGATTTGGCTCCTATTGGTATTATCTTAGAAAGTTTAGAAAGCTGCAAAGTCTGAGCTCTGTTCCCACTCAGTCAGCATGCCTGGGAGTGGGTCCATGGCGTGCTTTCGAAAAGCTTTCTTCTCAAGGTAGTCTTTCTTGGCAGCTGTGGAAAACAGTGGTGTGGGGACTGTGGATACGGAGGTCAGAGGAAGACAGACCATGAGGCTGAAATGTGTATCCTAAGGAGGTGGGTTTGGTCTGCCCATTTGGAATGCATGCAGTGTAGATGGTTGACTAGGGTCAATGAAACTCATTCCAATGCACAGCCTCCTGACCACAAGCTGAGCTCCCTCCTCTTGTGTGAGAAGCAGTGTGAGCTGAGAAGCAGGAAGGAGGTAAGAGCCAACGCAAACTGCTCACTTTCCCATGCATACTGTGGTTGACTGGGGGCTCCTTGGGCTCCAAGACAGAAGTGCTGTGGGAGGAGACGTGCTATCACCAGAGTGAAAGTTCTCAGGGTCCTTGAAAGCCCATCTCATCCCAACACTGAGGTCAGGCCAATGAATGTAGCCTCTGCTGGCCTCTGTGTCCCAGTCTAGAAAATGAGAGATGCCAATTAAATAAGCCTGCAGCCCTTCCTGCTCTAGGGTTTTGAGTTTAAAACCTATTGACAATTATACTGAAACTATCCAAGTATGAGTATGGTCAGGTGGAGGGAGGAAGAGGGCAGGCAGATTCTTTTCTGAAACTTACTGCACCTGAAGCACTAGCAGGAACTCAGACTTTATTTGTTCAAAACAATTGCTTTTTCCTACCTTGTAGGTGATGTCAATGTGCAGTGATTTCCCACCAGGAGGCCCTTCTCCTTTGTGGCCCTCAGTAACAGGCAGAAAGACCCTCCTTGATCACTTCATCCCCGTCTCCCTCGTATTTCTCTCCTGTACACTTGCACTTTTTAGAGCTGTGTATGTTGTTCTTGTAATATAATTGTATCTTTTGTTCAGAAAAGCAGCAGTCTTCTCTGGTCCCTGTGTCCATGCTGGTAGTAAACTGGGGCTACTGTCTTCCAGAGTCCTTTGAAGCTATCGAGTTTTAGAAATCCATTGAATCTCTATTTGCATATGTATGTTAGTGAACATTCAAACAACTCATCTACATAAGCAAAAGAAGAACATCTGTTTTCCTTTCCTAACTAGTATGAATTGATCATAGATTTTTCAGAGGCTTTATGGTTGGGAGCTCTGTAGTATCTGATCCCAACATGTATTATAGAGCCATCTCCTGGCCAAAATAAAGAAAGAAGAATAAAAGGAAGGAAGTGATTCCTGAGAATCAGAGAGCTTGAGAGGCTCAGCATCCTCATACTTCAAGGCAGTGAGATACTCTTTCTCAGTGAAGTTCTAGACCTTCCACAGAAGTAGCAAATATCACAGGTCACAGTGAGAAAGGCCTGTTAGGATGGATGACTTGATTCTCAGTGATGCGATAGCTCACAGAAACTTAACTGGCTTTATTCCCCAAGGTCACAGAGATTATAATATTTTTAAGCCCAAATCCAGAAACCTGCTGTGCTTGTAGGACCATAATACAGTTTTTCCACTCCTTTGTTCACATAATACACAGCTTGTATGCTTGATGCAGAATTGCAAATTGGAGTGAAAGGTATGTAATGAGCAGAAAGGGAGGTAGGAGTTAGAACTATTTTAAAAAGATTAGCAAACCACAGAGAGAGCACTGGACTAGGAGTATGAAACATGCACTCTAGTCCTGGCTCATCTAAATATGAGTGAGCTCAGGTGCATGGTCCCTCCTCAGGGTCTCAGTTTTCTCAAGATCTCAGATAATTTATAAAACTCTAAGTAATCAAAACTCTCCCCACATTTTATGCTATATGTTGTTGCTCAACACACAAAACATAACACACAACCTCTCACCACCACAACCATGCTCAGTTGTAAAAATAATTCCCCTCCTCATCAAAACAAGGTCACACAGTCAAAATACTTCTGACCTCAGTATCCTAGCACCCTATAATCTCAGAACCATTACACCTGCCTCCTATTTCTTCCAAGTACAAGAAAATGGAAGAGATTTTTTTATGGAATAAATTAATCCCATGGAATTTATGAAATAATAATTAACCTCTCAGGTCACACCAGGTCAACTTCTTCACTCTTTGGGAATACTTTGAAAAGTTAGGCTAAATACTAGATATTTTAGCTAGAATTTGAGCTTGTGTAGGACACGCATTTAGGAAGTTAGAGAAGCTTTGTCCAGTATTTCCAACCTACAGAATATCAGTTAGACCTGACAGAGAACTCATATTTCCCATTGAACCTCCTTTATTTTTTGCTTTTTGCATTATGTGGGATTGAACCAAGCCCTTTCACATTGAGCTATATACCCAGCCCTTTTTATGTTGAGATTGGGTCTTGGTAAATAATTCCTAAGTTGCCCAGGCTGGGGTTGAACTTGTGACACTCTAGCCTTAGCCTCCCAGAGAGAGCTCTGAGATTATGGTAGGTGTCACTACATCTGGCTCCTATTGAGCTTCTTTACGTTTCAGGTGAAGGAACTGAGGTCCAGATGTGGCTCACTAATGTTCAGAGGTGGATTCAGACCTTGAAGTCACAGCTTCCAACTCTTGAGACTGCATTTTGTCCACACAAGCTGTCACTACACTTCTCTTTTGAAAATCTCTGACGCAGTCAGTGGTCCATGGGTTCTGATGTCACTGGCATGAGCTAGAGAACTGTGTCAGCCCTCTAGGGACACCTACCTTCACTAGGATCAAAGCAAAGACAAGAGGAAAAGGGACACAGGTAGAGTAGACCAGAGAATCAGGTCCTCTTAGGAATATAACTTGGAACTTCAAGGGCAAGGAAAGCATATTAGTTTTTAAACTCTTCTTCCCTTGGTTTCAAGCACAACTTCTAGTTCAGAGTAGATTCCATGAACAGAAGATGATGGTGTGAGGAAGAATGGGGACATAATAAGAGCCACATAGGGTAAAACTAACTCCTTGCCTTTGTTGAAAGAGCAGTGTAGGCTGCTGAAGAGTTTCCTTCACCATTGTGGTGGTGAAACTTAATTGTGTCAATTTAATTACTTGGGAGCCACCCAGAGGATTAGTAAAACACACTTCTAGGGGTGTCCACATGGATAACAGAGGCCTGACCCTGGGGTCTATATTTGGTCCCTGGTGCTGTTTCCTGCTGTGCTTCCCAGCTGCCATGAACTGAATATAATTGCTCCACTACATTCTTCCGCCATGATGTTTCTGCCTTGGTGTCAGCCAACCATGGAATGAATTCCCTGGAGCCATGAACCAAGTTAAGCCTCTACTCCTTTAAATTGTGAGTTCAGGTGAGTGTCTCAGGGATGGGAAAGTTGATTAGTACAATCATCACATTTTTAAATTACTTGCTTCTCCTTACATCACTGCCTGTTAACTGGCCTAGCTAGGATTCCTTACCGTGATACCATAACCATTCTCTTTGATTAATCTCAACCGCTTTGCCTCTTTCAGCCTGCACTGTAAGTACCTCATGCAATTCACCTACACTTTAGATGCTGCATGTTGTTGGAAGAAAGTACACGAACACACACACACACACACACACGCACGCACGCATGCACGCACGCACACACATGCACACAGTTAAGTCCAAGAACTCTCCAGCCTAGAACTCATTATTGAAATTGTAGATCTAAATACTTATGTAGCATCTCTTCTTGAATGGCTAATGGGTTTCTCAAATACAACACAGCCAAAGAACAGCTGTTCTTACCCTTTTGTCCTCACCCTGCAAGTCTGTACTTACTCTAGTCTTCCTGATATAGGAAACGACCATATTTTCCACTAAGTTCCTTGGCCCTAAAACCCAGTCTTTGTCCCTAGTTTTTCTTTGTCTTTCATAACCTCACATTAAATACTTCAGTATACATATTTTTAAAAATCCCCAAGCTATATTCAGGAAGCCAATCACTTCCTACCCCTTTAACGTGTGGGAACTTTATTCCAGAGGGAATAAAGAAATAAATAAAGAAAAGAAGAATGTAATGGAACCTACTGAGAAAATTATATTTGGGAGAAAATTTTTCATGTTCCTGCACTGAGGGCCAGCTCACCATGAAGACAGAATGCATAAGGCAGTTCTGATATATCTATCTGTGTCCTGGAAAAGAATTTACACTGCTGCCATCATCTATTGGCACTTTGTCTCAAAGAAAATTAAAAATTGAATCCAGGCAGGTTTATAAAGAAATTTTTCAGAAATTTAGAATCTTTTTGTTACTCCTGCCTGCATCCATGTATAACACATAAGTTGATTCCCAACTTCTTATGAGGATTAACTCCCTGTCTTGACTTTTAAGAGCATTGCGTGACTTCTGCCTTCAGACAACTTCAAGTTAGAGGAACTACATGTACCCTCCCCCTTGAAGCAAATTACGAAAGACAAAATATATAGTATGCCAATGTTTAAAACATTGGATATTGTGCAACAAAAGCTGGAGAACTTCAGAGACAGGCAGCACACTGAATGTATCCTAGGATTGTTCCAGGGTGCTGAAAAGCAAGGACCGTTTCCAACAACACGAAGAGCATCTATATGGCACGTACGATGTACCTGACAGAGCCCTGAGTACTGTACTATTGTCTTCACTTCCCAGAAGAGAAAACTGAGACAAAATGTTTTGAATCTCATTCATTTGTACAACAGTTATATAATGGAGCTGAAATTTTGTCTAGACAACCTGGACCCAGAGTTCATGATCATAACCACTTAAAATTCCAGTTCAATGAGATTTCCGAAAGTATATGACAAAGGGTAGGAGTTGAGAAAGCTGAGACAAGTATAGGGCAGGTAATGGGGGTGGTTAAAACTGCAATTATATGAAGAATTCAGAATATGAATTAAAAACCAGCTCACAGGGGAGAAGGCCAGGCAAAGGCAAGAAGGATTAAAACTACACTGCCATAGATCAGGGACTGTCAGGAGGGACCAGGAATGGAAGGCATAAGGAAGAACTCTTTTCTAGAGACTTCCAAAGGTGCAAGGCACTCCTTACACCTGGGTTTTGTACTTCAAACCTCCAGAACTGAGAATTTATGATAATCATCAATTTTGTCATACTTTGTTACCACAATGTTGAGAAATGAATACGAGTTTTGCTTTTCAGTGCATGGAAAGAAAGTGGTTTTGCCTGAAGGATTTTCAAGCCATCCATGAGTTGTGCTTGAGAACTGTGCAACATGATCAGGGGAACTGCAAGAAGCTGATTCTCAGGACTTCCTAAAAAGAGCCAGAGGAGCAATGCAAGCTTGTAAGCAAGAGCCTTGGTATAGCTAACAGTTGGTTTTGGTGAGTGGATTAAATGGTTTTGTGCTTTGTTTTCCATGCTATTAGCAAGTACCACAGTCTAAAGGGAAAAAAGAATATCAACTCTTTGATCCCTCTTACTCTTCTTCCAAAGAACAGAGCCTTTCTAAACTCTATGATATTAACAAACAGTGACAGTGTCTAGGATAGAACACAATAGTTTCCCACATATTCAATTTCTCTCTAACTTCCTATGAAAATAGCATTTTGAAAATTATTCCAGACAAGGCAGAATTGTGAGAGCTGGATTTTCCCTTTCCTCAAAACAAAGCAAATACCATACATAATATATGAACATATTTCAAGACATTATATATGAGACAGCAAAGAAACCTCAGCATCAGGAACCACACAAGCTAAATCCTTCAATTTTCCCAGATTACTGTCTGGAGAAAGTATCCAGGCCATAGCATAGGGAAAGGAAATCTAGACAGACTTGGCATTCTCCCTGAATTGAGAGAATAAAGCTGGAAGTACAGTTACGATAAGGCAGCTATAATTCTCAGGGCAGAGTTCAAAAGATTAGAAGAGGACAGGGACAGAGCACCTGGAATTTGAAGAGCCTTCTCTAAAGTGTTAGCTTTCTAGTGATCAGAAACTGTGTTTGGGGAAAGTAGCAGAAGCCAGGGAAGCAATCATCTGAAAAGAATAGAAGAAGCAATTATTTAACCTCACAGAGAGCCAGGAATAATGCCTCTTCCCACCAACCTGAGTACAAGACCTCATAATTGATGGGATACAGGTAGAGTATCCAGAAGGGTATGTTTCTGCCGTGGCACAAAATTAGATCCACACTAATTTGATCTCACCTAACAAAGCTTAAAAGCAAGATACAAAAGTATTGGATTATTTCCAAATAATATATACTCTGTAATCAAAGTTCAAAAATACTTTCAAGAGTATGAAAACATCCATCATATAAAATGTAACATTCAGACCTTCAGCATCCAGCCAAAAATTATGTGACATGCAAAAGTTTGTAAATGGGGAGGGGAGGAGGGGGTGAAGGGAGCACAGAGACAAGGGGAAAACAATGAGAACCAAGAACTGTCATGTGAAGGTACATTCATGAATGTAACTGTATTGTAGACCTAGATTGTACCAATAAACTCAATAAAAAAAAAGAAATATGATCCCCAATTAAGATGAAATCAGGGCATCAAAACTGATGAAGAAATGAAGATGATATAACTAATAGATAAGTCATTAAAAATTATTATAACCATTTCACATGCTGAAAAAAAGAGAGGAAAGACTGAAAATAAAGGTTAACACACTAAATATGCTTTTGTAAGACACAGATTAAGATTCCAGACACAAAACTGTCATATCTAGTCAGATGTGGTTGTGCATGTTTGCAATCCCAGAATCCTCTGGGAGGCTGAGGCAGAAGGATCAGGAGTTAGAGTCCATCCTGGGCAATTTAGCAATTTAGTGAGATCCTGTCTATGCATGAATGAATGAATTTAAAAAGGGCTGAGAGCCGGGCATGGTGGTGCACGTGCCTGTAATCCCAGCACTCGGGAGGCTGAGGCAGGAGGATCGCTGTGAGTTCGAGAACAGTCTGGGCTACATAGTGAGTTCCAGGCCAGTCTCAACTACATAGTGAGACCCTGTCTCAAGAAACCAAATAAATAAATAAATAAATAAATAAATAAAAAGGGTTGAGAATGTGACTTAGTAATGAAAGTCCCTGGGTTCAATTCCCAGTATTAAAAAAGAAAATAAACACTGTAATTCATTATTTGGATGAAAATTAAAGCAGATTACCTACAATAGACAAAAAAATTAAAGACCTTGAAGACAAAGCAATAGAAACTACCCAAAATAAAACTCAGAGAACAAAAGTAATGTAAATATGAGCAGAAGATTTCTATTTTCACACAAGATGGACAAGAAGAGATTATATTTTCATTTCCTCTGAAACAGCAAAATAAAAGCAATATACAATATATTTAAATCAAGATGCAGTATCATTCTCTGACAGATAAATTAGTTGATCAACAAACTAGTTGAGAAAGTGTCCAGTCTGCTGGACAAGGAAAGTATGATAATCAATTTTATGCATAAACTTGGCTGGCCTGTGGTATCTAGATAACTGATAGAACATTATTCTGAGTGTCTCTGTGTGCGTGTTTTTAGATAAAATTAATATTTTTAGAATGGCACACTTTGAATAAAGGCTGTGTGTACTCCTCATCCATTCAGTTAAATACCTGAATAGAAAAAAAGCAGACCTTGCCCAGCAAAATGGAAATTTAACCAGCAGTTGCTCCCTTTGGTTTTGAGCTACAGCATTGACTTTTTCCCAGGTCTTCCATATCTTGGCAGATCTTGGACTTCTCTGCCTCTGTAAATACCTAAGCCAAATAAAAATAATAGCTCATTTCTCTAGTGAATCTTGAGTATGTCAGATGGAGAATTCAGGTAGTACCTAACAGCCTTCATGAGTTAAAAGTTAAAAATTAAAAGACTGGGGGGGCAAGGAGGTGGAGTTCATGAGAAAGATTTCCAGAGAGGAAAAATTTGCACACAAGAAAGAGAACTGTAGGGATATTTCTTAGCTTTTAAGCAGGCACTGTTTAGTGAATAGCCTGGAGAAAGATACACTGGCAACAATTAGAAGTAACAGTGCCCGGTATATATGTAGCACTGGGAATAATGCCTGATAGTCAGATTAGAACACTCATCAATCTTGTTGCATTCAGCATTTACTAAGAAGAGCTTTGCCTCAGTAAGTTCCAGAGTATTTGTATGAATACAAAAACATATAATATCTAACATTATCGGTGTATGGTAGCAAATAAAAATTATTATGCCTACCTAGATGCAGAAAATATTATCCAAAATAAAAAAAATCAACCAATTTATGACAAGTCTGGAACTGACACAGATGTTGAATTACCATAAAAGGACATTAAAATAACTATAATACCTGTATTCCATATTTAAATATTTAAATAGAAACATAGAATGTATAAAATATATGCAAATTAAATTTGTAGAAATGTAAATTTTACTTTGTGCAATAACACATGGTAAATAATGGTACTGAATGATATAAAGGTAAATACAAATATATAAATCTATATATACATAAATTTACATATAATAAAATTAGAACACACACATATAAAAAATAGCATGAGGTGGTCTTATATCTAAGTTGATTTTCAGAAGAGACTATAGAGTACTCAACCTCTTTGGCATCAGTTTCATGAAAAACAATTTTTCCATCAAAAAGGGGAGAGTCTTACAGGATTTTTTTTTTTAGTTTCTTTTTTTTTTTTATTAGTATATCACATTCCCCAGAGCTAGCATCACCACCTCAGCTGCACCTCAGATGATCAGGCACAGATTCTCATGAGGATCACATAACCTATAATCCTAGCTTGCTAAGTTCACATTGTGGTTCATGCTCCTTTGAAAACCTGAAGCCAAGGTTCATCTGATGGGAGGTGGAGCTCAAGGAGTGATCCCAGGAATGGGGAGCAGTTGTTAGTTTCCTTGCTAGACTGCCTCTCACTTCCTGCTGTGCATCTCATGTCCAAAAGGGTCAAAAATCCCTACGGTCCATGCCCAGGGACTTGAGAAATCCCTGACATAGGGAATGGAGAACAGTTGACATTTAATGAGATGGTGGCTGTGAATTTTCCAAACCTGATGAAAATAAGAGACAATAAAGCATCCCCATGGGCTAAGGAAGCAAAATATATCTGAAGAATGATTAAAACATTTTCTTATAAAATGGAGAAAGTATTAACCATTTTAAAAGGTCAATAAATATAGCTATGTGAAATAAACTCTCATAATCAAAATCATAGAGCAAGTGAAAGGACGTTGCTCTTGGGCTTACTAAATTGCCTTGTTTTAGAGAGTTTCTCTGGGATATTCATGAATCTACCTGGTCATTAACATGCTGAGGATCTCCCTACATATGTTCAATTCATTCATATTATGGCATGGAGTCTGTTTCTTTATATATTTGCAACAATATGTTGCATACAAGAAACACACCTAGTGAAAAAAGAAGCCCATAGACTGAAAGTGAAAAGATAGAAAACAATTCTCCACGTGACAGGAGCCCAGAAAAACACAGGGGTAGCAATCTTATTTGCAGACAAAGTAAATTTCAAACCAAAACTGAATCTAGTACTATTGATGTAGGACAGTACTGCATCATACCTCTATGAATGTAATTATCTAGTACCTGCTTTATGATACATAGTAGGGACCATGCTTTATCAGAGCTACATTTAATGATATTACTGTAGAATGTTCTCTTTCCAGATGCTGATTAAGAGGCTAATAGAAAAAATGGTGCCAGGTACCACAACAGCAACAGGACTTTGCTATTGTCTAGATATTATTCTTTTCTTTGGTTTTTTTTTTTTTAATGGAATGTGCTGAATGTCTATAATTTTGTTCAGATGACTGCAGAACCTGGAAAAGCTATTGCTGCTATCGATGCATAACATACTATTATTAGTCTTTATACACACACACACACACACACACACACACACACACACACATATATATATATTTGAAACAGTACAATTTCACTAACACATTTCAGCATAAACTGTTTAATGGTGACTGACACTGTTGTATGTTCAACCCGAGGACTCGTGTCTTTTCTCAAGTATGAAAGATTAACATAGATTATTTTTTTTCTCTTTCACCCTTAAACGTTTTATAATCTGTTGTTTAAGGCTTTTTAAAAAGTAATTGTTTCTTTTAGTATCTAGAAGTGGTTTTTTGCTATGTATTAATTTCCTACAAGGTAGATGATTATTCTGACACTGTTGTATGTTCAACCCGAGGACTCGTGTCTTTTCTCAAGTATGAAAGATTAACATAGATTATTTTTTTTCTCTTTCACCCTTAAACGTTTTATAATCTGTTGTTTAAGGCTTTTTAAAAAGTAATTGTTTCTTTTAGTATCTAGAAGTGGTTTTTTGCTATGTATTAATTTCCTACAAGGTAGATGATTATTATATATCACAAATATATATGGATATAAAAGTGGAAAACAGACATTTTTTTTTGGTCACTGTGTTCTTTTTAAACTTGTAATAGCTTCTTGTTTTCAGATTATAAAGAGTTTTATAGTCTGTACTCAACAAGATTAGCATCTTCAATGCTTGGAAGAGGGTAAGTCAGCTCTGTTTAGCCGCCACCCTAGTGTTCAGCTGGTGTGTGTAGTAATCTGTGGAGGGCCAGAAAGCCCCCGATGGAGATGTTCTCCTTTAATGAGTGTTCTTACTCTCTAGGCCAGGAATCACTGCTGAGTCTGGACCATCTTAGCCTGCCTCAAGGATTTTATCTCAGGCCTCACTTCCTGTTCTGAGGAAGTTGCTGCTCTATGTCTCAACAACCATTTCCTGTTGTCATTTAATGAAGCCTCTTCTTCTTCATTATAGTTGATTAGATCTTGGCACCAAACAATTGAAGGCCACCTCCTAGCTTCTAAGGTTCTAAAAGATCCAAAGCAAACTCATTTGCATCTATCTTCCCTAGGATGGAGTCTCTTTGATGACTTCTTCTACCTTTTATTAGCTGGCTATTGACTGAAATTGCATTGTCTTCTGGTCTGATTTTACTAGTAATGGAATGGGATGATACTAAAACAGAACTTTACAAATGTTTTTAAATGGATAATACATTTCCAAATTTTAAAGAATATATACAAAGAGAAAAATGTTGGACTAGAGATAAAGTGGGTTATTTTACTGTTTATGGAGCACCCAACCTGTTGGGCATTATATTAAGTACTTTCCACATTTAACCTCACTTATTCCTTCATCCATTCTGTGCCACTCCGAGATAAATGTCTTTAACTTTATTTTATGCATAAATAGAGGACCCATGAGATCAGGCTATTTGATCAAATCCATACAAAAAATGACCAACAGAGTCAGGATATAAACTTAGGTATGTCTGTCCTAGAAAAGTAGCATTTGAGTAAGAACATTTGCTTCTAAAATTAGACAGGTATTCCTTTGAGTCCTTAATTTTAAGGTCTAATGAGAATTTTAATTGTGTTGTAATCACACTGATTCTCTATACCTCAAAAAAATGCTTGGTTTAATTCTTACAGGGGAGTGATGTGAGAAATGACATGTTAAAAGAATTAACACAGAATTTGACGCACAGTAATAGCTGAATAAGTATTATAATTAATATTATTACTTTCTGCTCCAGACTAATTTTTGCCAAACAATATGCACTTGAATCTGTGACCATCATAACAATTTGATATAGCAAATAAATGTCTTTAACATAAATCTTTTCCCCAAGTTCTAGGTTCATATCTGTTATGATTTAGGTCTAGAATGCCTCCCACAAGCATCATACATTCATAGGTGAGGCTTTTGGAAGGTGACTGATCATGGAGGTGCTGTTCTCATCAGAGCATCCCTAGCTGACAGTGGTATTAGGAGGTGGAGCCAGTTCCGAGTTTGGAGACTGACACTCCTTTTCTGACTTCTCCTTTTGTTCTCTGCTTCCTGGCTTCTGTGATGTAAGCAGCTTTCTTATGCCCAGACCCTTCCACAATTCGCTTCCTGCCTTGGAGCCAGCTAACTATGGGCTGAGTCCTCTAAAAGCCACAAACCAAGATAAACCTCTCCTTTTCCTTGTTGATGTCAAGTATTTTGTGTCAGCAGTGAGAAACTAAGACAATATCCTCCCGCACATTTTTACCTCTGCCTTTATATGTGAGTCTCAACTCCATCCTCTCCCAAATAAATTCCTCTTTGTTCCCCCTCCTGTCCAGTTAGAAACTGTCACCCAGCCTGTTTCACAAGTCAAAGACTTTGGACTGGTCTTCCAATCACTGTGTCCAGCAGAAGTTCACTTCTTCCCGTCCCCAGTGACACCCATCAATTCAAGCTGTTGGAATTTCTCTTCTAATTTGTAACCCTTTTAGAAATCCTTCTTCTTCTATGCTGGTCTATTTCCTTGAAACAAATTTATTCTACTCACCCTTTAACATTTAACCTTTTCTTCTTGCCCCTTGTCATGACTTGAACCAATTCCCATTCTACATTGTTCCGTAGTCTTCTTTCTACAAAGTATATTTAATTCTCTAACTCCCTTGTTTAAAGTATTTTATTGGAGTCTTACATATTCAGGGTGATCGCAGTTTTTTAATACATACACAAGATCTCTCTTCATCTGGCCTTGGCCTACCCTTCTGGCTTCACCTCCACAATTCTCCTCTTTACTCACTCTGCTATTCATGTCAAAGTGTTCCTTTCAGTTATTTTAGGTATGCATGACCTTGCTTCACTGTGCATACTTTCAGTTTCAACTCTGGGACTTCTGGCCTATTACTCCTGTTATCAGAATTGCCTCTGTTCTAGCTATCTTCTTTTCCTATTGGCATGCATTAGCTTGAAATAAATGTTGAATAAATATCTGCTTGGATAAATAAATGAAAAATTGTTGTGAGATGACTGCAAAAGGTTTACATTAAGGATGAGTATTCTTGGAAATATTTGATTCAAAAGTAATTGGTAGTGGAGTTGAATAAATTTGTTTCAAGGAAAATAGACTGGCACAGAGGGGAATTTCTAAAAAGATTACAATATAAATCACTATGAATCTTCAAGGGCCAGGTCCCTGGGCTCAGGCCCAAGTTCTAGAATGGAGGAGCCACCAATAATAAAATGATTAAAAATTAAAAGAGACAGAGCATTGGGGCCAGTATGTTCAATATGTAAATAAAATATTAAGAGCTTTGTCAAAGAGATGGTGCTGGACAATTTGAGAGGTAATTTTAAGAAATATATAGAGCATTGGAGGTTAATTGGGCATTGCTAATCCCAGTTTAAGGACAAACACTCATAGCAGCTTTCATGGGACCCAGGGGCAGTGCCGTGGATAGAAGAAGTTGGTGGTAGGCACAAGAGTCAGTACTCACATCCACAGGTAGCAACAAAGATATCGATCCTCTCTACCGCTGGTTTCACAAGAAACACCACTGTTGTGACATGGACACAAAGGAAGAAGGAACAGTGGGAAATACAGAATAGCCAAGGATTGGTAAACAGAGTGCGCATGTGGAAACTGGCTTCATTTACAAGGGTAGAGTTTATTAGATGCAGATTTATTTGTGACTACTATTCTCATCTTTAAATTGATATGACCTAGGAGGAATAGTCTTCACTGATAAAAAGGCTTAAGCCAATATAAGTTTGGGCAAGGGTTTAAAACCGTGATAATAGGAATAAAACAGGAGACACTAATGAAGAAGAAAGTGCCAGAATAGGAACAGTGACAGAAGCTTAGCATGTATGCAGCCCTAGATTGGATTCCCAGCACTGCAGGAAAAAAATCCTGCCATTAATAAGTGTGTCATGGAAGAAAAGGAGAAAAATTCCCTCAGGAAAATTAAGGAGGTTCCACATAAAACAAAGAGGATTATCTTCCCTTGTTTTCCATGAAAACATGTTGCTAATTAAGCTGTAAAGTAAGCACCCCTGGTAAAGATAAAAGGAGTGGGTGCATGTGTATGTTACAAAATATTGAAAACTTATACTTTTAGCCAAAGCACAGTTAATTTACTGAGAAAATGCTATGTGTTAACACTATAGTACGATATTGAATCATTTTATTCTCAAACAGCCAAAGGAGAAGTATTAGCTTTATTTGACTGCTAGGATATGGATGGTTAAGCAACTTTACAAGACTTCAACAGGTAATAAGTAGAGGAGTCAAGATTCAAACCCAGGACACTGGTTGTAAGTTCCACAGTTTTAAGTGCTGTGTAGCAGCTAGAGAGGACCAGCCCGTGCTTTAGAATAATACTGTTGGAATCTCTTAGACCTGGAATCTTCTTTTCTCCCTATTCATGCATTTAGGGTTTCATATAAATAAGTCATGAACCTTCATATGCTTCGGTAAAAATGATTAAAATGGGGCTAATCTTGTGCAAATATGCCCACTTTCTCCCAGATATTATGTTTGGATCTTTGTAAAGGGCTCTGAGATTTGTTAATAAAATCCATGCTGCAAAGATAAAAAGAAAAACTGGTATACACCCCTCAAAAATGAACCTAAATGGCTTAATGGCTATCATCACCTAACATTTTATAGTCTATTAGATTGACAAATCTTCTTTCAATGTACTTTACCTAAGAGAAAGTGATAAATATTGATAATACTTAATAGGAGAGAAGTACAAAAAGCTGTGTGAACTAGAGCTTTCTTTTCATCTGATCTTTAATATTTTACCTTAATCCTGCATTTATTGTCCCTCTTACTAGAAGGCTAACCCTTTGTGAAGAATGAAGTAGGAGGTTCTATGGAGTTATGTGAGACAAGGAACAGCATTATTTTTCTCACCTTACTGAGAGTTGCACATAGAGTTGAGACATGTGTTCCCTGTAACCTGAGTTAGCGGGGTTCACCCCCGCCCCACTGGAGGCTTTTATTTCCTCGTCTCTGCTACAAAGAGGCAGGACTAATTGTTCTTTCCAACTATGGCATGGCCCGCTTCTCTCTTTATCACTCACATTTTGTGTGTCCTAAGTTATACTTAAAGGAAAATTTCCTGACAGTAATAATAGATAGCAAGGGAAGCAGATCACCAGAAAGGGAGGTAGACATTTCTCATTAAGAATGAAATCGACTGTCCTCTGCTCAAGAATCATTCCGAAGTGGCTCAGCCAAAACACAAGGCAGACATGGGAGCGGGGAGCCGCAGAGTTGACCTGAACGACCTCTGCAAATTCATTCTGCAACACTAATATCCTGTGTCTGCACATAATAAATGTTCGATAAATATTTGTTAAGTAAATAAATTCCATGTGCACTTTGTACCTTTCTGGCCTAAGAAATACTTTCTAGTGTTATTATCTCATACTTATCACATATGCATATCACATATACCTGCCTTGCAGGTAGTCCTTTTTGTTTTCTGTATCATTTAAAATTTATTTTGGCTGTTACATAAAAACATAAAAAGAAGCATAGAAGTGGAGAACTTCCTGATTCTTTGATATTTTTATATTTCGCACCAGTTTAAATCAAGCATTTACCTTTGTTGTGGTGCAAACATTTAGAATCCTTCCTTTTAACTTTTGAAATATGCAGAACATATTGGTATTTGTAGCCACCCAGCTGTGTGAACCATAACCAGCTGACTGTGCAATGATAGTACAACAGGACGACTTGCTCCTAAATGTACCTTAGTAAACCCCCTCCTTCCCTTCCCTACACTCTCCAGGCCCCAGTAACCAGCACTCTGTTCTCAACTTCGATGTCAGCAACTGCTTCACATTCCACACGAGGGAGACCACACAGTACTTGCAGGTATTCTTAACCCCCTTTCCCAGAACCGAGAGACTGAGCCCTGGAGCCTTTGAGTGATTGTACCACGGGTCACAGAGCTAGTAAATAATGCAGCCAGGTCTCCAACCAAGAGCTTTTAAGTCTAAATCCTATGTTCTTTCCACGGTATTATGCAAGCCTCGTAATTCTAAGATACAGTCCTAAAATAACACAAAAGACTCAGCCAGCCTCCTTCTTTATTCCCTTGACCTCATTAAAGCTTTAAATGGAACTTGTCCTCGCAAACTTAGGGTGCAACACAAATCCATCTGAGATTCTAGGGCACGTAGCAACAGCTTGCTTTAATCTAATAATTGGCTGAAGTAGAACCACAGAAAGGACATAAAAAGGGCAAATTGTTATTTTTCAAAATCAAGCCATTCCCTGCCTAAGAGGTTCACAGCTTTTTCCTTTTCCAAGAAAATATTTAGCCCTCTAAAAGATTTCTTCCCGTTAACAATATTTTTACAGCCTTTGTGATATTTTTACAGCGTTTTAGATGCAACCTAAATAGTATATATTTCAAGAATGGAACCATTACTTTAAGAACGCTGCATATGTTTAAAAGTGTCTTTTATGAGGTTTATTAAAAGAAGCCATAAATTTCAGAGAAAGGTTTAAGCTGTATTACATTGATCTTACTTCTCATTTAAACAAAATGTAAACTTTAAGTAAAACCTCGATGTGGAATGTAAACTCACTCATATACCTTGAGCTTGCTTGTTCGCATGTGCCACCTTTAAAATATTAAATCATCTGTGAAGCACTCTGTTCCTTTGAATGTTTTCCAATCACAACAAATGGCTTTCTGGTGATTGCTTGTACCTGTTGAATTTCTTGGATTCATTCACAGCAGAGCATGGGTGGTGCCCGTTGTATGAAGCGATGGGTCTTTAAACCGACATGGGCTCTTCGTGCCAAAGGCTGCCCTAGCTCTCAAGGTGCCCTCTCCACAGATGAACTCATGCACCAAAGACAGACACTCTTATCCCCATTTTATAGATGGAAACACCAAGACACGGTGAAGCACTGAGCCAGTTTCAAGGCCATGGAGTTCGTAAGAGTCAGCATGTGATCCCCATCAGTCTGGCTCCAGGTGGATGAAGTTCAAGTTCAACTCTATACCCAGTACTACCCGGCCTTCTTTATAGGATTATGAAGAGGATTAGATGAGGTCATACACAGAATGCATTTATCACAGTGCTTGACAGATAGCACTCGTCAAGATCAGCAGTTATTAACATCAGAATTATTATTAGGTAGTTGTGTTAGGACTGATCACTTCTAGCGGGGCCATCCTTCACAAAGGCCAAGGCAAAATGTTCTGTGAGCTCAAAAGTACCCTCTGAGATACTGTGACATAATAACAAACATATATTTGATCTTCATCTCCAGTTCCTGGCACCGAGCTCCTAAACGCCTTGGGAAATTCTTTTCTGTTTACGTATCTTTTTTTTTTATTGGTATATGTTCACAATACATTTAATCTGGGGAGTGGGTGAGTGTGCATAGTTAATCGGGATCATTTTTTTATCCCTTTACCTCTCTCCTAACCTCCCCCTTCTCCCTAAGCCCCTTCCTCATCTCCAGAGTTTGCCTCTCAGTGTCCTACCATCTCTCCATTATTTTACTCTTTATTTATATATTTGGTTTTTCATATAAGAGACACCATGTGACATTTAGCTTACTATGTCTAACTTATTTTACTTAACACAATGATCTCAAGATCCATCCATTTTTCTGTAGATGATAATCTTCTTTGTGGCTGAATAATTTCTATTGTGTATTGATATTCATTTTCTATCCCTTGGAGTTTCTGAGTGATGGAGGGAAGAGGAGTAACTTTTATTATTCATGATAAAACCCCTTCTGCTGTACTTAAGTTTGTGTTAATGAGATGGCTGGTGACCGGAAGCCCCTGGCCAGTTTCAGGAAAGGTCCTGGTTGCTCGAAGAAATCAACCATGATACTGTAGAGTTGGAACTTTCAGCCCTACCTCCATCCTCCACAGAGGTGAGGGGATTGAGTTAATCCCAATGACCAATGACCAGTGGCATTATAAAAGCCACAGAGCTTCCTTTCTGGGTTGATGTGTGAGTGGCACATCCGGATTAGGGACAGGGAGGGTCCAGTGCTCAGGTCCCTTCCAGGGCTCACCCCTTGTACCTTTTCCCTTAGCTGTTTCTCTGAGAAGGCATCAAGAAAGTGTTTCCCTGAATTCCACAGGCTGAATGGCAGAGTACCACAACAGAAGGGGATCCCCTGCAGCAAAGCCATGCAGAAGCACAAAAACTTGGGGGACTGCCCCTGCCATTGCACTCTTGAGGGACTGAACCCTTGGCCTGTTGGGTCTGTGGGAACTCCAGATGATTGGCATCAGAACAGAATTAAATAGTGAAACATCCCCTCAATAGCAGAGAATGGTGGAGTGTGGAGAAAAAAACCCACACCCTTGGTACCAGAAGTACTCTAAGTGGAGCAATGGGGTTTTCCTTTAACCTCTCAGCCCAGGCTCTTGTAAAATCTAGTTAACACTGATTGCCTAGCAAGGAAACAGAAATTACAGAATCAATCACCTCTATAGGAAAGACAGGTGGTCCCAGCATCACAGTAATTCAGATCTCATTTGTAAGAGTTTCAGTCATTTCTAGTCCCATAGTAAATCTCCTTGAAGAAAAGGGTGGCATCTCATGTCTCCTCCTCCAACACCCAGACCCTAATCTCAGAGCAATTCCTATTCATTCTGTCTCTATGTTTTTACACTTTTATATTCTTCTATCTAGAATGTTTTTGTATCCCACCTCTACAAAGCAAACTTTTATTCATCCTTCACTACCAAGGTCAAATGCCTCCCCTTCAGTTTTCCCTTCCTTAAGACTCTGTTGACACTTTTTAATAATATTTAGAAGGTTGTATTATATTTATAGACTTACATTTCTGCTTCTCCTGCTACAGTCCAGACTAAACAGCCTGAAAAAGTGAGCAGGGCATTATTCATTTCTGTATCTTTTCACCTAACACAAAGCCTAGCCTGAAGGATAACTTCCATAAAAGTCTAAGTAAATGAGTTTATAATGACCCCTGTGGTCCTAGCTCACGCATTTTATCTCAGCAGCTGGTCATATTAAAATCAAGTACTAGTAGAATCAGAAAAGTGCCACTCACCCAATCCTGTGCCTAAGCTGATATCTATAGAGGTTATGGGACAAAATCTGAAGTACTGAACTTTGATCCTTCTGGACCCAGAGAAAATAAAGTAGTAGTTTAAAATCCAATTCTTATAAAGCCCCTGGTCACAGTGTTACCTGATGCCGCCTCACAAAGTCCTTAGACCATCGCAACCAAATTCCTCATCTTAGTACTACCAATTATTATTCACATGCCTTGTCAGACATGGCTAGAAAACTTCAGAACTGAGTGGATGCTGTAGGTCAAGTCCTGTCAGGTCGCAATTTCTGGAAAGCAGGGAGAAAATTGGCTTCCACCAGAGTTAACATAGAGACAGTGTAAAGTGGGCCTGATGGGTTAGGAGAACTGTGTATAAATGTATAAACATGCGGTTGTCACTCACTACTCCTGTTCATTTTACCGTCTACTAACCCACTGCTGGAGTTTCTATTTTGAGAAGAAAGGTACTGGGACACCAGTTTTCTGAAGAGCTTGTCAGGTGGTTCATTAGTACACAGATAATATCTCACCTAACTCATTATGTAGCAGTGACATCTGCTGGGGACCACTGTCACTTCAGGGTTCTTGCTTTTGTATGATATTAAGTAACTAAAATGCTCATCAGTTAACTTTGTTAACAACCTTATAAAGCAATTCAGGCTCTGATTGGCACTTGTCAGATGAAATAAATGACTTAATGTCACGCAGCTGATATGTAGCAGAGCTCGAATTTGAACCCAGAGCCAGATGAGTCCAGATCTGTGCTCTCCACCATTAAAACCTGCTGCCTTCATCTTCCTCACTTTAGGTGTATTCACTATATAGTACCTGTCTTTGTTTTTTGTTGTACTTGTTTCCTTTTTATTAAGACCTACTTATAATACATAGTAACTATTCACCTTGGGGAATGGGTGCGCATAGATACCACAGCTTAACCATTTTTCTTCCTTTTCTCCTCCCTGCCTTTCAGTCTCCTCCTATCCCCAGCCCCCTTTTCCATCTCCACAAAGTCTACCTCCCTGTTTCCTACTATCTATATATTGGTTTGCTCTTTAAATTCCTTATATTTTGTGTTTCTCATATAAAAGAAACCATGCAATGTTTGACCTTCTGTGTCTGATCTATTTCTTTTAGCCTTGTGCTCACAAGTACATCCCATTTCCTATAAATGACACACTCATCCTTCTTTCTGGCTTAATAGTACTCCCTTGTGTATATATAACACATTTTTGTTTCCATTTTTTTGCTGATGGGTATATAGGCTGCTTTATGTTTGTGTATGTGTTTCATCAGTGAATCCTGTCTTCCTACTGACACTTCTTGTGTTCACTTCCATATTTGTAATGCACAATTCCTGACGGATACTAGCTGCTTAATGAATATTTGTTGACTAAATGTTGCGCCAATGAATGAAAGAGCAAAAGGCTTCCAGTGCATGTGGGTGGTAGACACAGAGCAAAGGGCAGGAAGGGCCGCTCCTTGGACCTACCACATTTTACAATCCGGTTTCCAGAAAGTACATAAATGTGAGCAAGGATGACAGTATGTCCACTGTGATCATCCTGGAGGTCACTGAAATCCCTCGCGGTCTTCAGAATGGAGTCTGCACTTCCTGGTTTGGAAAAGAAGACTCTTGGGGATCTGGCTTCTGCCTGCCTCTCCAGTGTCATCGGAGCAATGTCCACGCTCCTTCACAAAGCACCTAGTGATGCGGCCCCATCTGCTTTTAGGGGCCTCCTACCTCCTCTCTCACCCCAGCAAGAGAAGTCTCCAGAGGTTTCCCAGAGCAATGGACACATATTCATACCTGGACTTTTATGCCTGTTTTCTCTCCTCAAATGCTGTGGTGACTGCTTACTTAATTATATTTTTTTTAACCCTTCACAATTTGGCATCTCCAGAGGCTTCACTAGCCTTCTCAGAAAGTTTCTCCTCTTCTTGTGCCCTTAGAGCTTTCTTGAGTGACATTAATCATGTTGTTTTAATCGCCGGCCTAATTATGTGTTTGCTTCTGGAGGTCATAAACTCAGGGGCCAGGAGCATCCCCTATTTATCTCTGTGTCCACTGTCCGTCCATTCAGCTTATCACAGGGAATCAGTGTGGAAGAACCCAAAATCTGCTTAGATGAAGGAACGCACAAATGAATGAATGATGAACAAATAAAAGAATGAATGAATAAATAAATGAAAGCATATATTCTTTAAAGTAAATAAAATGCAGTCAAGTTGTGTCAAGTGATCATGACAATAACATCTGGAATGACTGTTCCTCTGGGAAGTAGGGTATGAAATTTCCTTTTGGTCTGGAAGTGAAATATGGCTAGAAATCATCATTCTCTACATTACATGGAGGAACACTGAAAAGAGACAAGAGCACACAGGAGGAGTTGGTATAATCCCCTAATGGAGATGGATTAGATTTTCAGTACCTTATCCAGTGGGCTCCTGCGTTCAAATCATTAAACAGATTCCTATCAGATTACCTAACCTTCTTCTGTAGTTTTGTTCTTTCCTGGGGATGACCAAGGGGCTGTACCTTTCTAGGAATACCATTAAAAACTGCAACTGCTGGACCATGAAGACCATGCAGACTATGCACCTGGAGGTGTTTGAATTATTTCACTTAGCAGAATGTTCTCTAGTTTTATCCATATTGTCACAAAGAGCAGGATGACCTTCTTCCTAAAAGCTGAATAATCTCTCCCTCTCCCTCTCTTCATGTGTGTATGTGTGCATATATATGTACCTGTATATACTAGCCAGAAGAATTTTAAATTATATTCTATGCACACATGCCATATATAATATATATATAATCACATTACACACATATGTGTTTATACATGTGTGTATGTATACGTATGTTGTACATGAACATGTACAGATGTTTATAAATGTGTTTATATGTACAAACACATGTACCACATTTAGGCAGGATGAGTAGTTCAGATAGCTGGTGTACAGCATGATGATTATTTTATACTGGAACTTTGCTAAGAGCAGATTTCAGATGCTCCCACCAGACACACACAACTGTAACCATGGGAAGAGACAGATATGTTAATTGACTTGATTGTAATAATCACTTTACTTTACATATGTATATCAAAATATCACTCTATACGCCTTAAATATAATCATGTTTTATTTTAAAAATAGAAAATCTTCTGAGCATGAGTTGAGCACAGCAAGACAGGTCTTTCCTCTCCTTTCCTGTCCTCCCTGATGTCACTCCTGCCTGGAGGTGTCCCACCCTGGCAGTCTACAGTTCTACATACACAAGCACCAAATTTCTGAGGCAAATCTGGCTGGCAACAGAGCCAGCCTTTCATGGTTCCTGTGTTCTTACCACCTCCCAACTGCTTAAAGATTCTGCTGAATAATCTCGTCGTTCTTGCTACCAATTTAAGATCTGGGGAAGGGAAAGAAATGATAATAAAGCCAAGAGAAATTTCACAGGACTTTTTCCTCCATGGTCAGCTTGTCACAAATAACTAATTTTTAAATGTTCATTAAAAAATTGTAGTTAGAAACTGATTTACCAAATACAAAATAGCTTCAGTGTTTGTATGAACAGATACTGCATCAAAATGAGAAAGGCTAACTGGTGAATGTGAGTCTCTCCACAGAAGCGATGGCCATCTTCCTAGGCAATGTGTGAGGAACAAGACAGGTATAGAGTTCCCATTGTCAATCTGCACCTTTTTCTTGACTGTGGGGAAATATTGGCCCTTGAATTTAATTCTTCCTTAGTAGATTTATAACCACCTTCAACACTACTCTTGATTATATTAGTGCATTTAAAAAAAAAAGCTGCTTTCCTATGTGTTGATCCAGCAAATAGGTACATTTGTGTAATTATCTTTTCCAACATTTGAGAAAATCAGTTTGGGTACAAGAAAATCTAGTATACCTGCTATTCTGAAATTAATTTTAAAGATTTGTCTTGCAAATTATAAATAGGGAAGTCTAATTATCATTTTTGTGATTAAAAAAAAAGCAAGGTAGAGTCATCCCTCAGCTTCTGCAGGAGATTGGTGCCAAAACCCCATGGATGCCAAAACCTGCAGATGCTGGTGCAGTTTCGCATAAGCGCATGCACATCCTCCGCATGGTTTAAACAATCTCTAGACTGTTAATAATACCTCATACAACACAAATCTAGGTGGTTTGTTGTATTACTTCGGGAATAATAAAAGAAAAGGTCTGTACATTGTAGTACAGATTCTTTTTTCTAAATATTTTCAAATTATGGCTGGTTGGTCTGCAGAGGTGAAACCTTCAGATAGAGGGGTTACCTGTATACAAAGTTATACACGGTGTCCCTCTTGAGATACACATAAGTAAGTGGACATACTCCTCATCTTCAAAAGGAAGTCAAACTTCATGTGAAACACATTATAAAGACAATTGGAGAATTTCATGGTAGAAAAAATATGGAAAAAATGTAAATGAAGTCTTTGTAAATAGGAAGAGGTGGAGGGGCTGAAGGGAGGCCAGGAGAATGGGGAAAATAATAAGAATCAAAACACTTCATGTAAATGTACAAGTTCCCAATGATGAATGTAACTGTATTGTATACCTAAAAGGTACTGATAAGCAACGAAAAAAGAAAGCTCCAAGTTACTGTGTGGATGTAGACAACATAAAAAGAGAAACAATTTTCTCAATGAAGTAGATGTAAGAGCGGAATGAAGGAAGGCAAAAAGAGGTAGAGGAGAAGAGAGGGAAGGAGTGAGGGAGGGAAGCAATAAGGGAGGAAAGGAAGGAAGGGATTGAGGGAGGGAGGGAGGGAGGGAGGATGGAGAAAAAGAGGGCCATACAATTGTTCACTAAATCCGACAGCTTCAGTGCATCACTTTAATAAAGCCCCCTAAGTTAAGTGAAAGAAAGGCTGCATTATAAAAACTCAGAGGTCATTCAAAACTCTGAAAGAAGAGATTAAAATTCTCAGCAGCACTGGCAACTACACTAGGATCAAAGAGTTAGGGACCTCTGTGCTACAGGCAGCTACCATCGGACCCACCTTGCTGCTCATCCTTGGGATTTCTGCCAAAGCTCAGATTTGCAGGAGAGAAAAACTGATGGGCCCACCTTGAACTTGGCTGAAAATCTGAGTCAATAGCAAAAGTTAAAGAATGGCAAGGGGTGGGGGTGACAGGTGGGCATGCATCAAAGGCAAGTAAAAACATACATTGTGATAGGAGAAAAGGAAAAAATGGAAACAAAGTCTTTGTAAATAAGGAGGGGTGGGGGGTTGAAGGGAGGGCAGGGGAATGGAGGAAAATAGAAGACAAGATGTATCATGCAGAGGTACAAACTTCCAACGATGAATGTCATATTGGTACCTAAAATGTACCAATAAACTTCATGGGGGGGAAAAGCATATATTGTGTGTATCGTTACTACACATAAGAAGCATTAATAGAACTACAGATACCGTGGAGAACAAGCACACAGAATGTGTGCCTTCGGGAAGCTCCAAGGATTTATATGAGCAAGGCCGCCAGGCAATTATTGTTGGTTAAGCTAACCCAAGAAACAGTTTCTGGAGCTTAAAAGGGAATTGACAAACTACTAGAAAACTGTAGACACATTTCTGCAGGAATTCTTCTGACAGAGTCTAAGTTGAATCCCTGAAATCCTGTGCCAGTTTATAGAGAGCGTTGATTTTAAGGAGGGACAGGGAGGCAAGAGAAACCTTATGAAGTTTAGAGAAAATCCACTATCCCTGGGTACAATCCCCAGTACCACTGCAAACAAGGCAAACAAACAAACACAACAACAGCAAAGAGAGTTAAGTAACTGCTGGGACTAATAGAAAAAATCCAGATGGTGTCCACATTTGTAATGATTAGCTGGCATCATACCTAGCACTGGTGGAGACTTATCAAATACTAGCTGAACATGAATTTGTGTTATTTATGTTTTAATTACTGATAGAAAGCCACAAAACATAAACACAGTAGCAAGTATATAAGCTTTACAGCCAGGCTGTCTGAACTCTGGTGTGTCCTTGCTATGTGACCCCAAACAAAGTTACTTTTTACACTGAGGTTACTAAAGTTATATCGACACAGTGTTTTGAGGATTGAATGAAATGATTTCTCTATAGCATCATATAGTAAGTGCTCAGTAAATGTTTATCACTTTTTTCCCTATATATACTCTTACTAAATGCATGTACTCAGTATTTCAGTATTTGGTCTTATTAAAAAGTTCACTTTTAAAACTCAGTCTAAAAAGTAGTCCTTATAAATGTCATGGGCCCGATGGAACTCTGAGGTCTATGATAAACCGTATTTCTGGCAGAGCAATGAGAGTAATTCATTAAAGGCCGCCACTGTTGCCATCTGGTGGCAGCATACTGTATAATATTTTTGAGTAATGATACATAATGAAATTCTGAACATGGCTTAGAGTTTCACATATTAAACATACTGAGAAGAGGGGCAGGGAGGCGAGATAAACCTTATCAAGTTCAGAGATTTTTATAATATATTTTCTTCACCAATAACACTGTGGTATGTTAAGAAGATGCCTAAAGCAGCAATCTGGATTTTCCAAATTCACTAGTTTTTATTTTTAAGGCCATCAGCTTCAATATTGCTCTCCCTCAAGACCCCTTGATATCCTGGCTTCAGCTCAAATTCAAAAACTTGGGCGTTCCTTTGTAGAATCATAAAAATGGAGCGTGACATCAAAACACAAGAAAAAGTAGAAAGAAACACATACATTGAACAGCATAAAAATTAAAAATCCTTGTGCTTTGAAGGACACTATTCAGCATCTAAAAGACAACCAATAGAAGGGGATAAAATTTTTGCACATTATGAATCTGATAAGAGTATTTGTCTTTAGAATAATAAAGGACTCCTGCAGCTCTATAATAAAAAAGATAACTGTCCCAATTTAAAATACAGCAAGATATTTAAATGGATATTTCTCAAATAAAGACATATAAAACATCAATAAACATATGAAAAATTCTTAGCATCAACCATCATGGAAATGTAAATCACCTTCATAGTGGGATACCACTGCATACACACTAGGAAAGCCATAATCAAAAAGTTACTAACAAGCATTGTTGAAGATGAGAACCTAAAAGATTCACATACTGGGCCAGGGATTTAGCTCAGTGGTTCCAGTGCCTGCCTCACAAGTGCAAGGCCCTGAGTTCGATCCCCAGTACCAAGAAGGGGAAAAAAAGGCTCATATACTATTGATAGAAATGTAAAATAGTGAAGCTGGTTTTGAAAGCAGTCGGTAGTTCCTCAAAAGATTAAACTTAGAGTTCTCATAAGACCCAGCAATTTTGCTACTAGGTAAATATCTAAGAGAAATGAAAACATATATCCACATAAAATCTGTACATTGATAGGAGCATTATTCCCAATAACCAAAAAGTGAAAACAACCTCAAAATTGGGGTTACAATTGACCCTTACAATGGCGTACAATATCAATCAAAAGTATAAAGTATCTATTCATGCAAGATGGCTGAACTTTGAAAATATGATGCAAAGTAAAAAATAATAACAAGCCACTTAATATGTGATTGCATTTATTTTACATGAAATATCCAGAATAGGCAAACTCATAGAAACAGAAAGTACATCTGCATTTGCCAAGGTCTGGAAATGTGTAATGGGGTTAGGAGGTGACAGCTAAGGAATGTGTAAGTTTCTTCGGGTGTGGTGAGAAATGTTTACAAAATGATTACAGCAATAGTGGAACAGCACTTTGAATATGTAAAAAGTCATTGATCTCTACACTTTAAACAAGTGAATAAGCGGTATACTTCAGAAAACTAAGAATCACAATAGCACATTGGAAATGGTGTTGGAGAATTGTTTTAGTTTTCCCCTGTGCCAACAAGAGCTTCTTCACGCTTTGGAAAAATAATTCAGAACTAAAACTTTCCATCCAGCATCAGATGCTAACCTTCTATAGAAACTAAAATGTTTTCAATAAATTAATTTGGAGTTTTGGTGACATTTTTCCTACTTTTAAAAGTTATTTCCTTCTTCTTCTGGTTTTAGTGGTGCTCATCAAAATGGGAAGATGATAGAATTTCACAATTAGCATAACAAGATTCTCTTTAAATATCCAAGCAGAGTTAGTCACACCTCCTGAAGTCATTTACACTGGTGTTACCTTATTCCTTTTCAGATATGAGCCATGCCCACCACCCCTCTATAAAATACACACATACACACACCACATTACATTATGACGTGGACTATTCTGGGAGACATCTCTGCAGTGCTAAGGGAGGCCTCGGCTAGGTTGGGATATATGACTGCTTAGTTTTGCCTTCTTACATTCCTGAAAACAATATTTTTGGACCTGTATAGCTCATTGAAACAAATCACAGAATCTGCACATTAGAAAGCACTTTACAAACAGCTAAGTCCTACATAGACCTTCCAATGTGAATTAAACCAGCCCAATCTTTCATTCCTATCTGATTCTCCTACAGTCGTACTGATGCTGAGCAAAGGATAAAAGAGCCATTTTTCATGACCTTCCTCGTTTCTCTGAACAAAGCCTAGTGTCAAAGTCTTTGAAAAGCACGCATTATAGTAAGAACAGGATTCAAAAAAATGTTTGGAAGCATTCATGGTACAGAGAAATAATTTCCTCTCTCCCATCTCCAAATAAAAAACAACCTTATGATGTGTTAGATTGAAATGTTTAAATATTGAACCAGTGCCAAAAAATGATTTGTAAGCCTCAATAAATTTCATGAAATTTAAAAATGATATTATTATCCCATCTGACAGAGTGTCTTTCAGGACTTAAACCTGTGTGGCCCAGATTAGGGGTCTTCTAATGAAAAATAAACGTGCACAACATTTGACTTACAAATATAGTGACATATAAAATACTAAAAAGGCACATATTCAATGAGTGCTATTTGCAATTGCTGGTTACTAGTATCAATTTTGCCTCCTACACAGAGCAATGGGGTTTTTTTCTTCGAGGGTTAAATGCTAGTAGTTACAACTTAAAGCTTCTTTGCAGAAAGAAAAAATAAAGGCGAACATGAATAAAGGAAAGGCAATTCAGTGCCTACTGTTTCTCAATGGGATATACAAATTTGATACTTAGAGAGATGAACAACTGATTCTCTGTGAGATGGGCATAATATCCACATATATAATGCACATCCTGTGAAGCTCACGTGTCATTTGTATATGGGTGATGTTGTACATAAGCAGTGTTAGCCATGGCTACAGCAGTCATTTCCACAATGTCACTTCTAGCCATCCCATCATCTACTACAAGATATATTCCCTAAAAGCCAGGCAAACAGGACCAAAAAGCTCTGTTTAGTTTTGTTTTCCCCCATCTCTACTCTTCTGTTTCCATCTCTACACCAGAAACATTTTATGCAAATAGCATAGCTTCTTTTGCCACCTCCTGAAATGCTTCAGAGTGATGAAGAGATGGTTGGAAAGAGCGGGTGGGGCGTGAAAGGGTCCTCGTTCACTCTCAGCTGCTCTGAGCTCAGAGCAGGCACAAGATTGATGATGCTCCCTGGGTGTACGGGAAGATCTCCTCCTTATGAAAGACTGCTCATGAGGCCTGATAGACTTGTCATCTCTTAATAAACATCGCTGATATGTCAGAGGAGAGAGCCAGTGCAGGAGAAGGGCACGCCCAGCAAGTTCTTCCCTCAGGATGATCTACTTAGCATGTCCTGCTATTGGTGCAGGTTTTCTTCCCACCTTGGAAGTCCTCTGGAAAGTCTTGCTTCTCTCTTGTGACCCAGAGGGGAACATCTGAAATTCAGCTCCTCCTTCATTTGAGATATTTCTTCTTGAATCTGCCTTTGGGAATCCTGAACAGAACAGAAGCCCTGCTCTTGCAGACTTCTTCCTCAGATTGGAAAGGACCCCACGCACAATCATTTTTCTTATTCCCTGGGGAGTTTCTTCTCTAAGTTCTTAAAGCAGTAGAGACAGAGCATCTCAGCAACTTCTCTAAAGTCACATCGCAGCAGGAGCAACCCTCGGAGAGAATTTATCCTCATTCTCCAAAGTTCTTCATCTCTCATTCTTCTCTTCCCATCTTGTCAGTCACTGGTGAAATCCAACTCTCTCGGCAAATAGGTTTATTCACTAGACTGTCCTTGCTTCCCTTCCCTGAATGCAGCCTACAGAGAGAATTCTCTGAGTTTCGTCTCCACTCCAGTCCCAAGAGCTTGTCTCTACCTCTCCATTAACCTGGGGGGCTGGCAGCAGACACATAAGTCACAGATGTTTAATGCTGGTGAATGTGTTAATGGATGAATTCCATCTTCATCCTTTTCCCTCCCAACCTGAAGCCACACTTATTTTTACCTGGCAGATAACCACAAACATTCCAACGTTCATTTTTAATTTCACTCTACTTCTCAGTGGGTGACCGGCACATTGCCCTTCACACCTGGAGGACATTGAACTTCCTGGAACACAGAGACCCAGGGGCCTTCTGAGCTGACCTGGGTCCTTTTGCAGGAAGTAAAGTCCTTCCTTCCGGAGTTGCCAATGATAGTGATGAAGGTGCTTGCCAACAACTTCTCTGGGACTGCCAACATCTTTCATTGTGTCAAATCAGCCCCACCATTGGAATAACAAAACCCAAAGACACCACAGAGCCCCAGCCCAGAGGCTGCAGTAGGACCCTGCAGCCCCAGCCTCTTCCTAACCTGAAGCCTGTTTCCCCCACAGGAAATTGCTCTTCTGATATTTTGAAGACTTTTATGTGTAACACGTGTGTGGCTAAATAGTGAGTTTACATTTTCATCTTGAAATAATTGCAATTAATAAATTACAACGGAGCTGCCGTGCTTCACTCCCAGGGGAACCACGGTGTGTTTAGATTCTTAGAAATCAGCCGTCGCCTAAACACTCAGAGTTCAGCCCCCACCAGAGTTCAAGGAGGTCTGCGGAAGATGTGTGTTGGCAGTGGGGCAGGGAAAGAGGATGAAGTTTACCTTCTGGAGTCTGCTTCACTTTCTATAGCGGGCCTGCTCTTAAAGGCAACACCCCTTTACCATTCCCTTCTCTCCTCCTGCTCACCCCCAGCTCCAGCAAGAGACTGGGCAACATGGCTCCCCTCTTTAGTCTTCTGTTTCTAGGCAGGAAGCCTCCAAGAACCATATGTGCTGCAGGCCCACTTGCTGGGGACTGGAAAACAGCTCTTCTGTGAAGCTGTGAACAGAGTTGGCGGCTTCGCTCTCAGAGATCCTCTCCTCTCCTCTCCTCTCCTTTCCTTTCTTCTCCTTCCCTTTCCCTTCCTCCCTTTCCTCCCCTCTCCTCCACTCTCTCTCTCCTTTAGATTCTTTCAAAAATACTCTTGTGGCAATACTAGAATCCACTACAGAAGAATTCTGAAACTCAGCCTAGGTTTTACAGCAAAGAGACAAGATGCCCCTGCTCCCTAGTGAGGTTGTTGCAGTCTCTACTACTTTAACTGTTTGTCTTCAGTTTCTACAATCCCACACACATCCCTATTTTAACACTTGTGAAACAGAGTTTGTCCACAGATAAGGTCTTGCACACAAAAATTGCTCAGTAAATCGTAGCGATTACTATTCCTGTTATCATCATTATTATTTCCAGTGATGATAGCAATCCCCTTTGTCAACTTAACAAACCTTTATTGACTGTGTCCTATGTGGTCCTGATGGGGAAAAAGCAAGATACCTGGCATGAATGTATTTTATCGCTCATCCAACTTACTATGGAAATATTCACAGAAACAAGCAAGATCCCAACATTATTGGGCTGGGGGTAAAAATAAGGGCACAACTGTGTTAACAAAAGCACATCATTTGGCTTTGTCTCTACCAGTTGTGAGAATTAAGACACAATGCAATTCTTTCCCAATTATATTTTGGGGTTGTTGAGTAGTTTCTTGAGGGATCATGAAATAGTTCCCTCATCAAGCAAGAAACAGTCCCCATATTCTTTTGCTTCATGTTCCCTATTGCTCCCTCCTTTTTACTTCTATCTTCAATAAAACTAAGGATAAACCTTTCGACTGTCTTCGGGAGGCTTTTATACGTGATTTTGTGGGTGATGAGTGGGAGAGTTGAAAGAATATTTTTAAATGCTAACTCAGTCCTTCATATCCATTTGCCTTTCCTAGATTAACAGATTCTGCCACCACTCATTGGAGTGTCTGTTGCTTCATGTTTCATGCACATTTATTGCCAGGATCCTGAAAGGTATTTTTATTT
Organism: Fukomys damarensis; assembly: GCF_012274545.1. Taxonomy (NCBI): domain Eukaryota; kingdom Metazoa; phylum Chordata; class Mammalia; order Rodentia; family Bathyergidae; genus Fukomys; species Fukomys damarensis. The sequence continues at coordinate 44,759,479 of NW_022900931.1, forward strand.
CTATTTTCATTTTTGTTTTTTGGTACCAGGGATCGAACTCAGGACCTTGTGCTTGCAAAGCAGGTCTGGTGCCACTGAGCTCAATCCCCAGCCCTGAAAGGTATTTATGAAAACACCTCTTCCCATAAGTTTACTGAGTCCAAAAGTTAGTGACACACCCTGGGGACATCAAAAGTTCTTTCTTATGTAGGTGGCACCAGCATGAGCCTTCCTCCTGTGTTTCCTGCTCCCAGTTTTGCTCAACACAACTAGGGATGCACTCCATTAAATAGATTGATGAGTGAATGCTCAGTCCTTTGCAGCCACTCCATATTCCTGCGTGCTCAGCCAGAGCTCCAAGAGAAAGACGTACTTTATATCACTTGTCACAATTTAAGCTACAGAACAGGGCAGCCTGGTGATCTCAGCATATCCAGGGAAATCTTAGTGAAACCGCATTTTATTTTCTTCATTGCCGTTCCCTCTCCCAAGCCAGTCTTGAGACCTGGGAGAAACAATAGGGGAGCAGTCCCTTTTTATCATAAGACTGTGTGTTTGTGCATCGTTTGGTTTCAAGTCCTCCTTATTCCAAGGTAGAGACACATTGAGTTCTCAGAGAAGTCTATTAAAAAGAAATGCAATCTGCTCAATTGTACGTCACTCTCTGAGGGAGTTGCTGGCCAGAATAAAGGTCTCCAAGGCTCTATGTAATGAGTTCAGGGAATAGTTATTATAAGGTAGAGCAGAGAGCCCTCCTATCATCCTGCTCTGCCATCCCTTGCTGAATGGTTTCATCTTTATAACCAGAAGATGGCGGCTGCAGTTCCAAGCATCAAGTCTGCATTCCAGACAGGAGGAAGGAAAAAAGAACAAATTGGTCTGAGAGTAATAAATGGGGCTGGTATGGCATGACTTCTTTGTGAACCCAGTACCACCCAAGCCCCTAGTCATCACTGCCACCACTCCTCTGTGCCTGCAGAGCCTATACTCTCTGTACTGCAACATCCCACTGGCTCCAAGGCCAGCCTTCTCGGGATTTATGAAATTCAATTTCTTGCCTTTTTAGAAATCAAAATAGCATTTGCTCCTTTAGATTTCTGGCATTTCTGTGATTTGCCACAAATCTGCAAAGATCACACATTTCAATAAAAGTTGCCAGATATTAAATGCTTACTAGATGTCAATCAACATGCTGAGAGGTCTCATGTACACTATCTCCTCTATCTAAAAGAGATCAGTGGGCTCAGCCAAGCTTTAAAATATGGAAACATAAAATGTTAATTTTTAAATGAACATAATGGATGTTATTATCTGTTTCCAACAAAATTCAGGTATTTCCAAGAACTCCCTGCCCAGTGAACTGCCTTCTCTAATATCCTAAAGAGCATCATTCATGTCCCTGTTCCTTTTGTTTTGAAGAAGCCCACTGCCTTTCTCAAGGGCTTCTGGAGATTCAGAGGATGTTTATTAATCCTATTGTCACTTGTCACTAGTGAGAACAACTTTTCTAGATTTTTTCAAGTTGTTTCACCAAACTACTGAGTTGTCACCTTTCTTCTATACTTCATGGTCTGATCGGCTTCTCTTTATTTTCCAAACAGAGCTGCTCCTAGGCTATAATAGCAAAATCCTGGAAGCTGTTCTTGAAGATGACAAAATGTAGAAAGCTCAGTCCGCCTCATCACGCTGATGGCTCCCACTGTGCTATGGTAGATGCAGAAAAGAACGGAGGAAAGAGAAGAAAATACTGGAAAATCCCTGTATTTTGCCTCCTAGGTAGGGAGTCGGGGCTACTCAGACTCTGTGCAGAACTCCAAGGCCTTCTAGTTCCTTGATGTGTCACCCACTGTGTGATGCATATTTCTTCCCATCCAAAGGGAACAATGAAAGAGCCCTTTCTCTGAGCAAGATGAGATGGGCTGGATACATGACAAACAGTGAGGACAATGCAAGCTTTAAAGAGGATGGGTCCAGCCAAAAAATAATTTGTACACTGATGTCATATGTGCTGCCATGTTAAAAAAAATGCTCTGTTTTGCAAAAGTTTTAACTTATTTGGAAATTAGATATCTTCAGTGAAGCAGGTTTCCACGCTTTTGTGATGATTTTTAATTTCTAAACACAAAAGGTGTTTGGAGCTAACTCTGACAATTAAGGTGACTAATGTGCCTCTAGGTCAAAAACCAGATGTGACAATACTGTAATGACATTGGTGTTTTCTTTAACTGAGGAAGGAGCTGTTAAGAATATTCCCAGAGAGGAATTTACAAGGATGTTCAAATGCTTGTCGTGTGAGCCCTGTGAAGCATGACACTCACCAAGAGCACATGGCGCAGCAGCTGAGACCAGAGCTTTCCTGGGTTACAACCCTGGGGCGAATGCTACACTGCATCTCACTCAGTTTGGAGATGTATTCGATCATTTCTCACTTCCTGTTCTCCAGCTGCAGCAGGTAAATCATACCTGGCTGAGAGGAGTTCTGGGGGTTTGCATCAGGTGAATGGCATCTAGTTAGTGCTCTGCTGATACTTTTACTTTTTCAACTGAAGGGGGAAAAGTCTGACATTCACAAAAGCCCTTCCTGACTCTCCGTTCAAGGTGAGTGTTTTACAAAAATGATTAAATCCCTGTGAAATTTGGTGGCCCTAAATCTGCTGCTTCTGAGCTTCAATGTACATAGAAACAGAGGGGTTATTTCTGAGTACCCAGGAGGCAAAGGTATGATGTGGATGAGATGTAATCTTATGAAATCTACACTTTTGGGGGGATTGAACCCAGGGATTGAACTGAGATGCATCCCCAATCCTTTTTTGTTTGGAGATAGAGCCACACTAAGTCACCAAGTGGCCCAGACTGGGATCAAACTGGCCATCCTGCTTCCTCAGCCTCATGCAAATCCATATTTTCACAAATTGACTCAGTTTCTTGGGACAATCCCAGGCCCATGAAACTGAGATCTGTTTGCAACTTTGCTGATTCATGGAAAGTCCAGATTGCACTGGTAGAGTAAAAGAGTCCAGAGAAAATTATATGAATATTCCGTGGGTCAAGGTTTTCTTTTCCTTTTATGAGGTAGGTTTTCACACAAACAGTGCAAAGTATCATTTTAAAATATGGCGAATGTTGAAATTATAAAAAAATCATTGCAGCTAAAGACGCACCACCATCAATCCTCCTCCATACTCCCCTGCTTTTGACTATGCTTGCCCCATCATGCTTGCCACTTTCTGAAGCAGTTCTAGAGATCGCATTTCGTGAATGTCTTTATGGTATCGTGGCTGCTTCAATATCATGAATCTATACAAAATGTTTGCCTTTCATGGACATTTTGACATCTTACGATGTCGGTCACTGTAGATAAGGGCACACTATCGTATTTCTATCAGCCTGCCTTTTGGTTGGATGGCACATGGTGTTGGCATTTGTGGTAGTTTCAATGTCACCTCGCAAAGACATTCACAAAAGAGGACTTCAGAAAGGGGCAAGGACAAAGGGATAAATGTGATCAAAGTGAATGTTTTAAGGGGTGGGTTGCAATGCGATTTTACTGTAATCAATTTTTATTTGAACGTACACCATATTTTTCATTCACCTCTGTATATACACATAAAACACATACTACATAAGAGAGACATTTTTCTTTTAACCTGAGAAGAGATACTCCATCTGGAAATCCTAGTTTGAGACAATAGGAATAATAGTAAAAAGAAAAGAAAAGAAAACCATAGTTTCCTATAGTAATGGCCATTCCTGGAGAAATTTTGTCAGCTACTAGGCATACTTATTATTAAAACTAATTTAAATAATAGTATCAATGTGTGAAGCTACTAAACACAACACTAAATGATGGATCTGCACAGTTTCACATTTGCTTCTCTTTCGTCTAAAAGTATCCCTTAATCACATATTCAAGAATTACTTTTATGGATATTAATATCAATAACATAGATGTACCAGTACATGTATGAGTAGCAGAAATCAAGTTCAAAGGGGTATGCAAGGCAATCTGAATTTCATGGCACGTCCTTGGGATTTGGAGAATGGACCAGGCTAAGGAGGTGGAGAGTGTTGTTCACTGCTGGGGGAAGGGAGAGAGGTCATGAGGACAAGGAGAAAACCCAATCTTTTAAAGGAAATCATTTGTAGCTGGATCGCTGGTGATTTTACAAAAGAGAATAGTCCCATAGCAAGGGAAGCCATGTTCCTGAGGTAGGCAGAGTTACTGAGTCAATGTGAATTCCCTACAGCTTCTGAGGTTCGTGAAAGGCACTATATGGGCCTCAATAAACAACAATGATCAGGTTAACCTCTTGCTCCGGCGATGCTCCTGACTTTCCATCTGCAGCAGGACCTGATTTTGAACATGGGCAACAGCATCCTCCACTGATCCTGCTCTTTGCAAAGCAAATGCATTGTGACAAAATGAGAGAACATAATCTCAAAACTGAAGTTCCCTTGATGAATATGGATGTTGGACTTGGAGGTGAAGGTGTTTTACATTATCGCCTTCCCCTCTCAGCCAAACAAAGAGAAAGCACTCCTCCGCAGAGATTTTTTTTTAAGCCCCTCGGATGGGATCCTGCTCTCAGTAGTTGTATAACAAAGTGGTGATGTAATATATGGGGGCAGCGGGGTGGGAGTTGAACATACCTGTATTTGCAGCCATAATGAGAGCTAGGAGGGAACAAGAGAGGTGATTTAGATAATAATTAATAACCTGAGTTCCAGGCACAACCGGAGACGCGTGTAAATTCTATGACCCTGAAGTAGCACCTCTTGAAGAAGAAGGAGCTTTATTGCCTCTGTCAGGCATTCCCCTCTCAGCTGCGATCGCTCATAGCCTTGGTGGTTTGCATACTGCAGCTAAACATTCTGCGGTAATGAATGAGAACGCAGCCACACTGCGTACTGCAGCAAGAAGCTGCCATACATAATTGGCTTCCCATCAACCTCATCCCCTCCACCCTTGCAAAGGAGGGGAGGCTCTGAGATCAAACACTTCGACACCATGCAAAAGGCACGGGCGCTCAGCACAGTGTTCTCTGGGCACAGAGGTGGTCATGCCAATCCCGTATTTGCACCTTTCCCAGAGATTCAGAGAGAACTGGCTTGAATTGCGAGGCCCCTCCCTTCAAACTCTGGGAATTATGACTCCAACGAAAGAACGCCAGTGCTCGAATCCTGTAGATTTAAACCTGCTTTTTGGATCTCCTCCCCCTGCAGTGTCTGAGTTCAAACTGTGGAATGAGAGCATCTACATACCAGATTGGAGCAAAGTAAATAAACACTATTTTTTCCTCTAAGATATATCTGCAGCTTTTGTGGCTGTTATTTAATGTCAGATTGAGTGCCCGGATCTTTGTTCTAATTTAACTCTATAATGAAATATATGATTCTTCATAGAATGGATAACGAATTTTTGAGTTGCAAATAGCAAAACTATTAAACATACTGACTGAAAATGAAACACAACAGTAGTTTAGTAATACTTTTTAAAAGTTTAAACTACCAAAATGCAAAATTGTATCATTATGTCTATCTTCCACTCCATATCCCAGTGTCTACTTTTTGTATCTTGAGTTTCCTGTTAATGTAATACTCTGCCTTCCATCTTAAATGCTTGCATTTAATTGCAAACTAAATGCTATATTTTCTTTCTCTTTTTTAGCGGGGGGGGGTACCAGGGATTGAACGTGGGACCTTGCACTTGCAAGGCAGACAGTGGAACCACTGAGCTAAATCCCCAGCCCTAAATGCTATATTTTGTACTAGTACACACACTTAGTGATTAGCAAAACTAGAGGGCCAGGAACAAGTCTGAAAATAAACAGTAAGCATTAGCCTAGTGAAATTTTTATTGTTGAATATAAAATAAAACTCTAGGGCTCAAGTCTTTGGCACTTATAGATATAATAGATGTATTCTGGAGGAAAGTCCTGATATTATCGTAAGTGCTAGAAATGTGGCTAACATTATCATTTGGTAGTCCCCTACTCTATATAATTATTTAAATAATATGTAGAATGATTCTTTAATTTACTAATTTATAAGAATAGTGAATGATTTAGAAACAAATGAGCTAATATCAATAATAATAATAATAATAATAATA